>NC_059333.1:102670000-102998750 GCF_018350155.1 Leopardus geoffroyi
GAAAATACTGTTAAAATGTCCAAAGCAATATACAGATTCAATGTAATCCTTATCAAAATAATAATAGTACTTTTTACAGAAGTAGAACAAATAATCCTAAAATTTATATGGAACCACAAAACCTCAAGTAGTCAAAGTTATCTTGAGAATAAAGAAAAAAACTGTAGTAATCAAAACACTATGGTACTGACACAAAAATGGACCCACAGATCAATAGAATAGAGAGCCCAGAAACAAACTCACACTTATATGGTCAATTAATCTATGAGAAATAAAGCAAGAATATACAATGGGGCAAATATGGTATCTTTAATTAAGGGTTGGGAAAACTGGACAGCTAAATAATGAAACTAGAACAGTTTCTCATATCATACACAAAAATAAACTCAAAATGGATTAAAAAACTAAATAGGAGACCTAAAACCATAAAACTAAAAGAAAGTATAGGCAGTAATCTCATTGATACTGGCCTTAAGAAACATTTCTCTGTATCTGCCTTTTCAAGCAAGGAAAACAAAAGCAAAAATACACAAATGGAACCACATTAAACTAAATAAAAACTTTTGTAGAAAGAAAGATACCATCAAGAAAACTCAAAGGCAACCTACTGTTGCCTCAAATATGAGAGAACATATTTGCAAATGATACATCCAATGAGGGGTTAAGGTCCAAAATATGTAAAAAGTGTCTACAACTGAACACACACACAAACACACACTCACCTGATTTAAAGATGGACAGAGGACCTATATAAACATTTTTTTCCAAAGAAGACATACAGATGGTCAACGGACACATGAAAAGATGCTCAACATTACTAATCAAGGAAATGCAAATCAAAACCACAATGAGATATCACCTCAGACCTGTCAGAAATAGCTAGTATCAAAAAGACAAAAATAAGAAATGTTGATGAGCATGTGTAGAAAAAGAAAACCTCATGCACTGTTAGGAATGTACGTTGGATCAACTGCTATGTGTAACGGTATAGAGGTTACTCAAAAAAGTAAAATTAGCAATGCCATATGATCCAATAACTACACTTCAGGTTTTTTACCTGAAAAAGCAAGATCAGTAATTTAAAAATATATATGTCCCTCTATGTTTATTACAGCATTATTTACAATAGCCATGATTGGGGGCAACCTAAATGTCCGTCAATAGATGAATGGATAAAGAAGATGTTGTGTATTTATACAATGAAATATTACTCCACCAGAAGAAAGAATGAAATCTTGCCATTTGTGACAACATGGATGGACCTAGAGGGTATTATGCTAGGAGAAATATATCAGACAGAGAAAGACAAATACTGTATGGTTTCACGTATATGTGAAATCTAAAACACAAAACACAAAACTACAAAAAATAGACTCACAAATACAGAGAAAAAACTGTCGTCAGTGACAGGTGGAGAAATTGGTGAAATAGGTAAAGAGGATAAAAGATACAAACTTCGAGTTATAAATTAAATAATTCACAGGGATGGAAAGTACAGAATATAGTAAATAACACTGCAATAAGTTTTGTATGGTGACAGAGGGTAACTGTGATGATTGTGGTGAGCATTTCACGTGTGTGATTGTCAAATCACTATGATATACATCTGAAACTAATAATATTGTATATCAACCATCTGCAATAAAAAAGAAAACATTTTGCTGTATAACTAATAAATAATTTAATACTGTCTGTTTTGTAAAGGCATTTTTGCTACATAAATTCTATGTTATTAATTATATTAAAATTAGATTACATAATAAAAGGGTCAAAGAAAAATCTAAATTTACTAATACAGTGTGATAGCTGGGGAAAGCAAACTCTTATATATAAAATATTTGTATCTATACACACATATGTATACACATACACAAATGTGCAAATCTATCTATATAGGGTACATACAAATTAATAACTTCCCATAACAAATATAGACTTAACATTACAATTATAATAAGTAATAATACAACGCTATACAATAAAATATTTCACATAAGGCACTTATTTCAGTATTTAGGAAAAATGCTTGAGTCACTGATAAAAATGAAAACTTAAAATTTCCCCCTGTAGACAATAAAACATTATTTAAAAGGTTATCTCAATGATAATATATAACATAAAGAGCGAAAGAGTTTGTATCTCCCATCTGATGTGTTTGCTTAGGTGAAATGATTGGCCAGAAAGCAATACCTGATACTTTTTCAGATTCTATTCTTTCCTTCAGTTAATCATCTGACTTACCCTAAAATGACATCAGTTCTTAAGGAGACTATTTGATTTTGGCCAGTCCCCATATATTTATATGGTGACACCCACCACTAAGTTAGATGTACCTAATCAACTTAAATAGAGAATGGTGAAATTGCTGGTGATATTTCAAATATAAGTTATCTTGGGAAATTTGCACATTTCTTAAGAACAAAGATGGCTAGATTACTGTATAGTGAACACTTACAATTACTACAACAGGGCATTTAAACTGATGTTTTAATAATAGCCTAGGCACCAATTTACCTGTGATTAGCTTCAGTAAATATGAAAGAATATTGAGGAATCAAGGAAATAAGTTCATGATAATGTTTAGATGATTAATTCTAGTTTTTTCATCTATTAGAAATAATTGAAAATATGCCCTATTCCAAATTATAAAAAATATAACCTGCATAATCATATACTTGATAGAGATTTTATTCTTTCACTTTCTAATTACATATTGTTTCTGATCAAATTTAAATAGTTATTTTACTTGTTCTTGAATACTTAATTCCTGAAAATATATTTTCAGTTATTATTACATTCTTCTGCTTCATATATTCAGAGAGTAACAGCAATCATAAGGCTTAGTTTGATTTGGTTTTCTGTCATAAGTGTCAGGTATAAAAAATACTTTACAGCATAGCCATAAAGTGTGCCAATATGATTAAAGTAGCAGTTGTTTTTGCTATAAATAGTATTCTGTAGCAGCTCACGAGTTCTGCAAATGACATTTACTCTACTAAAGTAATAAAAAGAATAATCACGAGGTAGAAAATTTACATCTCATAAGAAAAAAAGGTAAATTCTAAATTAATTTAGTGTTCAAACTTTCTATCTTTTTTTTCCATTAAAAATGTATTTGCTATAACAGAGGTTGCTATCTAAGAGATTGGTATTCAAAAAGTGCTCTGTGCTTACTTAGCTGTCTCAGCACTTTAGTGCTAAAGTTAAAAATAAAAAGTAATAAAAACCAAATGAGATTGTTCCATAGGTACAGCTGGTCACTATTATAGAACCATAGTACAAGCAGTATTGTTCACAAAGTGTTTCTTTCTGGCTCTAGACATTTTTTTACAAGTATTCCCAGTACTCAATATCTGATGATATGCTGATTATGTAAATCAGTCAGTTTTAGTAATATAGATATCTGTGTTAGAAATGTTTCCATGTTATTGAAATGGTCCTAGATAGATTGAAATTGAGTTCATCTAGAAAACAGAAAAGAAGAAAAATCTGGCCATGAGGTTTAGAATCTTTGATTACTTGTTGATGATGTTTTATTTCTGCAATGCATAAAATTGCATGTACAATGCTGATTCCGCCTACACTGAGACAGGAATTGCATTTAATTGGAAGTCATTCCCTCTGAAATTATTTCTAACCTTAGGTTAACAGTTTCATATACTCTACTTGCTGGAGGGTATATCTTAGTTGCCTGATTAGATTACATTTCCTAGATACACCTTGGAAGTCACTGAATACTTAACCCTCTGGTGTTTAAATTATTTTGCAGAATAATGGACTATAAATAAGTATAGCTATTATGTTATATGCCATAAAAGAAAACTAGCAAACTGAGCACATTTTCCTGCACATATACTCAGAACAAAACTGATTTAAGATTTCCTCGCAGTTTTTGTGTAGAATCTGTTTAAAAATGAAAATAGGGAGGAGAATGCATGAGGCATTATAGAATAATGAACCAAAGATAATTTTGGAACATTTTGGTGACAGATAGATAATAGATGATATATATATGATAGGTGGAAAGAAAGAGGAAAGAAACGAATGCCATCTACAAAGCCAATGGAAAGATTTCACTTTCGGAAAGATGGAGGAAACATACTTTTGCACATTTCTCTCATTAAATACAACTAAACCCCCTGAACATTACATACAAAACCAGACTGGCTATGGATCTTGCAACCCAATGGAAGACACAGTGTTGAGGTCTTAAGTTTTGTTTTTGCCACATGATTCCCATACTTTGTGCTGAAGAAGCCACAAACTCAGAAATGTCAATGGGAGCAAGTAATCCTTCAAAATTCCTGCTGTCTTTGTCTAAAGGACAAGGAAAGGAACAGCTTTGGACAACAGAAAACTTCTAGAAAACTGCTAGACTACAGACAAACAACACAGCAAGTACTGGCCCCACCCCAATCCATACCACCAAAAGCTGAGTAGAGAGGCTAGATGTCCACCACTTACAAAGATACAATAAAATTCCCTAATCCACCCTCACAGATGCCCAGGTGGTGTCGGAGAGAGCGGTGAACTAAAGATACTGAAAGCAGTGAGAGAGAAATAAAACCTCATCAGTGAAGGAAACACAATTCAAATGAAAGTGAATTTCTCATTATAAATTATGGAGACCAGAAGGAAGTGATACATCAGTGTTCCTTTCTTAGGAACTGGCAACCCAGAGTCCTATATCAAGTTAAAATATCCTTTAGGAATGAAAAGGAAATCAAGATATTTTCAGATACAAAGAAACAATGAGAATTTGTTGTCAGAAAACTCACCCTCAGAGAATGATTAAGAAGGAATCTTGAGCAATAGGAAAAAGTAAGTAAAGGTAAATCCAATAGATTTTCCTTCTTTTGAGTTTTCTAAATTTTGCTTGGTGGTTAAATAAAAAAATTATAGCAATATTGAAGACAGTTACAAATAAGGAAGACTAAAGGCATAGTAAGAGACATAAGATTTCTACACTTTAGTAAAACTCTAAAATAATAGCAACAATCAATTCTAATATAATGTAATGCATACACACGTTGCACACGTTGCATTTGATGTAATGTATACTTAATCCTTAGAAAAACCATAAAAAGAGAATTCTACAAAGTAATGGACCCACAGGAAAGAGAACACAGAGAGACTAAATATTTTTTCTCTACAAAAATGGAGAAACAAACAGAAAACAAAAATTTAAGTGGCATAAAGGCATACTTCATTTTATTGTGCTTCACAGATACTGTACTTTTTACAAATTGAAGTCTTGTGGCAACCTTCGTTGAGCAAATCTATCAACACCATTTATCCAACAGCATTTACTCACTTTGTGTCTCTATGTCACATTTTGGTAATTCTTAAAATACTTTAAGCTTTATTATTATTATTATTATTATTATTATTATTATTATTATTATATTTGTTATGTTGATCTGTGATCAGTCATCTTTGATGTTGCTATTGTAATTTTGGGGGTTCCACAAACTGTGCCCGTATAAGATGGTGAACTTAATAAATGTTGCATGTATTCTAACTGTCCTCCTGACTGGTCCATCTCTCTCCATCTCCTAAGGTCTCCCTATTCCCTCATATACAACAATGTTGAAATTAAGCCCAATTAATGACCTTATAATGGCCTCTAAGTGTTCAAGTGAAAGGAAGAGTCACACATTTCTTACTTTAAATAAAAAGCTAGAAATGATTAAGCTTAGTGAGGGAGGCTTGTTGAGAGCTGAGATAGACCAAAAACTAGGTCGTTAACACCAAACAGCCAAGTTGTGAATGAAAAGGTAAAGCTCTTGAAGGAAATGAAAAGTACTACTTTTTAACACATGAAAAGAAAGCAAAACAGCCTATAGCTGATATGGAGAAAGTTTGAGTAGTCTGGATAGAAAATCAAACCAACCACACATTCCCTTAAGCCAAAGCCTACTCCAGAGCATGACCCTAACTCTCTTCAATTCTATGAAGGCTGAGAGAGGTGAGGAAGCTGCAGAAGAAAAGATGGAAGCTAGCAGAGGTTGGTTCATGAGGTTTGAGGAGAGAAGCCATCTCCATAACACAAAAGTTCAAGGTAAAGCAAGTACTGATGTAGAATCTGCAACAAGTTATCCAGAATATCTAAATATAATGAAGGTGGCTACACTAAAACAAAAGATTTTCAGTATAAGTGAAAGCAGCCTCCTAGTAGAAGAAGATGCCATCTACGACTTTCATAGCTAGAGAGAAGTCAATGTCTGGCTCCAAAGCTTCAATAAATAAGCTGATTCTCTTGTTAGGAGCTAATGCAGCTGGCGAATTTAAGTTGAAGCCAATGCTCATTGACCATTCCAAAAATCCTAGGGCTCTTAAGAATTATTTTAAATTTACTCTGCTCCTGTTCTAGAAGTGGAATAACAAAGCCTGAGTAAAAGCACATCTGTTTACAACATAGTTTACTAAATATTTTAAGCCCACTGTTGAGACCTACTGTTCAGAAAAAGAGGGAAAAAAAACACATTTCTTTCAAAATATGACTGCTCACTGATGATACACCTGGCCATCCAAGAGCTCTGATGAAGAAATTCAATGAGATTAATGTTATTTTCATGCCTGCTAACAAAACATCTATTCTTCAACCCATGGATCAAAAAGTAATTTCAAATTTCAAGTCTTATTGTGGAAGAAATATAGCCGTCTCCCATAGATAATGTTTCCTCTGATGAATCTGGGCAAGGTACATTGAAAACCTTTTAGAATGGATTCTTGGAAGAAGTAAAAAATGAACATGAACAGGAGTTCGGAAGACTGATTTCAACCTCACAGATGACTTTGAGGGTTTCAAGGCATCAGTGGAGGAAATAACTGCAGATGTGGTAGAAATAGCATGAAAACTAGAAAGGGAGCCTGAAGATGTAAATGAATTTACATCATGCAATTAGGTCATGATCTCACCGTTTGTGAGTTCAAGCCCCACATCGGGCTCTGGGCTGACAGCCTGGAGCCTACTTCAGAATCTGTATCTCCCTCTCTCTCTGCCCCTTCCCCACTCGCACTCTGTCTCTCTCAAAAATAAATAAGCATTAAAAAAATTAAAAAAAAAAAAAAGAGTGATGTGCTGAGCCAGCCAGGCACCATACCCCTTCTCCTGATGAAATTTATTTACATTACAAAGCAAGAGGACCTAGGACCCTCTCCTTATGTTCCTAAGGAGACTCTCAAAATGGGAAGGGGTGAAACATCAGCTGTCTCTCAATTCTAATAAAAGCACAGATTCATTTTTATTATTATTATTCCTTACCTATAATCCTGACCTGGTATATTAGGGTGATATCTGCTTCTCATCACGTCACGCTAGAGGGGGGAAATTATGACATAGGAAAACTGGGGTGCATTATTTGCCATTAGTAAATAATAATCAGTTCTGTTTCAGAAACATTGTGCTAGCATTTAGGAAAATGTTTAGATACAGATATTAAAGGACTTAACCTTAATTATCTGATTGTGACTATATTTTACATTGGGCTTCAATTTGATTCTTAGTTTTCTGGTTGCTAAAGTAAAATAAAATTATCCCAATTAACCAAAGGAAAATAATAAAATCTTACAGAGAAAATCATCTGCAGTCATATTTTTCCCTTTGAATTAAACCAAGTTTCTATTTCTTTTGAATGAAAGAAATTGTTTATCATACAAATCTTTTTATAAGAAACATTGGGTAATATTAAAGAAATGCCTTTGAAGTTTTAAAATAGAGAAATAATAATACATCTATACTTAACTATGTGTAAGCATTTCAAGAGAGCACTGATGTAATATTTTATACAGTTTTGACTGAATTATATGAAAATAAACTAGAAAACCTCAAAATAATAATATTTTAGTGCTCATTCGTAAATGAAAACTTCTGCAAGACTATTTTAAAAGATGAATTATTATTCATGATTGAATTCTTGATACATCTGTATGATAGATATATACTATGTAGCATCTATAAAAGTAACATTTTCATATCTCATATATTAAAAGTGAGGAAGGCAAGTATATATGTATGTATGTGTATGTATATATGTATATACACATACATATTTTAAATATATACATGTGTATATGTATATGCAAAGTTATGAAACAGACCACAAGATCAACATCACTTCTGACACCGGTTGCAAATTCAGTGGTTGCCAAGATCACTCTTAGCTTTGTTAATTTCCTGGATGGGTTCACAGAGTTCACTGAAAGCAGTCATACTCACATTTATGGTTTGTTATAATAAAAGTCCACAGATTAATATCAGTGAAGGGAAGAGACCCATGGGCAGTGTCTAAAAGTTTCCAAACATGGAGTTTCCAATTGTCCTCTCCTTCCAGCAATTATGTATGACAAATGCATGTAGTTTTGGCAACAAGAGGTTACTCAGGACACATCAAGGGCAGAGTCTTTACCTGGACTTTATCACCAGGACATGGGTAACTGTCCACATGGCTGACCTCACCCTCCAGGCCATCTGGTGGTCCAGTTGATACAATAAGACTGGGATCCTTACCAGAAATCACAATGGTAGACAACTTAGTGTGTCCCAAGGCCCCCAAGTAAACAAGCACTTTTATCAGGCAGGATATTCCAAAATATTGTGATTACCTCTCAGGAGCTGAAAGAAAAGGCCAGACCTCTCCTTGGGCAGGTTAAATTCTTTACTACATAGTATGTATGGATTTTTATATATAAAATTCCTGTATAACTTCATGTTTCCCAAAGATCTGGGTGATAGAGTATGCAGACTCTACCTTTTTTTTCCCCCAATAAATTTAGGACCAATGATACCAATAGCCTGCTTTAATAATTGAAAAGAAGATTTACACTTTTCTGTGAAATTGATACCATGTGTTTCAATATAACTCAACTGTTGGGACTTAGAACATAGACAGTCTTTATCAGCCTAACTTAGGTATTTATTTCAGTAAATGCTTGCCCAGAAAATGAGTCCACAAACCAATAAATAACTTTACAATTTGCTTCAGCAAATTCTTGAAAAGCAATTTATCTAGGCAAATAGTTTGCTCATCTGGGCAACAGTTGCCCTATTGGGCAATAAATTACACACTAAAAACAAAAAACAAAAACCCAAAACCGCTTGCTTTTCAAAAAAAAATAGATTTGCTCACTAAGACCCTTTTCTTCCTATGTTTGCCAATTCTAAACTTATAAATAAAATAAATTATTCATCTGAAAAATAAGTTAAAACCCCAATCATCCAATGTTCTGCATTTAACTGATGTAAGAAAGCTTCCAAATAGATTCAGATTACAAAATTATTTTAAATTGTGTCACAAAGGCAAAGTATATGAAGAACTTAACTCTTTTACATTCCCCAAACAATAAATTGAACTTAATGGTTTTTATTCCAACATATGCCTTCCCTTATCATATATGAGTCCATTGCTTTCTGCCTTTACCTTTCTATCTGATCTATCAGCTGACCCCCCTCCCCCAGAATGAAACTTCCAATGCCTAATTGCCTATTAAAGTTGAGTTATAATTAGAATAAAACAAGCCCCTTACAGCTTATTTTAAGACCTTGTCTTGGTAATAGGTGAAAGATATTGTTAAAATCCTAAAACCCAAAAAGATGAACATCGATTTATAAAAGAATTTAGAGTAGTTCTAAGAATGAATCTCACATGCATGTAATGGATTGTTAATGAAGAAAAGGAAGATCCTAAGACTGATTTGAGAGACCCCATTTTGCATAAGGAACTAGGGTGGTTTCAAAATGCTAAAAATTCTCTATAATATCTTTGGAATCATGAAAATAGATTATATTTTAATACAGTCCTACAAGCAAAGAAAAGACTTCAGGAATAGGTTAATCCTTTTATGCACCAACCAGATGTACATTCTCAAAGCAGATATGTCCAATCTTTGTCTTCATGTTTTGTAACTAGCCTTAACCAGAAATAGAGAGATTAAACTACATCAAAACTATAACAGGAGATTGTCCCGTTGCCAGACCTCCAACTACTTTCTGAACATTGAGAATAAAGTAGAATGAGACCCAGGAAAAACTGATGCTGATAGCCTTACAAACAAAACAATAGGTGATCCCTTCTGGTCATTACATATACAGGAATGTATGAGAGAAGAGAGCCTTTTAAGAAGGCACCGACAGAAACTGCAAGCAGTTGTTTCTATAAGAAAGTGTCCTGTTCACTAAAAAAAAAAAAAAAAAAACCTGAAAAATAAACTCAAGCGGCTGATCAGTGAAGGTGATCTGAATGAGAATCAAGTGCCCAACTTTCTACTTTATCTTTAAATAATCATGGAGGTATTCATCTAAATATTAAATAACAAGTCTACAAATTTTTGATAGATGAAGGTATGGGAATATGAACCTCAAACATCTGTCATCGTCACACAAGTTCTGCCTCAGAGTCTGTTTTCAATAACACCCATGGATACTTCCCATGCCCCAGTCTATAATCTTTACATGAGTGTCCCTTTGCAACAAAAAAATGTCACTTATTTTTTGGAAAACACAACAATATACTGAGACACTTATGTCTATGGTGTCTACTAAGGCACTGTCCTTAGTACTTTTCAAGTATTAAGACCTTGAGGATCCATAGATTTCCCTGTAATTCTCGTATTATCCAAATATGCAAATGACCTCTTTGTATTAAATATGAGGGGACCTCTAAGATTGATTACAACTACCTACCTCCTATTTTAGCTCATAAAGAATATTAAACTTCCAATTCATGTGTTAATATTGTCAAAAGTAATAAATCCCCTAGGATATGGTTTATACCTTGGAGGTAAATTCTTATATCCCTTTATTCCTCTAACATTTCCATCCAACTTTCCTTTTACTACTAAAAGAAGGGAAAACTCACTAATGTCCTACCATCTTTCTGACAACTGTCCATTTTTCAAGTACATTTATTAAAATGGCCTTCCCTAGAAAATTCTGTATTTGTGGGACCATAGTCTATGATGTGAACAGGAAAATGTCAGGCATTATACAACACAACAAATCTGATTTCACCCCTAGAATAGGTCCCTTTACCAGATACAAACCTCAGTTGAGATTATAGAACTCACTCATCATTCACTGAGGTTGCTAAGCATGTGGAAATAAATAAGAAAGCTAATTGCTGATAGAAGCAATACTTTTGGAGTAGGCCATGATTTGGGATAATACAGAAACCACAAGATTATTTGATCTCAGAAACTTAATTAAGAGTAAAGATATTTTGGGGGGCCTGAGTGACTCACAGTCAGTTAAGCATCTGACTTTGGCTCAGCTCATGATCTCACGGTTTGTGAGTTTGAGCCCCACAGGGGTCTCTGTGGTGACCACTCAGAGCCTGGAGCCTGCTTTGGATTCTGTGCCTCCCTCTCTCTCTGCCCCTCACCCACTTGTGCGCGCGTGCGCATGCTCTGTCTCTCAAAAATAAACATTATTTTTTTTAATAATGATTGAGTATATTTTAAGTGCTCTATTGCCTAGATGTATAAAGGTAAAACCTTATACAAAAGGGAGTAATACCTACGAAATGCCTCAGCTGACCTTTATACCAGAAAGGGAGCAATCACTAAAATCTACCCAGGTAATCAAGTGCTCTTTGGAGAGTATCAAAGAACCCATGATGGCTCAGCAATCATCTCCAAATCAGAAAAGAAATATTTGGAAAAATGTGGTTGTAAATAACATTATAATCTCTGGGGCCTTTAGGATAATATTTGATGACATCATAAGGCATCAAATGGAATCTTGCAAAAAAATTACATCAAATTACCCACCATAGCCAAAACAAATCGCCAGTAGTATACTCAATCAACTTCAGCAATCTACAAAAATAGCTGAAAATGTTCCTGATAAATGTCTAATATGTAACCAAGATAATTTTGTGTACACGGTATATATGGAAAGAGTGCAAAACGTAGGATTCTTTTAAATATCTCCAAATAGATTTTGTACAACCACCTCCAGGATGAATTTTGAAAACCAGAATCCTGATTATCATTTCATTATTCTCAAGATGGATGGCGGGTTCACTTTGCCGAACAGCTATGGCTATGTTGCTAGCAAAACTATAGTTAGATTTTTATTATGATAAAAAAGCACATAACTTAAATCTGTCATCATAACAATTTTAAGAGTTTAGTTCAATGGTGTTAAATATGTTCACATTGCTATGCAACAGCTCTCTAGAACCTTTTAATTTTGCAACTTAAACTCTACCCATTGAACATGAATTCCTCCAGCTCTTGCAAATACTTCTTATTTGTTTCCTTCATTACTTTACATATTTCATATAAATACACTCATAAAGTATTTGTCCTTTTGTGATTGGCTTATTTCATTTAACATATAGCCCTGGAGTTTCATCTACCTTGATGCATGTGACAGGACTTCTCTTTTTTAAGGCTGCATAATTCATTTTATGTATGTATCACCTTTTCTTTATCTAGTCACCTGTTGATGGACATTTATGTTGTTTCCACCTCTTAGATAATTGTGAATAATGCTGTGATAAACACAAGTGTGCAAATATCTGTTTGGGATCCTGCTTTGAATTCTTCTGGGTACTCAGAAGTTGGATGTTAGATTGTATGGTGATTCTATTTTACATTTTTTAGGAACCTCCATACTGTTTTCCATATGGTGTTTACATTTTACATTCCCCAGAGTGTATAAAGGTTTCCAATTTCTCTGCATTCTCAACAACACTTGCTATTTTTTGTTCTCTTGATAGTGGCCACCCTTAGGGTGTGAGGTAATTTGACTTACATTTCCCTAATGATTAGTAAAAGGGAACATCTTGACATGTGCTTACTGGCCATTAGTAAATATTCTTGGGAGAAATATTTAAGTCTCACCTATTTTTAAAATGGGTTATGTGGGTTTTGTTGTTGTTGTTGAATTGTAGAAGTTTCTTGTGTATTCCTGACATTAGCTCTTTTGTAAAATTCCCATTAGTCTGTTTTTTAAAATTTTGTTGTCTATACTTTTGGTGTCATATCAAAAGAATGAATTTGATTCAAAAGAATCAAATCAAATCCAACCTCCAGAAGCTTTTAACCTATGTTTTCTTCTAGAGTTTTAATAGTTTTTGGTCTTATATTTAGGTCTTTAATCCATTTTGAGTTAAGTTTTGTATAGGATGTAAGGTATGGCTCCAACTTCATCCTTTTGCATATGCATATTCAGTTTTCCCACCACCATTTATTGAAGAAACTGCTTTTCCCCATTTGCATTCTTGGCACCATGGCAAAAATCCCCTTACCATATTTGCAAGAGTTTATTCCTGCACTCTCCGTTCTGTTTCATTGGCCTATATACACATTTTATGCCTGTAGCACATCATCTTCGTTACTGTTTCTTTTCTTTTTTTTTTTTATTTTTTTTAAAATATTGTTTATTTATTTTTGGGACAGAGAGAGACAGAGCATGAACGGGGAGGTGGGGGCAGAGAGAGAGGGAGACACAGAATCGGAAACAGGCTCCAGGCTCTGAGCCATCAGCCCAGAGCCCGACGTGGGGCTTGAACTCACGGACCGCGAGATCGTGACCTGGCTGAAGTCGGACGCTTAACCGACTGCGCCACCCAGGCGCCCCTACTGTTTCTTTATAGTAGGTTTTCAAACCAGGATGTGTGACACCTCCCAACTTTTCCTTTTTCAAAAAGAAAAAAAATTCTGTTTTGGTTGTTTGGGGTCACTCGAGATCTCATATTAATTGTGGGACTTTTTTTTTCTATTCCTGCGAAAAATGACATTGAGATTCTGATAGGGATTGTATTGAAGCTGTAGATTGCTTTGTGTCGTGGGTACTGTGGACATTTAAATAGTAAGTGGTGTAATCTATGGTCATGTCTGTCTGTCTTTCTTTCTTTCTTTCTTTTTCTCTTCCTTTCTTTCTTTTTCTTTCTTTCTTTGGTTGTCTTTGATTTCCTTACCAATGGTTTGTAACCTTCAGTGTGTAAGTCATTTAAGTCTTTTACCTCCTCGGTTATTCCCAAGTGTTTTATTTTTACTTTTTGGTACTATAGTAAATCAGATTTTTTTTTCTTAATTTCCTTTTCAGATTAGTCATTGTTAAGGTATAGAAATGCAATTGATATTTGGCTATTGATTTTATATCTAGCAACTTTGTTGAATTCATTTATTAGTTGTACCAGGGCTTTTTATTGTTTGTTTGTGGTTGTGTGTAAAGTCTTTGGGATGTTCTACATATAATATATTCTCATATATGAATATAGATAAATTTAAATCTTCTTTTCTAATCTGTATGCCTTTTATTTCTTTTTCTTGTTTGATTGCTCTAAAACTTCAAGTATCATTTTGAATAGTAGTGGGAAACAAATGTGTTGCTCATTCGTTCCTGATCTTAGAAGAAAAGGTTTCAGTCTTTCCCCATTATGTTAGCTGTGGGATTTTCATATAGGTGTTTATTATGTTGAGATAGTTTCTTTCTATTCCTAGTTAAATGTTTTCATCATGAAAGGGTGATGGATTTTGTCATATTCTTCTTAAGTTTCTAATGAGATGATCATATGGTTTTGTCTTTCTACTGATGTTATGAATTACATGGATTTTTATATATTTAACCATCTTACATTCCAGATATAAATCCCATATGTTCATGACATATAATCTTTCAAATGTGCTATTGAACTTGGTTTTCCAGTTTTTTGTTTAGGACTTTTCATCAGTATTTCTCAAGGATATTGGTCTGTAGGTGTTTTTGTTTTTTGTTTTTTGTTTTTGTTTTTTTCTGTTGTGTCTTTATTTGGTTTTGCTATCAGGGTAATACCAGCCTCATAAATATGTTTGGGAATGTCGTCTTCTCTTTGAGTCTTTGGAAGAATTTGAGAAATACTAATGTTATTCTTTAGAAATTTGGTAGTGAGGCACCTGGGTGGCTGAGTTAGTTAAGCATCTGACTCTTTTTTTTTTTTTTTAATGTTTATTTATTTTTGAAAGAGAGACAGAGACAGAGCTTGAGTGGGGGAGGGGCAGAGAGAGAGACACACAGAATCTGAAGAAGGCTCCAGGCTCTTAGTTATCAGTACAGAGCCCCAAGTGGGGCTTGAACTAATGAACTGCTATATCGTGACCTGAGCCAAATTCTGATGCTTAAGCCACCTAGCCACCCAGGTGCCCCCCTAGGCATCTGACGCTTGATTTCAGCCCAGGTCATGACCTCTCAGTGTGGGATCCAGTCCCACATCTAGCTCCATTGCCTGCTTGGGATTCTCTCTCCCTATCTCTGCCCCTCCCCCCATTCAAACTCTCTCACTTTCGAATAAACAAACATTAAAAAATAGTTTGGTAGAATTCTCTAGGGAATCTATTGGTCTTGGACTTTTTTATATTGCCAGGTTTTGACTATTGCATCAAGCCCTTAAGTTGTAGTTTTGTTCAGATTATGTATTTTTCATGGCTCAATTTGTTAGGCTATATGTTTCTAGGAATTTATCCATTTCTTCTAGGTTATACATTTGGTCTATAATTGTTAAAAATTGTTTATAGTAGTGTTCCACAATATTTATTTCTGAATTTACTTATTTTTCTTAGATTGTTAAGGGTTTGTCCATTTTGTTGGTTTTACCAATTTTTTTCTATTATTTTTCCTCTATCATTTATCTCTGGTCCAATTTTTATTATTTCCTTCCTTCTGCTCACTTTGGGTTTAGTTTATTCTTATTATTGGAGTGTCTTGATGCATAAGATTAGGTCATTGATTTGACTCTTTCTTAAATTTTAGTATGTTTATCTCTACAAACTTTCAACTTGGTACGGCTTTTGTTGCATCTCATAAGTTTTGATGTATTGTGTTTCCAGTTTCATTTATCTTCAGATATTTTCTAAATTCTCTTATAATTTTTCTTTGACCCATTGGTTGTGTAAGAAGGCATTTCTAAGTTTCCAAGTGGATTTTCCCATTTTCCTTCTATTTATTTCTAGTTTAATACCACTGTGGTCAGAGAAGATACTTTTTATAAGTTTCAATCTTTTAAAATTTGTTAAGACAAGATATTTTGTATAGTTTTGATATTCCTTAATTTTGTTAAATTTGGGGGACTAACATGTGGTCCATCTTATATTTGCCTTTCCTAGGGAATTTCATATTTTTGTGTGGTTTTATGTTGCTGCTTATCATCTTTTACTTTAGTAGGAAGGACTCTTTAGCATTTCTTACAAGGTAAGCCTCGTGGTGGCAAATTCCCTTAGTTTTTGTTTACCTGGGAAAGTCCTAATTTTTTCTTTGTTTTTAAAGGACAGTTTTAATGGATAATGTATTCTTGGTTGGCAATCTCCCCTGCCCTCCAGTACTTTGCATGTAACGTCTCATTCCCTATAGCCTATAAGGTTTCTCTTAGGAAATACTGATAATCTGAGTTTACTTACACATGAAAGTTCTTGCCTTTTCTTTTTGTGATTTTGACAGTTTGCTTATAACATGTCTTGGTGTAGCTGTTTTCAAATTTATCCTAGTTGGAGTTAAGTTTCTTGAATTTATGTGATCATTTCTCTCTCAGATTTGAAAAAAATTAATCCATTGTTTCCTTAAAGAGATTTTCTGCACCTTTTCCTTTCTACTCCCTCTGGGGCTCCCATAATGCATACATGGTTCTACTTGATGGTCTTCTATAAATCCCTTAGGATCTTTTCACATGTCTTCTTTTTTTCTTTTTGCTCTTCTGCCTTGGTAAATCTGGAAGTCTTTCCTTCAAATTCAGATTCTTTTTTCTATCTGGTCAAGTTAGGTGTTGTTTCTGCTAGTAAAATTTTCAATTCAGTTATATTCTTTTAGGTCCAAATTTGTTTATTTTTAATAAATATTTTCTATCCCTCTGGTCATACACTCACTTTTTATACATTTTCCTGATTCCATTTAGTTGTCTATCTGTGATCTCTTTTAAATTGACTGAGAATACTTACAATGGTAATTTTGCTTTCTTTGTTTGATAATTCAATTTCTGGTTCAACTTCTGGAGATTTAATATATTTCTTTGAATGTACCACAGTTTCCTGTTTCTTTGCATGTCTTATTATATTTTGTTGGGATTTCAGCATTTGAAGAATCAGCCAAATATCTCAGACCCTGTGGTCTCATTACTGCTAGAGATTTGGAGACCTTTCAAGCCTTTTCTGGGTACATATTCTCTGGGCTTTGGGATGTAATCTCCAATCTGAAAAGGTTGCTAGTTTCTGCTCAGAAGATCCCCCTGGTGTCTGTGATATTGCACCCTCTCTGGTCCTGTAGTAAATCACCATACTGGGATTACAGCTAGTCTTCATCTATGGTGCTGCAGACTCAAGTGCACAGTTAACGTATTTATTTTCAGAGACCTCAGCCAAGTGCCCAGTTCCTGTCAGTACTTGGATACAGGAGAGACAAAAAGTGGTCCCTTGGTTAGCCTCCCTAAATGTCAATTGGATGTACTTTTGACTTTCCTGCCTCAGGAAGATGTGAATTGGAGGTATCTTCCCAAATGTACTGCACTTAATGTGGGGTTGGAGGGTAGAAGCCTGAGAGAGTAGAAAGTGACACAAATTTCCTACTGGGGATTTGATGCAATTAGTTTTGCTCTCACCTGGGATGTAGGAACCTTTTAACTGCTTTCTGAATTTCTCACTGACGTTTTTTATCAGAATGTTGTTGTTAATCCATGTCTCCATGACAAGGAGTGTCTAGCATTTCATAATCCTCCATCTTGCTGATGTCACACTTAGATTTTGAGTTCTCAACTTGGGAATTCCAATCTATTACTCTAATGATAAGGGCAACCAGTTTGTTGAGACTGTGTAAAAGAGCTTTGGAAATCCTTGTCTTATATAAAATATTATTGTTCCTCCTCCATTTTCAGGTAGAGGTAGCCACTGACATTATTCAATTCATAGTATCCAAACAATCAGATACTCTTGGGCTTCCATAGATAATTGTGTTCTCTCTGGCCTGTATGCCCTACAGAATCATGGATTCTCACAGTAAAAGTTATCAAGTATTATTCTACAAAGTTGGCTATTTCTCCCCCAATTTTGGACTTTAAAGTAGTTTAAGATGACATGAAAAGGTCTTAAAAGGACTCATGAAACAAACTTAGCCTTATTGCATCCAGGTGTAATCTGCTTGTTCTCAGGATCCTTCCAAGGAGTCTCCACAAGCTCAAAATCTGAGGACTTTTTTTGATGTCTTTTCCTAAAATTAAAATGTCTTAGAAGTGCATTAAAAATGGCGCACTGTCATATACTTATAGCGCACTGTCATATACTTATAGCCACCTGGTTAATCACCAGGAGATAGGTCCTTCAATAGATGACCCTCAATTGAGAAGACACACAAGTTGTCACTCTTTATCATCTTTGTCTCCACCTCAGTGAGAGTTTTAAAACTATGCATTCTCAAAAGTCCTCCATAAATAGAAGACATCAAATGAAAGAGAGCTATTCAAAGATCATAAAATCATGCTACTGACAATGTGAGGTACAGCTTTCACCTAAGGCACTGAATCAAGATCTTACCTTTCTATTTTGTGTCTCTATCATTTTATTTGGTTTTGGTTTTGTATTGTTTATTTATTTTTTTTAGTTAAAAAATTCTACTCAGCATTAGGTGCCATTTTCTGTCATTTAAAAGTGAGGGTTTTGTTTTGTTTTTTGTTTGTTTGTTTGTTTTTTCCACCAACCTTTTGCCTATAACTATTAGTATGGGCACCATTGTTTATTTTCTGATAAGATAGCAATAGCCAGTTAAAAATGGTCGATTCAATAATAAAATGCTCAGAGAAATACCAGGTTTTAGATATGCTCCTATTTTGCTTTGGAGACTTCTGTCAGTCTCTATACTATTGTCAGAAAGATCAAAATATTCATTCTGAGACAAGAATGGAAAAATAGACATAATGAGTTTTTGAAAATCATTACCATTATAGATATGATAAAGATAGACTGAATGTAGTTTATGATGTGATCCACACAAAAGAAGAAAAAATGATTAGTGAAAAAAGGCATACAAATCTCAGAACAGATATTACTGATTCAATATTTGCATTTATGTGTCTGTGCCATGAATGAAGTTTAACAGGCAATACTCAGCCTAAAACACCATGTGTCCTTTCTTTATCCCTGTTCTATAGTTGAGGGTAGAGTTAGGACTGGACAGGTGGAAATTACTTCTTTTAAGAAAACAAAAAATGAAGTACAAGTCAGTAAATAATCCTACTGCAATACTCTGGCAATAAAATTCCCCGATGGTTAGCTCCTAATTTTTAGTACTGCATTTGTTCAATTAAGGTGTTCTTGATTTTCTAGAAAAATGTGAAGGAACGTCTTGCCTCAAATACTGACTATTCTGTTACATAGCTGCTACCATTTAGTACTCCTTCAGATTTATTTCCCAGGGCCAGTTATAGCTCCAGGTCCTCGTCTAGGATTTTCACATATTTTTACCACCATAGCTTGCAAATGGAGTAATTTAGATGTTAGCCATGGGGAAAAATATTCTAATTCAAGAAGAATCTAACAAATTAGTGCTCAACATGTTAAGCCTGTTCACAAATACAGAATTTTAGAGAGTCATTTTCTATTCCAATGATATCTCATTTCAAGCTATGAAGGAAGTTCAAAAAGTTGAGTTATCTTCCATGCCATGGTAAAAAGAATTACCCAGGGATGGTCAATTCCACCAAGACTACTGATGTAATGAGAAGAATAGTAACAAAAATGGATAAGTAGTTACATATAGTAGAGGCATCATCTACCCTTTTTCAGTTTCTCAAGGAAGTTTTTATGCTGTCATTAATGAAGAATGTTGTGTGTACACACACACACACACACACACATATATACATATACATCATATATATATCGACATATATATATTCCTAGAGATTTTCTAAACCTTAAAATTTTCTAATAAATTTTATTTTTTTAATATGAAATTTATTGTCAAATTGGTTTCCATACAACACACAGTGCTCATCCCAACAGGTGCCCTCCTTAATGCCCATCACCCACTTTCCCCTCCCTCACACCCCCCATCAACCCTCATTTTATTCTCAGTTTTTAAGAGTCTCTTATGGTTTGCCTCCTTCCCCCTCTGTAACTTTTTTTCCCCTTCCCCTCCCACATGGTCTTCTGTTAAGTTTCTCAGGATCCACATAAGAGTGAAAACATATGGTATCAGTCTTTCTCTGTATGACTTATTTCAGTTAGTATAACACTCTCCAGTTCTATCCACGTTGCTACATATTTCATTCATTCTCATTGCCAAGTACGTTCCATTGTATATATATATAAACCACAACTTTTTTATCCATTTATCAATTGATGGACATTTAGGTTCTTTCCATAATTTGGCTATTGTTGAAAGTGCTGCTATAAACAGTGGGGTACAAGTGCCCCTATGCATCAGTACTCCTATATCCCTTGGGTAAATTCCTAGCAGTGCTATTGCTGGGTCATAGGGTAGGTCTGTTTTAATTTTTTGAGGAACCTCCACACTGGTTTCCAGAGTGGCTGCACCAGCTTGCATTCCCACCCACAGTGCAAGAGGTTTCCCATTTATCCACATCCTCACCAGCATCTATAGTTTCCTGATTTATTCCTTTAGCCACTCTGACTGGCATGAGGTGGTACCTGAGTGTGGTTTTGATTTGTATTTCCCTGATGAGGAGTGACATTGAACATCTTTTCATGTGCCTATTGGCCATCTGGATGTCTTCTTTAGAGAAGTGTCTATTCATGTCTTCTGCCCATTTCTTCACTGGATTATTTGTTTTTTGTGTGTGGAGTTTGGTGAGGTCTTTATAGATTCTGGATACCAGCCCTTTGTCCGATATGTCATTTGTAAATATCTTTTCCCATTACATTGGTGGCCTTTTTGTTTTGTTGATTGTTTCCTTTGCAGTGCAGAAACTTTTTATCGTCATGAGATCCCAATAGTTCATTTTTGCTTTTAATTCCCCTGCCTATGGGGATGTGTCAAGTAAGAAATTGCTGAGGCTGAGGACAGAGAGGTTTTTTCCTGCTTTCTCCTCTAGGGTTTTGATGGTTTCCTGTCTCACATTCAGGTCCTTCATCCATTTTGAGATTGTTTTTGTGAATGGGGTAAGAAAGTGGTCTAGTTGCATTCTTCTGCATGTTGCTGTCCACTTCTCCCAGCACCCTTTGTTAAAGAGACTTTTTTCTGTTGGATATTTTTTCCTGCTTTGTCAAAGATGAGTTGGCCATACTTTTGTGGTTCTAGTTCTGGGGTTTCTATTCTATTCCATTGGTCTATGTGTCTGTTTTTGTGCCAGTACCATGCTGTCTTGATGATTACAGCTTTGTAGTAGAGGCTAAAGTCTGGGATTGTGATGCCTCCTGCTTTGGTCTTCCTCTTCAATGTTACTTTGGCTATCCGGGGATTTTGTGGTTCCATACAAATTTTAGGATTGGTTGTTCTAGCTTCAAGAAGAATGCTGGTGCAATTTTGATTGGGATTGTGTTGAATATGTAGATAGCTTTAGGTAGTATTGACATTTTCACAATATTTATTCTTCTAATTCATGAGGACAGAATGTTTTTCCATTTCTTTATGTCTCCTTCAATTTCCTTCATAAGATTTCTATAGTTTTCAGAATACAGACCTTTTACATCTTTGGTTAGGTTTATTCCTAGGTATTTTATGATTCTTGGTGCTATTGTGAATGGGATCAGTTTCTTTATTTGTCTTTCTGTTGCTTCATTATTAGTGGATAAGAATGCAAGTCATTTCTGTACATTAATTTTGTATCCTGTGACTTTGCTGAATTCATGTATCAGTTCTAGCAGACTTTTGGTGGAGTCTATTGGGTTTTCCATGTCTAATATCATGTCTTCTGCAAAAAGTGAAAGCTTAACTTCACCTTTGCCAATTTTGATGCCTTTGATTTCCTTTTGTTGTCTGATTACTGATGCTAGATCGTCCAACACTATGTTAAACAACAACGGTGAGAGTGGACATCCCTGTCGTGTTCCTGATCTCAGGGGGAAAGCTCTCAGTTTTCCCCCATTGAGGATGACATTAGCTGTGGGCTTTTCCTAAGTGTCTGTTATGATGTTTAAGTATGTTCCTTCCATCTCACCTTTCTCGGGGTTTTTTATTAAGAAGGGATGCTGAATTTTGTCATATGCTTTTTTCTGCATCGATTGACAGCATCATATGGTTCTTTTCTTTTATTAATGTGATGTATTCCATTGATTGATTTGCGAATGTTGAACCAGCCCTGCAGGCCAGGAACGAATACCAATTGATCATGGTGAATAATTCTTTTTATATGCTGTTGAATTCGATTTGCTAGTATCTTACTGAGAATTTTTGCATCCACATTCACCAGGGATATGGGCCGGTAGTTCTCTTTTCTTGCTGGGTCTCTGTCTGGTTTGGGAATCAAAGTAATGCTGGCTTCAGAGAATGAGTCTGGAAGTTTTCCTTCCCTTTCTATTTTTTGGAAGAGCTTGAGAAGGATAGGTGTTATCTCTGCTTTAAATGTCTGGTAGAATTCCCCAGGGAAGCCGTCTGGTTCTGGACTCTTATTTGTTCGGAGATTTTTGATAACTGATGGAATTTCTTTGCTGATTACGGGTCTGTTCAAGTGTTCTATTTCTTCCTGTTTGAGTTTTGGAAGTGTATGTGTGTTTAGGAATTTGTCCGTTTCTTTCAGGTTGTCCAGTTTGTTGGCATATAACTTTTCATAGTATTCCCTGATAATTGCTTGTATTTCTGAGGGATTGGTTGTAATAATTCCATTTTCATTCATGATTTTATCGATTTGGGTCATCTCCCTTTCTTTTTGAGAAGCCTGGCTACAGGTTTATCAATTTTGTTTATTTTTTCAAGAAACCAACTCTTGGTTTCATTGATCTGCTCTACAGTCTTTTTATTTTTATTTTTATTATTTTTTTTTAAATTTTTTTTTCAACGTTTATTTATTTTTGGGAGAGAGACAGAGCATGAACGGGGGAGGGGCAGAGAGAGAGGGAGACACAGAATTGGAAATAGGCTCCAGGCTCTGAGCCATCAGCCCAGAGCCCGACGCGGGGCTCGAACTCACGGACCGCGAGATCGTGACCTGGCTGAAGTCGGACGCTTAACCGACTGCGCCACCCAGGCGCCCCAGCTCTACAGTTTTTTTAGATGCTATATTGTTTAATTCTGCTCTGATCTTTATCATTTCTCTTCTTCTGCTGGGTTTGGGGTGTCTTTGATGTTCTGCTTCTATTTCCTTTAGGTGTGCTGTTAGATTTTGTATTTAGGATTTTTCTTGTTTCCTGAGATAGGCCTGGATTGCAATGTATTTTCCTCTCAGGACTGCCTTTGCTGCATCCCAAAGCCTTTAGGTTGTTGTATTTTCATTTTCATTTGTTTCCATATATTGTTTAATTTCTTCTCGAAATGTCTGGTTGACCCATTCATTCTTTAGTAGGGTGTTCTTTAACCTCCATGCTTTTGGAGGTTTTCCAGACTTTTTCCTGTGGTTGATTTCAAGTTTCATAGCATTGTGGTCTGAAAGTGTGCATGGTATGATCTCAATTCTTGTATACTTATGAAGGGCTGTTTTGTGACCCAGTATGTGATCTATCTTGGAGAATGTTCCATGTGCACTGGAGAAGAAAGTATACTCTGTTGCTTTGGGATGCAGAGTTCTAAGTATATCTGTCAAGTCCATCTGATCCAATGTATCATTCAGGGCCCTTGTTTCTTTATTGATCCTGTGTCTAGATGATCTATCCATTGTTGTAAGTGGAGTATTAAAGTGCCCTGCACTTACCACATTCTTACCAATAAGGTTGCTTATCTTTGTGATTAATTGTTTCATATATTCTTTTTGAATATTTTTAAAATGTTTGTTTATTTTTGAAGTCTAGTTTGTCTGATATAAGTATGGCTACTCAGCTTTCTTTTTTTGGGGGAGGGGCAGAGAGAAAGGGAGACACAGAATTTGAAGCAGGCTCCAAGCTCTGAGCTGTCAGCACAGAGCCCATCATGGGGCTTGAACTGATGAATTGTGAGATCATGACCTGTAACAAAGTTGGATGCTCATATTCATATGAATATGAAAAGAAATATAAACCAAATTATATAATTATATAATTTGGCTCCACTGACTGAGCCACCCAGGAGCCCCTCCCTGTATATTCTTGAATAAAATAATTATAACTTTTTTTTAAGTCCAAATTAATAGCCACTATTCTAAATCACTTGGGAGTCATTTTAATTTTTATACCTGGTTTAGGACTTTTTAATATTTTAGTAAGCTTCATTTTTTTGTTTCTACTTTCTTTTAATTTTTATGATACCCTTACAGATATATGAAAGAGTTAATGCATAAACTTATTGAACTAGATAGATTAGGTCTAAATTTCATGTAAATAAATCTTCCATCTCTCTATTTAAAATTCAGGAAATGCACAAGCTTTTTAAAGAAAATAAATAAGTCAAATTTATATGTCCATAATTCAGCTGCTAAGAATTTTGGATTCTCAAGCATGGGTTTGGACATTTATTTTTTTATCTTTTAATATTTTATTTTAAAATAATCTTCAAATTTTAAAGTCACAGGGAAGATGGCAGAGTAAGAGGATCCTGAGCTCACTTGTTCAATGGACATAACAAAATAACAGCTAAATAATAGCTAGTTCATGCAACTAACTCTGAAAAAGACCTGAGCATTGGCATAACTTCCAAATTCAATCATAGAGAGGGGACCACATTGAAAAGGGTGAGAGAGGCAGAGACACAGTTGGGAATGGAACCCCAGCAAAACTAACCACAAATGGGAGGCCAAAGAAGTGAGTGGCTCAGACCTCGCCCCAGGCATCTCAGGAACCAGTGATCCACCCTGGGAAGATGAGTTCCCATAACATCTGGCCTTAGAAACCAGTGGGGCTTAGCTTAAGAAGTTTTAAAGTCAGCAGGGTTGAACTTCAGGTTAAGCAAAAGATATACAAATGTGTGGCAAACACCATTTTTCTTCTCTTCCCCATCCTAGATAGCCAGACACTTGCCGGCTCCAGCACTAATACTTTCCACCTATCTTGCCAACACTATGTGTCCCACCCCTACGTTCCTTTGTGGAGCCACCTATTCAACCTATTCACTTGGGCAGACATTCCTCCAAAGAAGTTACTGCCCCAACATATTTTGTACATGGTCCAGGCAGGGACCGGTGCCAGTCCAAAGTGACTCCTATCCTGGGGAGAGAAGGAAATAATGCCTCCACTAGTGTGACTGCAGTTCCAGCAACTAAATCTTTTTGCTGGCTGAGCAAGGATAAAGCCTTGTGGTTAAGGGTGTCCACAACCATGGCAAAGAGGCTAATTGTGGACACCTGATCTGACTGCCAGGCTTGCCCACCAATGACTCTGTTGGCCACATAATGAGAAAATTCTGTTTTTTGCTGAAACCACAACTGTGACAGAGGCTAATGGCAGATACCTATTCTGACTGCTGATCCCCTTTGCCCCACCTGTGAGTCTGTGGTGACTTCACACAGGAATCTTATAGCAAGGGAACAAACAGTCCACTGTGTCCATAGTAGCCAAAGAAGGTTATTGCATCTGGCTGGGCTGAAGGCAAACATAGCTCAGCCACAGCACTACGGTGTATAGAGTCCACACAGGGGACACCCCTGTAGTGCCTGGTTCTGGTGACCAGAGGGGATGATGCTACCGGGCATAATTTTATAGAACCTCTTCTATACAAAACCACTATTTATAAGATCAAGAGACACAACTTACATTAAAATACATAATTATATAATACATTAAAAACTAACACAGACAATTAGGGAATATGAAGAGACAGAGGACTATGTCCCAAATTTAAAAACGGGACAAAATAACACCAAGAGAACTAAATAAACAGAGATAAACAATATACCTTGTAAAGAATTCAAAGTAATGGTTATACAGACATTCAGCAGACTTCAGAAAAGAGTGGGTGAACTTAGAATTTCAACAAAAAGTTACAAAATAAAAAAATTAGATGAAACACTAAAAAACTGGAATAAAAAATACACTGGAGAGAATCAATAAAAGATTAGAGAATGTAGGGGAATGGATCAATGACCCGGAAGACAGAGTAATGAGAAGCAACCAGCAGAACAGATAAAAGAAAAGAGGAAGAATAAAAAGTGAGAATAGTTTAAGAAAACTCAGTGATATCATCAAGAGTAATAACCTCTGTATTATAGAGATCCCAGGAGAAGAGAGAAAAAGGGCTGAAAACTCATGTGAAGCAATAATTTCTGAAAACTTCCCTAATCTAGGGAAAGAAATAGACATCTAGATCCAGAAACACAGAGATCCTCTAACAGTTTGAACCAAGGATATCCACACCCAGACACTAATAATTAAAATGGCAAAAAAAATAATGATAAGGAGAGAATTTTGAAAGCAGCAAGGAAGAAGAAAAAATTACATACAAGGGAAACCCCATGAGGCTGGAAAAGCTGATTTTCCAGCAGAAACTCTGCAGGCCAAAGGGAGCAGCATGGTATATTCGAAGTGCTGAAAAGAAAAGAAAAGAAAAAAAAAGAAAAGAAAAGAAAACAAAACAAAACAAAACCCTACAACCAAGAATATTCCACCTAGCAAGATTATTATTCCAAATAAAAGGAGAAATAAAGAGTTTCCCAGACAAACAGAAGTTAAGATAAAGGAGTTTATCACCACTAAGCCAGCCTTACAAGAAACTTTAAAGGGACTTTTTAAAATAGAATAAAAGACAAAACCAGAAGAAAACTATAAAGGAAAACAACTTCACAGAAAAACACAAAAAGATAGTAAAGGTAGCAGATTAGTTGCTTACAAACCTAGTATGGAGGTTAAAACACAATTAGTGAAATTAATTTTTCTATAAATATCAGTAAAATGATACACAAAATAAAAAGATATACATACAACATCATATAAATAAAAAAGTGAAGGGGAATAAAATATTAGTGCTTTTAGAATATATTCAAACTTAAGGGACCATCAATTTAATATAGACTGATATACACATAAAGATGTTATATATAAACCTAATGATAACCACAAATCAAAAACCCATAATAGATACACACACAGACAAAAAGAGAAAGGAGTCTACCATAACAGTAAAGACAGCTATCAAATGAGAATGGAAGAGAGCAAGAGAAGAAGGAAGGAACACAGAAGAACTACAGAGGCAATCATTAAACAATTAACAAAATGGCAATAAGCACATGACTATCAATAATTACTTTAAATGTAAATGGACTAAATGTTCCAATCAAAAGATGTAATATGAGTGAATGGATTAAAGAAAGACCCATCTACATCTGCCTATAAGAGACCCACTTCCAACCTAAAGATACAGATTGAAAGTGAAGGCCTAGAAAAACATATTCCTTGCAAAGGAAGAGAAAAATTCTAGGATAGCAATACTTATGTTAGACAAAACAGACTTAAAACAAAGACCATAGCAGGAGACAGAAAGGACCCACATATAAAGGGATCAATACAACTAGATGATAAACCAATTGTAAATATCTATGCTCCCAACTTAGGAGCATCTAAATATATAAATCAAATAATAACATAAAGGAAACATATAATAATAGCAAGGGAATTTAATAACCCACTTACATCAATAGATAGATCATTCAGACAGAAAATCAACAAGAAAACACGGACTTTGAACAATATATTGCACCAAATAAACCTAACAGATATATACCAAAGATTCCATCTAAAAACAACAGAATACACATTCTTTTCAAAGGCACATGGAACATTTTCCAGGATAGATTACATGTTAGGTGACAAAACAAACACTAGGTAGACCACCATGGCATAAAATTAGACATAAATTACAAGAAAAAAACCTAGAAAGAATAGAACTACATGGATGCAAAACAACATGATGCTAAACAATGAATTGGTCAACCAGGAAATCAAAAAGGAAATTAAAAAAATACATGGAGACAAATGAAAATGAAACTGCACAGTTCCAAAATCTTTAGGATTCAGCAAAAGCAATTCTAAGAGGGAAGACCTACCTCAAGAAACAGAAAAATCTCAAATAAATAATCTAATCTTATACCTAAAAGAGTGAGAAAAAGAGCAAAGCCCAAAGGTAGCAGAAGGAAGGAGATAATAAAGATTAAGGCAGAAATTAATGAAACAGAGACAAAAAAAAAAAAAAAAAGAAATGATTAGTGAAACCAAAAGTGGGTGCTTTGCAAGGGGCAATAAAATTAATAAATATTTAGAACGACTCATCAACAAAATGAGAGAGGATTCAAATAAATAAAATCAGAAATGATTAAGGAGAAATATCAATACTTCGGAAATATAAAGAAGTATAAATGAATGTCATGAAAAATTATATGCAACATATTTGACAACCTAGAAGAAATGGATGAATTCCTAGAAATATATAACCTCCCCAAACTAAATCAGAAATAGAAAATTTGAACAAATCAATTACTAGTAATGAAACTGAATCGGTAATAAAAAAAATTACAACAAACAGAAATCCAGGACCAGACGGCTTCACAGATGAATTCTACCAAATATTTAAAGAAGAGTTAATACCCATTTTTCTCCAACTATCCCAAAGTATAGAAGAGGAAGGAAAACTTAAAAATTTATGTTGCAAGTCCAGCTTTACCTTGATACCCAAACAAGACAAAGACACTACAGAAGAGAACTACAGGCCAATGTTTCTGGTGAAAATAGATGCAAAAAAACTTCAACAAAGTATTAGAAAAGTGAATTCAAGAACACATTAAAAAAAACCACTCACCATGATCAAGGAAGATTCATTACAGGAATGCAAGGGTCGTTCAATATCTGAAAATCAATCAATATGATATATCACATTAACAAAGGAGAAAGGATAAAAATCATATAGTCATTATGTTAGATGCAGAAAAAGCATTTGACAAAATACAACATCCACTCATGATAATAAAGACTCAACAAAGTGGATTTAGAGGGAACATACCTCAACATAATAAAGGTCATATATGAAAACCCCCAGCTAATATCATACTCAATGGTGAAAATAAAAAAGATTTTCTTCTAATTTCAAGGATATCTACTTTTACCACTTTCATTCAACTTAGTACTGGAAGTCCTAACCATTGTATTTGGAAAAGAAAAATAAATAAATTCATCCAAACTGGTAAGGAAGGAGTAAAACTGTCACTATTTGCAGATGACATGATACTAAATATAGAAAACCCTCACCAAAAAAAATATTAGAACCAATGAATAAATTCAGTAAAGTTGTAGGATACAAAATTCAAATACAGAAATATGTGGCATTTATATCTAATAACAAAGTAGCAGGAGGAGATATCAAGAAAACAATCCCATTTACATTTGCACCGAAGAAAAAAATACCTAGGAATAAACCTAACCAAGAGGTGAAAGATGTGTACCCTGAAAACTGTAAGACACTGACAAGAGGAATTGAGGATAACATAAATGAATGCAAAGATATTCCACATTCAGGATTGGAAGAATATTATTAGAATGTCCACACTGCTCAAAAAAAATCTATAAATTTAACACAATTATCATCAAAATACCAACATTTTTCACAGAACTGGAACAAATACTAACATTTCTTGGAACCACAAAAGACCACAAATAGCCAAAGCAATTTTGAGAAATAACAAACCTATAAATATCACAATCCTAGATTTCATGATATACCACAAAACTGTAACAATCAAAACAGCATAGTACTGGCATAGGAATAGACCCAGAATAATGGAAAGAATAGTGTGCTCCCAAATAAACCCACACATATATGGTCAATTAATCCTCAACAAAGGAAGTAAGAATACACAAAGGAGATTAAGTCTCCTCAATAAATGATGCTGAGAAAACTGGACAGGTAAAAGACTGAAACTGGGCCAGTTTCTCATAGCATACACAAAAATAAACTGAAAATGGATTCAAGACTTAAATGCGAGACCTAACACCATAAAACTCATAGAAGAAAACATAGTAATCTCATTGACATCGACCTTACCAACATTTTTCTAGATAGGTCTCCTCAGGCAAGGGAGACAAAAGCAAAAATAAACTATTGAGACTACACATAAAAACTTTAGCACAGAAAAAGAAACCATCAACAAAATGAAAAGACAACCAACCCACTGATGGGAGAAGATATTTGCAATGATATATTGGATAAGAGGTTAATATTGAAAATATACAAAGAATTTCTGCAGCTCAATAATGAAAATTAAATAATCCAATAAAAATGGGCAGAGAACCTGAATAGACATTTTCCCAAAGACATGCAGATGGTCAACAGATACATGAAAGTATACTGAATAGTACTAATCATCAGGAAAATGCAGTCAAAACCAAAATGAGATTTTACATCTGTCAGAATGGTTACAATCAAGAAGACAAGAAATAACAAGTGTTGTTGAAGATAGGGGAAAAAAAGTAACCTTCAAGCACTGTTAATGGGAATTTAACATGGCACAACCGCTGTGAAAATAAATGGATTTTCCTCAAAAAGAAAAAAATAGAAATACCATGTGATCCAGTAAGTCCACTACAAGGAAAACTCAAAGAAAACAAAAACACTAATTCAAAAAGACATATGCATCCCAGTTTATTACAGCATTATTTACAGTAGCCAAAATATAGAAGCAACCCAGCATCCATTTATACATAAAATAAAGAATAATTGGTGGAATAAAGAATAATATATGCATATATGTACACACATATACACACACACACACACAGGCACACAATGGAACCATAAAAACGAATGAGATCTTGCCATTGCAACAACATGAATGGACCCAGGTGGTATTATATTAAGCAAAATGAGTCAGAAAGAGAATGGCGAAGTCTAACTTTCAAATTATAAAATAAATAAGTCATGAGAATAAAAGGCACAGCAGAGGTGATATAGCCGATAATACTATAATAATAAATGGTGACAGATGGTACCTACACATCATGGTGAGCAATGAGTAATGTATAGAATAGTAAAATCAATATGTTGTGCACCTGAAACAAATATAACATTGTATGTTAATTACACTTGAATTAAAATTTTTGAACTTTGAGAGAATTTGGAAAAATACACAAAATAATTCCATGTACTCTTTGTCCAGGTTCAACAACTTATGACATAACACTTCACCCCTTAATACTTAATTTAGTGTATTTCTTTCATTTAAAATTAAAAAAAAAACCTTTTGACATTTATTTATTTTTGAGGGAGAAAGAGAGTGAGAGCAGGGGAGGGGCAGAGAATGATGAAGACGTAGAATCTGAAGCAGGCTCCAGGCCCTGAACTCTCAGCACAGAGCCTGACACAGGGCTTGAACCTATGAACTGTGAGATCATGACTTGAGCTGAAGTCAGACACTTAACCCACTGAGCCACCCAGCTACCCCTATTCAGTGTATTTCTTAAGAACCAAGTATTTCAGTGCTATAAATATCATGTTTAAATAACATATTGAAACAGCAATGCTATAGTTATCATGTTTAGAAAATTTAACATTTACATACACTTTAACTTGAATTATATATTTAAATTCATTATATTTCACAATAATCTCCTACAAAGGATTTTGTTTGCTTGCTTTTCCTATAAAGGATTTATTCAGGGGAAAATATTTCACTGTTTTTCATTCTCAGTTTCCCTTATTTTTTTTGACAAAAAATTTTTTTTATTGTCAACTTAGCTAACATACAGTATAGTCTTTGCTTCAGGAATAGATTCCTGTCATTCACCACTTGCATACAACACCCAGTGCTCATCCCAACAAGTGCCCTCCTCAATGCCAATAGGTAATTTCCTCACCCCCATCAACCCTCAGTTTGTTCTCTGTATTTAAGAGTCTTTTATGGTTTGCCTCCATCTCTGTCTCTTATTTTCTTCTCCTTTCTCTTATGGTCATCTCTTAAGTTTTTTAAATTCCACATATGAGTGAAATCATATAATATCTTTCTGTGACTGACTTATTTCACTTAGCATAATACCCTCCAATTCCATCCACATTGTCTCAAAAGGCAAGATTTCATTCTTTTTCATTGCTGGAGAGCATTTCATTGTGTATTTATACCACATCTTTTTTATCCAGCCATTCATCCATGCGCATCCATTGATGGGCATTTGGGCTCTTTCCATACTTTGGCTATTGTAGACAGCACTTCTATAAACATTGGGGTACATGTGTCCCTATGCATCAGCACACCTGTATCCTTTGGATAAATACCCAGTTGTGCAATTGCTGGGTCACAGGGTAGTTCTATTTTTAATTGTTTTCCAGATTGGCTGCACCAGTATGCATTCCTACCAACAGTGCAAGAGGGTTCCCCTTTCTCCACATCCTCAACATTTGTTATTTCCTGAGTTGTTAGTTTTAGCCATTCTGACAGGTGTGAGGTGATATCTTGATGTGGTCTTGATTTCTATTTCCCTGATGACGTGCAATGTGGAGCATGTTTTCATGTGTTTGTTGGCCATCTAGATGTCTTCTCTGGAAAAGTGTCTATTCATGTCTTCTGTCCATTTCATCACTGTATTATTTGTTTTTTGGGTGTGGAGTTTTTTTTATAGAGTTTTGATACTAACCCTTTATCTGATATGTCATTTGCAAATATCTTCTCCCATTACATTGGTTCCACTTTAATTTTGCTATTTCCTTTGCTCTGCAGAAGGTTTTTATCTTCATGGGGTCCCAATTGTTCATTTTTGCTTTCATTTCCCTTGCCTTTGGAGACATGTCAGGTAAGAAGTTGCTGTGGCCGAGGTCAAAGAGGTTGTTGCCTCTTTTCTCCTCTAGGGTTTTGATGGTTTCCTATCTCACATTTATTCTTTCAATCCATTTTGAATCTATTTTTGTGTATAATATAAGAAAGTGGTCCGACTTCATTCTTCTGCATGTTGCTGTCTAGTTATCCCAGTACCATTTGCTAAAGAGACTGTCTTTTTTTCCATTAGATACTCTTTCCTGCGTTTTCAAAGATTAGTTGGTCATATATTTGTGGTCTATTTATGGGTTCTCTATTCAATTCCATTGGTCTCTGTGTCTGTTTTTGTGCCAATACCTTACTGTCTTGATGATCACAGCTTTGTAGTATAGGCTAAAGTCCAGGATTGTGATGCCTCCAGCTTTGGTTCTGTTTCAACCTTACTATGGCTATTCAGGGTCTTTTGTGGTTCCATACAAATTTTAGGATTTTTTATTTTGGCTCTGTGAAGAATGCTGGTGCTATTTTTATTGGGAATGCATGGGTGTGTAGATTGCTTTGGGAAGTATTGACATTTTAACAATATTTGCTCTTCCAATCCATGAGCATGGAATGTTTTTTCTATTTCTTTGTGTCTTTTTTCAATTTCTTTCATGAGTTTTCTATAGTTTTCAGGCTACAGATCTTTGATATCTTTGGTTAGGTTTATTGCTAGGTATTTTATGGTTCTTGGTGCAATTGTAAACGGGATCAATTCTTTGATATCTCTGTTGCCTCATTATAGGTGTATAGAAATGCAAGTGATTTCGTACATTGATTTTATATCCTTCCACTTGGCTGAATTCATGTATCAGCTCTACCAGTTTTTTGGTGGAGTCTTTCAGGTTTTCCATGAAGAGTATCCTGTACCTGTGAAAAGTGTAAGTTTGACTTCTTGTTTGCCAATTTGGATGGATGCCTTGTATTTCGTTTTCTTGTCTGATTGCTGAGGTAAGACTTCCAATACTATGTTCAACTACAGTGGTGAGAGTGGACATCCCTGCCGTGTTCCTCATCTCGGTGGGAAAGCTCTCAGTTTTTCCTCATTGAGGATGATACAATCTGTAGGTTTTTCATAATGGCTTTTATGATGTTAAGGTAGGCTCCTTCTATCCTGACCTTCTTGAGGGTTTTTATGAAGAAAGGATGCTGTATTTTGTCAAATGCTTTTTCTGTATCTATTAACAGAATCTTATGGTTTTTATCTTTCTTCTATTAATATGATGATTCTGTTGATTGATTTGCCAATATTGAACCGGCCCTGCAGCCCATGAATGAATCCCACTTGATCATGGTGAATAATTCTTTTAGTATACTGTTGAATTCAATTTGCTAGTATCTTGTTGAGAATTTTTGCATCATGTTCATCAGGGATATTGCCTTGTAATTCTCCTTTTACTGGGGCCTGTGTGTTTGGGAATCAACGTAATGCTAGCTTCATTGGATGTGTCTGGAAACTTTCCTTCTGTTTCTATTTTTTGAAAAAGCTTGAGAAGAGTAGGAATTAATTCTGTTTTAAATGTCTGGCAGAATTCCCTTGAGAAGCCCTCTGGTCCAGGATTCCTATTTGTTGGGAGATTTTTGATAACCAATTCATTTTCTTTGCTGGTTATGGGTCTGTTCAAATTATTTATTTCTTCCCATTTGAGTTTTGGTAGTGTGTGAGAATTTAGGAATTTGTCCATTTCTTCCAGATTGTCCAGGTTTGGCAAATAATTTTTCATAGTATTCTCTAATAATTGTTTGTATTTCTGTGATGTTGGTTGTGATCTCTCCTCCTTCATTCATGATTTTATTTATTTGGATCATCTTTTCTTTTTCAGAAGTCTTGCTAGGGGCTTATCAATTTTATGTATTCTTTAAAAAAATCAGCTCTTACATTCATTAATCTGTTCTACTGTTTTCTGGATTCTATACTCTTTATTTATGCTCTAATCTTTATTACTTCTCTTCTTCTGGGTTTGGGCTTTCTTTCCTGCTGCCTTTCTAGTTCCTTTAGGTGTGAGGTTAGGTTTTATATTTGGAACTTTCTTACTTCTTTAGATAGTCCTGAATTGCAATGTATTTTCCTCTTAGAACTTCCTTTGCTGCATCCCAAGGGGTTTGGACTGTTGTGATATTCATTTGTTCCTATATATTTTTAAATTTCTTCTTTAATTTCCTGGTTGACCCATTTGTCCTTTAGTAGAATATTCTTTAACCTCTATGTATTTGGGGGCTTTCCAAATTTTTTCTTGTGGTTGATTTCAAGTTTCATAATGTTGTGATCTAAAAATATGCATGCTATGATGTCAACCCTTTTATATTTTTTGAGGGCTTTTTTTGTGACCCAGTATGTGATCTATTTTGGAGAATGTTCCATGTGCACTTGAGAGGAATGTGTATTCTGCTGATTTAGGGTGAAAAGTTCTGAAAATATCTGTTATGTCCAACTGATCCAATGTGTCATCCAGAGCTGTTGCTTCCTTACTTATTTTCTGCCTACATGATCTGTCCATTACTCTAAGTGGAGTATTAAAGTCCCCTACATCACAATATTATCTGCATATGTTTGTGATTATATTTGTATATTTGTGTATTTGGGTGCTTCCGCATTGTGGGTGTAAACATTTACAATCAATAGCCCTTCTTGATGGATAGACTCCTTAATTATAATGTTCTTTTTCATCTCTTGTTACAGACTTTGTTTTAATATCTAGCTTGTCTGATATAAGTGTGGTTACTCAAGCTGTCTTTTGATATCCAGTAGCATGATAGATGGTTCTCCATCCCCTCACTTTCAATCTGTAGGTGTCTTTAGGTCTAAAATGAGTCTCTTGTAGATTCTTTATAGATGGATCTTATTTTTTAATCCATTCTGAACCCTATGTCTTTTGCTTGGGGTATTTAGTCCATTTACATTCAGAATGATCATTGGAAGATATGGATTTAGTTATTATTGTGTTTTCTGTAGGTTTTGTGCTTGTGTTGATGTCTCTGGTCTTTTGTAGTCTTTGCTGCTTTCCACTCACGGTGTCCTCCTTAGGGTATCCTTCAGAGCTGGTTTAGTGGTCATGAACTCCTTCAGTTTTTGTTGGTCTGGGAAAGCCTTTTCTCTCCTTCTATACTGAATGACAGCCTTGCTTCATAAATGATTCTTGGCTTCATATTTTTTCCTATTCATTGAATATTTCCTGCCACTTCCTTCTGGCCTGCCAAGTTTCAGTGGACAAGTCTGCTACCATACTTATGTGTCTATCATTATAGGTTAAGTCCAATTTGTCCCTAGCTGCTTACAGAATTCTCTATCTTTGTATTTTGCCAGTTTCACTATGACGTGTCATGGTGTTGTCTTGTTTTTATTTATTTTGAAACAAGTTCTCTGTGCCTCTTGGACTTGGATGTCAAAAGACAGCTGGATGCCTGATTCCCTCCCCAGATAGGAAAGTTCTCAGCTATAATTAGTTCAAATAAACTTTCTGCCCCTTTCTCTCTTTTTCTTCTTCTGGAATTCCTATGATACAGATATTGTTTTGTTTTACTGAATCACTTAGGTCTCTAATTCTCCCTTGTTGGTCTAGTAATTTCCTTTCCCTCTTTTTTCAGCTTCATCATTTTCCATAATTTTATCTTCTATTTCACCTATTCTCTCCTAAGCTTCTTTCCTTGATGTCACTACATCTAGTTTATTTGCATCTCATTTATAGCATTTCTTAATTCATCATGACTATTTCTTAGGTCTTTGATCTCAGCAGCAATAGATTTTCTGTTGTCTTCCATATTTTGTTCAAGCCCAGTTATTAGTCTTATTATTGTTATTCTAAATTCTTGATCAGATATATTGTTCATATATCTTTTGAGTAATTATCTGGCTGTTATTTCTTCCTGGAATTTCTTTTGAGAAGAATCTTCTTTTTCATCATTTTGGCTAAGTTTCTGTCTTTTGCATGTTTTAATAGCTTATTATATGTCCTGCACCTGCGAATACTACTATATTAACAAGTGTTCATACACTGTCCAGGGCCTGGCACTTCAGGAAGTGTTTTTGGAGTGTGTTGAGTGCACTCTGTTTTTGCATATTTGGCTGTTCTATTCCACTGGTCAGTCCTTTACAAAGCTCCTCCTTGCTTGTAGTGGTAGACTGTTGGACCTTCAACCCAGGTGTGCTTTTATCTGCTCACTGAAGTAACTCTTGAAAAAAGAAAAGTAACTCTCTTTATATGATCTTATACAAAAAGAAAAATGAAAGGGTCAGAAAAAAGAAAAAAAAAAAAAAGACCGAGCAGGGAATCAAATAAACTATAAGGCTTAATTCAGAGAGAGAGAAAGGAAAATAAAGAAGGAGATACAGAAAAGGTGTAAAAAGAATAGAGTAAAAATGCCTGATTAAACAAACAAAACAGCAAAATATAGAAAACAAAGAATTGACCAAAAATCAAATCAGAAACTATTAGTCTGATTCCAAATGGAAAAAGAGAGAGAGAGAGAGAGAGAGAGAGAGAGAGAGAGAGATTGAGAGAGAGAGAGAGAGAGAGACAGAGAGAGAAGAGGGTAGAAAGAGGGAAACAAAAAAACAGACTAACATACAAAACCACAGGACAGTTGTCTGTTGATTCCTGGGACCAGTGGCTGTGCTGGTCTAGAGGAGAGGACATCTGGTTCAGTCAGTTTTAGTCCTGTTCTGGTATATAAGCAGTTACCAGGCACAGGTGGGTGGGTTTTGTGTAAGCGGGTCCTGCCTCCACTTGGGGCCAGTGTGCTATTCCCTGAAGCCCCACCATGTTGGTGTTGGGCAGAAAAATGGTGATACCTGGGTCCTTCCCAGACCAGGTGTCTCAAACCACACTGTTCAGACAGCCCTCACAAAGTAGTGCAGGCAGCTGGCTTTTCCTGCACCACAGTCTTCCACACCTCCTAGGCGCTCAGTTGGGATTCATAAAGGAACTTAAAGGATCTCTCACGAGGCAGCCCTGGTTCTGGGGTAGCACTACTCTGCCCAGCATACAAAGGGACTGATTCTGGCTGGCACCTGCAGAGTCTTTTGTCCTTGGTTGGAGGGCAATAAGCCCTCTTCTCATAGTACTCAAGGCAGGGGACTGTTCTTACTGTGCCCCCAAGATTGCTACTGACCCTGGGGCTGATTCCCCCAGGCACATGAACATCCAACTCCCAGGCACATGCACATGGCAGAGACTTTGGTCAGGAGAAAGTTGCACATGTATGAAAATTCTGATATTCAGCTCCTAAGGCTGTTTGCAAAGTAGAAACTGGCACTCTCCATATTTATCATTTCCCAGTCCATGGTCCAGAAAGGGTTTTCTCTTTTCCTAACACAATACAGTACTTCTTCAGCCTCTCTTTCCCTTTGTCTCTACACTGAAGGTGTTCCCTCCCCTCCATACCTACGCCACCACTCATCTCTCCCAATTTGCACACACACACTCTGTTCAGTCAAGCTGTCTCCATCCACCTGTGGAGATTTTTTCTGTAACTCTGAAGACTGATCTCATGGGTGATCCAAGTGTTCTGACCTCAATACAGCTGTGCTCCAGGGATGAGGGAAATCCTGGTTCCCCTAGTTCTCTACCATCTTCTGTTAGTTTTGTTTAATCTGGAAGCTTTCCTCAATTTTTCAGTGTCTTTCTTGGCATTTGCTCTACCAGTTATTTCAGTTTGAGATTGGTTGTTTTTTGACTTTCTCATTACGTGGTTCAGATTATGTATTTTTGGCTATAATAATATACAATTAATTATTCTTTTTCAGAATATCACGTGTTAATTAACATATACCTGTTTGTCAATATTAGCCATGTTAATTTGGAACATTTGTATGAAGTATTTTCTGGTTTCATTACTGCAGAGTTTAAAGTTATTAAGTAATTTGTGGGGAGATATTTAAGATTCTTATTACTTCTGAGAACATACATTCTAATATATATTAAAGTAACATTACATTGTTTTCAGTATATTTCTCAGGGATTTTCTAATCACTGGTCATACTACGCAAACAGGGTCATGGCTTAAAAGTGTAATATATATAGAGACTTTTAGGGAAGATGGCAGTATACGAGGACGCTGGGCTCACCTCGTCCTGGTGATCACTTAGATTCCACCCACACATGCCTAGAAAACTGCTAGAAAACTAGCAGAACGGACTCTCCAGATCCAAGCATAGACAAGAGGCCCATGGAAGAGGGTAGGAAGAGCAAAGAGGCGGTGCGCACTACATGGACTGGTGGGAGGGAGCCAGGGCAGTGGAGGGGCAGCCAGCCCACCTGGCAAGGCAGAGCCCCTGAAGTCTGGCTTGCAAAAGTGGAGGGGCTGGACTCTGAGTTCTGACAGCAAGCAGGACTTAACATCTGGAATGTTATAAGTCAACAGAACTGCTCAGAGAACAGGAGGGCGAGAGGACACCAGGAGGGAAAGGTGTTGAGCCCTGGAAGACAGAGCTCAGCTCCGCAGGGAACAAAGGTGATGGCAATCACCATCTCCCCCTCCCATCCCCCAGCCAAAATCCCAAAGGGAACCAGTTCCCGTCACCGAACTTGCTTGCATGGCACAAACACCCAACACTGTGCTTCTGTGGATCCATCCCTCCAACAGGTCTGCCTCCCTCCTGGTGTTGCAGGGCCCCTGCCGCAGGGACCACCGAGGGCAAAGGGAGCTAAGCCTGCCCATCCTGACCCTGTGCACTTTGAGATCCACCCCGGCTAATACACCAGATCCCATCAAAACAGCACCACAAGCCTGGCAGTGTGCAAGTAGCCCAGAGAGGGGCCACATCACTCCACAGTGAGTCCTGCCCCTGAGAGAGGGGAAGATAAGGTACACACCAGTCTGATTGTGGCCCCAGCAGTGGGCTAGGTCAGACATCTGTCTGACTGTGGCCCCGCCCACCAACACAAGTTTCTCCTGACAGCACAGGGGAAGTGCCTTGCAGTTTGGAGCCTTCCAGGGATTACACAAAATGACAAAACAGAAGAATTCTCCTCAAGGGAAACTCCAGGAAGTAGCGACAGCTAACGAACTGATAGAAAACAATTTAAGCAATATAACAGAACAAGAATTTAGAATAATAGTCATAAAATTAATCGCTGGGCTTGAAAAAAGCATAGAGGATAGAAGAGACTTGCTACAGAGATCAAGGGACTAAAAAATAGTCATGAGGAGCTAAAAAAATGCTATAAGTAAGGTACAACATAAAATGGAGGTGGTCATAGCATGGATTGAAGAGGCAGAGGAGGGAATAGGTGAATTAGAAGATAAGATTATGGAAAGATAAGATTATGGAAAGATAAGATTATGGAAAAAGAGGAAGCTGAGAAAAAGAGAGATTAAAAAATCCAGGAGTATGAGGGGAGAATTAAAGAACTAAGTGATGTGGGGCGCCTGGGTGGCGCAGTCCCTTAAGCGTCCGACTTCAGCAAGGTCATGATCTCACGGTACGTGAGTTCGAGCCCCGCATCAGGCTCTGGGCTGATGGCTCAGAGCCTGGAGCCTGTTCCGAGATTCTGTGTCTCCCTCTCTCTCTGCCCCTCCCCCGTTCATACTCTGTCTCTCTCTGTCCCAAAAATGAATAAATGTTGGAAAAAAAAAAAAAAAGAACTAAGTGATGCAATCGAATGGAACAATATCCGTATCATAGGAATTCCAGAAGAAGAAGAAAGAGAAAGGGGATGAAGGTATACTTGAACAAATCCTAGCTGAGAACATCCCTGATCTGGGGAAGAAAAAAGGCATTGAAATCCAAGAGGCACAGAGAACTCCCTCCAGACTGAATTGATCTTCTGCACGACATATCATAGTAAAACTGGCAAAATACAAGAACAGAGAAAATTCTGAAAGCAGCCAGGGTTAAACAGGACCTAACATACAAAGGTAAACACATAAAGGTGGTAGCAGACCCATCTACTGAAACTTGGCAGGCCAGAAAGGAATGGCAGGAAATCTTCAATGTGATGAACAGAAAAAATATGCAGCTGAGAATCCTTTATCCAGCAAATCTGTCATTCAGAACAGAAGGAGAGATAAAGGTATTCCCAAACAAGCAAAAACTGAGGGAATTCATCATCACTAAACCAGCCCTACAAGAGATCCTAAGGGGATTCTGTGAGTGAAATGTTGCAAGGCCCACACAGTACCAGAGACCACACTACAAGCATGAAAGCTACAGACATCACAATGACACTAAACCCATATCTTTCTATAATAACACTGTATGTAAATGGACTAAATGCTCTAAATAAAAGACATAGGGTATCAGAATGGATTAAAAACCAAGACCATCTATTTGCTATCTACAAGAGACTCCTTTTAGACCTGAGGACACCTTTAGATTGAAGGTGAGGGGATGGAGAACTATCTATCATGCTACTGGAAGCCAAAACAAAGCTGAGTAGCCATACTTATATCAGACAAACTAGACTTCAACTTAAAGCTTGTAACAAGAGAGGAAGGAGGGCATTATATAATAATGACAGGGTCTATCCATCAGGAAGCGCTAACAATTATAAATATCTGAGCGCCGAATACAGGAGCCCCCAAATATATGAAACAATTAATCACAAAGATAAGCAACCTTATTGGTAAGAATGTGGTAAGTGCAGGGCACTTTAATACTCCACTTACAACAATGGATAGATCATCTAGACACAGGATCAATAAAGAAACAAGGGCCCTGAATGATACATTGGATCAGATGGACTTGACAGATATACTTAGAACTCTGCATCCCAAAGCAACAGAGTATACTTTCTTCTCCAGTGCACATGGAACATTCTCCAAGATAGATCACATACTGGGTCACAAAACAGCCCTTCATAAGTATACAAGAATTGAGATCATACCATGCACACTTTCAGACCACAATGCTATGAAACTTGAAATCAACCACAGGAAAAAGTCTGGAAAACCTCCAAAAGCATGGAGGTTAAAGAACACCCTACTAAAGAATGAATGGGTCAACCAGACATTTCGAGAAGAAATTAAACAATATATGGAAACAAATGAAAATGAAAATACAACAACCTAAAGGCTTTGGGATGCAGCAAAGGCAGTCCTGAGAGGAAAATACATTGCAATCCAGGCCTATCTCAGGAAACAAGAAAAATCCTAAATACAAAATCTAACAGCACACCTAAAGGAAATAGAATCAGAACATCAAAGACACCCCAAACCCAGCAGAAGAAGAGAAATGATAAAGATCAGAGCAGAATTAAACAATATAACATCTAAAAAAACTGTAGAGCAGATCAATGAAACCGAGAGTTGATTTTTTGAAAAAATAAACAAAATTGATAAACCTGTAGCCAGGCTTCTCAAAAAGAAAAGGGAGATGACCCAAATCGATAAAATCATGAATGAAAATGGAATTATTACAATCAATCCCTCAGAAATACAAGCAATTATCAGGGAATACTATGAAAAGTTATATGCCAACAAACTGGACAACCTGAAAGAAATGGACAAATTCCTAAGCACCCACACACTTCCAAAACTCAAACAGGAAGAAATAGAACACTTGAACAGACCCGTAATCAGCAAAGAAATTCCATCAGTTATCAAAAATCTCCGAACAAATAAGAGTCCAGAACCAGACGGCTTCCCTGGGGAATTCTACCAGACATTTAAAGCAGAGATAACACCTATCCTTCTCAAGCTCTTCCAAAAAATAGAAAGGGAAGGAAAACTTCCAGACTCATTCTCTGAAGCCAGCATTACTTTGATTCCCAAACCAGACAGAGACCCAGCAGGAAAAGAGAACTACCGGCCCATATCCCTGATGAATGTGGATGCAAAAATTCTCAGTAAGATACTAGCAAATCGAATTCAACAGCATATAAAAAGAATTATTCACCATGATCAATTGGTATTCATTCCTGGGCTGCAGGGCTGGTTCAACATTCGCAAATCAATCAATGGAATACATCACATTAATAAAAGAAAAGAAAAGAACCATATGATGCTGTCAATCGATGCAGAAAAAAGCATTTGACAAAATTCAGCATCCCTTCTTAATAAAAACCCTCGAGAAAGGCGAGATAGAAGGAACATACTTAAACACCAAAGCCATTTAGGAAAAGCCCACAGCTAATATCATCCTCAATGGGGGAAAACTGAGAGCTTTCCCCCTGAGATCAGGAACACGACAGGGATGTCCACTCTCACCGTTGTTGTTTAACGTAGTGTTGGACGGTCTAGCATCAGCAATCAGACAACAAAAGGAAATCAAAGGCATCAACATTGGCAAAGGTGAAGGAAAGCTTTCACTTTTTGCAGAAGACATGATATTAGACATGGAAAACCCAATAGACTCCACCAAAAGTCTGCTAGAACTGATACATGAATTCAGCAAAGTCGCAGGATACAAAATTAATGTACAGAAATGACTTGCATTCTTATACGCTAATAATGAAGCAACAGAATGACAAATAAAGACTGATACCATTCACAATTGCACTGAGAATCATAAAATACCTAGGAATAAACCTAACCAAAGATATGAAAATCTGAATGCTGAAAACTATAGAAATCTTATGAAGGAAATTTAGAAGACATAAAGAAATGGAAAAACATTCTTTCCTCATGGATTAGAAGAATAAATATTGTTAAAATGTCAATAGTACCTAAAGCTATCTACATATTCAATGCAATCCCATGAAAACTGCACCAGCATTCTTCTCAAAGCTAGAATAAGCAATCCTAAAATTTGTATGGGACCACAAAAGACCCCAGATAGCCAAAGTAATTTTGAAGAAGAGAACCAAAGCAGGAGGCATCACAATCCCAGACTTTAGCCTCTACTATAATGCTGTAATTATCAAGACAGCATGGCACTGGCACAAAAACACACACACAGACCAATGGAATAGAATAGAGACTCCATAATTAGACCCACAAAAGTATGGTCAACTAATCTTTGACAAAGCAGGAAAGAATATCCAATAGAAAAAAGACAGTCTCTTTAACGAAGGGTGCTGGGAGAACTGAACAGCAACATGCAGAAGAATGAAACTAGACCACTTTCTTACCCCATTCACAAAAACAAACTCAAAATGGATGAAGGACCTGAATGTGAGACAGGAAACCATCAAAACCTTAGAGGAGAAAGCAGGAAAAAACCTCTCTGACCTCAGTGGCAGCAATTTCTTACTTGACACATCCCCTTAGGCAGGGGAATTAAAAGCAAAAATGAACTATTGGGATCTCATGACGATAAAAAGTTTCTGCACTGCAAAGAAACAATCAACAAAAAGTCAAACAACGGAATGGGAAAAGATATTTGCAAATGACATATCGGACAAAGGACTAGTATCCAAAATGTATAAAGACCTCACCAAATTCCACACCCAAAAAACAAATAATCCAGTGAAGAAATTGGCAGAAGACATGAATAGACACTTCTCTAAAGAAGACATCCAGATGGCCAACAGGCACCTGAAAAGATGCTCAACATCGCTCCTCATCAGGGAAATACAAATCAAAACAACACTCAGGTACCACCTCATTCCAGTCAGAGTGGCTAAAGGAATAAATCATGAGACTACAGATGCTGGGGAGGATGTGGAGAAACGGGAATTCTTGCACTGTTGGTGGGAATGCAAACTGGTGCAGCTGCTCTGGAAAACAGTGTGGAGTTTCCTCAAAAAATTAAAAACAGACCTACCCTATGACCCAGCAATAGCACTGCTAGGAATTTACCCAAGGGATACAGGAGTACTGATGCATAGGGGAACTTGTACCCCAATGTTTATAGCAGCACTTTCAAGAATAGCCAAATTATGGAAAGAGCCTAAATGTCCATCAACTGATGAATGGATAAAGAAATTGTGGTTTATATACACAGTGGAATACTACGTGGCAATGAGAAAGAATGAAATATGGCCTTTTGTAGCAACGTGGATGGAACTGGAGTGTTATGCTAAGTGAGATAAGCCATACAGAGAAAGACAGATACCATATGTTTTCAGTCTTATGTGGATCCTGAGAAACTTAACAGAAGCCCATGGGGACGGGAAGAAAAAAAAACGTTAGAGGGGGAGGGAGCCAAAACATAAGAGACTCTTAAAAACTGAGAACAAACTGGGGGTGGATGGGGGATGGGAGGGTGGGGAGGGTGGGTGATGGGTATTGAGGAGGGCACCTTTTGGGATGAGCACTGGGTGTTGTATGGAAACCAATTTGACAATAAATTTCATATTTAAAAAAAAGTATTATATATTGAACTATTTTAAAAAAAGAAAAGGAAAAAGAAAGGCTCAATTATTTAAAAATATTTATTTAAAAATTTTATTTAAAAATAATTTACTATTTTAAAAATTAAAATTTGACTTCTTGGTTTTATGCATGACATATAGTTTTTTTCAATTTCTATATTTTGAAGTATAAAAATAGTTTGGGAATCTAATGTGATTTCAGTGCATTAATCAGACTATTTAACTTGTCATATATTTCATTTATATTTTACCAACATTAAAATTATTCCACCTGCTTGGTAATAACAAAAAGCTTTAGTACCTCATTTTCTGTGAAGAAACCATACCCTTTTAACTCTGCTATATCATATGCAGCTGTATTATTTTCTGTCTAGAGAAGTTATATGTCTTTTCTGGTATAAACAAATTTAAAGAGCTATAGTTGGAATACAGTGTTTTGTTATCTAGTGATTAGAAATATAATTATTTTATGTGGTACCTGGGTGGCTCGGTTGGTTGTGCATCCAACTTAGGCTCAGGTCATGATCTCGTGGTGAGTTCGAGCCCCACATCAGGCTCTGTGCTGACAGCTAAGAGCCTGGATCCTGCTTTGGATTCTTTGTCTCCCTCTCTCTCTGTTCCTCCTACGCTCATGCTCTGTCTCTCTCTCTGTCAAAAATAAATAAACATTAAAAAAAGAAACATAATTATTTTTAAAAGTGTGTTCAATTTTAAAAAGTTCAACTCAAATACAAAATTATAAGTGTTGTAAAATTTAAACTTAGGCCCTTTGATAAAGTCTAGTTTTAGAGATAAGTAGTATTTGCTAAATACAAAGTAATTTACCAAATAATATATTTAGACATCATCATGGTAAGAAAGAATATTTAGGAGTGCCTGGGTGGCTCAGTAGGTTAAGAATCTGACTCTTGATTTCAGCTGAGGTCATGATCTCACAGTTTTTGGGTTCAAGCCCTAAGTCAGGCTCCATGCTGTAACTGTGCAGCCTGCTCAGGATTCTTTCTCTCTTCCTTTCTCTCTGCCCCTCCCCATTTTCTCTCTCTCACTCTCAAAAATGAATATTGAGAATATTTAAATTGGCTTTAAAAAGAATGGGTTCTTGATGAAACTACAGTCTGAACATTAGTAATTAATTAGATAAGTGGTAAAAAAAAGTTTACATTATATAGGAATTCATAGCATAGTTTATTTCAACATGAAAGCTCCATACATACAATTTTTACTTTCTGTTGTCCAAAATGTGAAAGATCATACTTTACAATTCACTGAAAATGCAAACTAGCTGTCTCTATGTTACTAGAAATATAAAATACAGTGATATTATAATATAATTTCTATTAGAATTATTATTAATATGTTGATAAAATATATTGGGGATTCAATTCTGAAAGTCTTAGGAAAAATATGTTAGCAGACTATGGCTATTAACAACTACTAAATATTATAACTAAAAATATTTCTCTAAAATATATGAAACTGGCATGATATGTTCCTTTGGTGAGGGCATGACTATATAAAACAACTTTTGGGGCACCTGGGTGGCTCAGTTGGTTGAGAGACCAACTTCAGCTCAGGTCATGATCTCACAGTCTGTGAATTTGAGCCCCACGTCGGGCTCTATGCTGACAGCTCAGAGCCTGGAGCCTGGTTCTGATTCTGTGTCTCCCTCTCTCTCTGCCCCTGCCTCACTCATGCTCTCTCTGTCTCAGAAATAAATAAACTTAAAAAAAATTTTTTTTAATGTTTATTTATTTCTGAGACAGAGAGAGACAGAGCATGAACAGGGGAGGGGCAGAGAGAGGGAGACACAGAATCTGAAATGGGCTCCAGGCTCTGAGCTGTCAGCACAGAGCCCGACGCGGGGCTCGAACTCACAGTGAGATCATGACCTGAGCCGAAGTTGGACGCTTAACTGACTGAGCCCCCAGGTGCCCCAAACAACTTTTAATGCAAGTAGAAAAACAACCTAAGAAAAACATTCTACCTAATGATGGAAAAATAACATTGTTTATTAAACTTTTTCAATCTCCTAAGATATGTATTGATTCAAATGCAAAATGTTTATGAAATAAAAATAAAAAAGAAACTTTAATTTCATAGACAATACCTGGTTTTTCTTTTGGTCAATAACTAGTGACCAGATAGAAGATCAAAGAAATAGTCTAACAGAAGATTATCACGCACTTAAAGAATTGGCCAAAGAAACAAGGAAAACCCACTTTTGAGGTTCAGGAAATAGTACAAAGATGAATTTTTCCTCTCCATAGCTTTCGATCTGCTCCAAACTCCTCAGTATGATAAATGACATATAATAGTACAAAGTATTATCACAGGGTTTTGGTAATGATGTTCAATGACAGTCCCAAAGGAGACTTCAAAATGAATCAGCTACATACTTTATAAGTGTATAGCAATCTTATCTGTCTTCTTTCTAGAATAATTAAAAGTGGGGAAATCAATATGTAAATTTTGAAGATATGAAATAATACCAAATTTGAAGCTTATATATCATTTAAGTTCTAGATGAAGAGTATATTTTCAGAACTTTGCTCCAGAAAATAAACTTTATTTTCTTACTCTAATGTGATTTTTTTATCATGTCTGCTGTATTTAGTCTTCTATAGTATCTTTCATATATTTTGTGATTCTCATGCCATATAATATTTGAAAGTATAATTAGCATGTTTAAATTAATTTTTTTTACTTCTGGTTTCATTTTCATTTTTTCTACTGAATTCTAAGACTTACAGACTTCAGCAATACATATACAAAATAGATTTTCCTACAGAAATTAAAATAATAATAAATGAAAAACAGAAGAGGATACAGAGGAAAATCCTTCAAACAATGGAAAATAATATAGAAGTAGGAAGTCCAAGAGTGGTAGGTCACATTTTTCTAAAATATATTACTTATATCCACTTATCTTTTTTCTGTTATTTAGTAATATGTTTTTTTTGTATTTGGTTATCCCTTTATGAAACTATTTTCTGCAAGTAGTGTCATGTCTCTTAGCTTGATTTTTTTAAAGGCTATTTATTTATTGAGAGAGAGAGAGAGAGAGAGAGACAGAGAATCCCAAGAAGTCACCAGGTCTCAAATTCACAAATCATGAGATCATTACCTGAGCCAAAATCAAGAGTCTGATGCTCAACCAACTGTGCCACCCAGGCACCCCTTGATTATTCTCCTAACCAAATATTTAATGATAAAATAGACCATAGCATTCACCTTCATACGTAAACATAGGAAGAAAAGACTATGATACATTAAATGACATTCCCAAAGTCCTATTACTGTCAGAGAAGTATGAACTGTTGCTAAGAACCAGATATACCCTCACCGTATAATTACAATAGATTGAAACAAAGAGAATTAAAGTTCCATCCTCTCAGGAAAAATTTTTAGTAATAGCCATTTTATACTAGCTTATTTGCCAAAGTAATATTTACTGTATGACTAATACAGTCCACTAGAAAGGTTGACCCTTCAGTCATAATATATTATGGTAAGTTTTATAACCCGTGATGAAATATCATATTAACAAACAATGCCTACTTCTTAAATTTCTAATTTACTCTTTATGATCAGATGCATTGCATAGGACATGAAATTTATTTCATAACATAAACAAAATAGTAGCAGGTTCTACATGCTACTATATCAAATGTAAAATAATGAGAAAAAAGAGAGTGAGAGAGTAGAGAGAGAATGAGGGAGAGAGTGAGAGAAGAATATGTAACATTTCATTTTTGAAAACAATTTTGAATTAAAGTGGATTTTATTTTTAATATTTTCAATTCTGATTTTTAATTGGCAAAAGTGCTATCGGATTCAAATAAATAAGAAGGCAGTGACTCTATATCATAACAGAAGGAATTTTGACTTTAATGGCTGGGAACCAGGGTGTTGCAATCACGGAAAATCAATATGAAAAACCATGGACACAACTGGTGTGCAAGTAACTAATTCATACTAAAATTGACGGTTGTAGGAATCTCAGGCACAGATGAAGGATATTGTTCTCTTAGACATAATTAGGATTGTTTAATAGGGAAAATTAACATCTTTGAAGTGATTTACTGAGAGTAGGGAAGCATACCTCAGACCTAACAATAATTACCCTTAGGTAAGTGTTAAAGTATATTTAAATCGTAAAATTATCATTTGAATTAGCAGTGTCTTTTTATGCTCCAATCAGACAGTAATTCTTCCAGCTATGTTATTTCTGGAATTTTAGCAGGAACAAAAATAACATTCAGATAAATGCGCTAGGTCTGTTAACTTTTGTAATAGGAATACCATCAAATTAAAAGGTGTACATACCTAAATGAGCATATTGAATATAAAGTGACTTAATACAATCAAATTTTCTTCTCAAAGTTTATGTCTTCTCTCTGCATTATTTCTAAATTGAATTAAGTTTTTGAAGATAATACTATAGTTAAAATTCTTTTTTTATGTAGTTTTTTCTTGGAATTTTAAATATATTAAATATTTATGAATCATTTTAAAAAGGGAGAGATAATCAAATGAGAGAAAAATACCTAATAGCATCTTTTCAAAGTTAATATTTAAAGCAGAATTGCATGTTAACCGCACTGTGTCTTATTATTAGTATTATTGTTATTAACAAAGAGATGTGGGTCAAGAATGAATTGGCAAATATAGAGGATAATTTTTTAAAAAATGCTAAAATGATGATTTTAAATCACAAATACTGAAAAATATAGCTAGAAAGAATTATAGGTAGAATTTTTTTTCAAGAATGAAATAATTTTTCTTAAAAATATTAATGGATCCATGGAGCTCTTTCAACAAAACCTGTAATTTTGAAATGAAAGCTTTTACGTCTTATCTTTTAGAATAAGTTTATCTGTAACTTAACTTTTATATATGAAATATACTGCAAACTCATTTTGAAAAAGATTTTAAATATAATCAAATTTAGTAAGAAATTTGTGGCATCTGTAATTTGTTTACATGGCATGATGCCATTCCTGGACGTCTTTTTTAAATATGTTTAAATATTACTCTTTTTTTAGATAACTTGCCTGTATAAAAAAGAAAATGCAAAGAAATGACCTTAATCATTCAGCAAATATTTACTAACATCTATTCTGTGGAAGTCACTGAAGTGACCACCATGAACGCAACCAATAAAAATCCAATACCTCAAGGCCGCTTTTTTGTTTGGGTAGAGAAAGGGATAGGATCAAATTGGACCAAATCCATTAGCCACTTAAACCTGTGCCTTGTTTATCTTGGTCATGTTTTTGACCAAGTGTATAAGCAGAAAGAAAGCATACTACTAACCTAACTGTTGCTTACAGCTATATGTTGTATTTAAACATTTACCCCACTGCTTTACATCCATTAGGGAGGGTGGTGTGGTAGATTTGGGCAGCTCAGTTTCAGCTCCAGGCTTTATGTGGGTATGAGGTTATGGTTTATGTCTCGGGACTCACATTATAATCTTATCACCAAGTCCTGTCTGACTCCCATCCAGCCACCATGGCATCACTTCCAGTTTACCCATCTCTCTATTTCTTCCTCACTTCTGGCACCTAAAGATATAAATGCATGCTGCCACTTATGAAATATGGGCAAATTTGATGTTAGTATCACACTCCTCTGAAAATGAATCAAGAATATGACAAATGGCACTTTCTTGCATTTGGAGGTAAAAGGAAGTTAATCCAAGCTGTGTCATGTATTGTTGTACTTACATAAACCCTTCAAAAGTACATATAAGCCAGAAAAAGCATAGTGGCAGTGACAGAGAATTCCCCAAATCATCATTTTATTTAATTTCGTTAGTAAGAATAATCTCAAAGTTTGAAGAGAAGCATGAAAAGTCTTTATTACACAAAAGCATAAAATGTGTATTGCTTCCTTTTATCACGCTGTGTATGGCAAAATAGTATCTATGAAATATCACTGCAACAGCAGTAATACTGGTAATGTAATTTCAGCTTTAATTGTTTACCATAATGAGACAGAAAATGAATATATAAAAACATTTGCCAGCATTTCCTTATCATTTCAGCAACACATTTTCTTTTTCTTCATATTAGTAAAATGTAGCCAAGTTCAACAAGCTGACCATTTCAATTTCTCACATTAAATTTTGTTTGCTGTTTTATCCTGCTGCTGTCTCATTTCAGTAGCTCACAGTCAAAACTTAATGGTCTGTAGCAAAGCTCAGCCCCAGAAATCAGAATCCTATCAATGTTATGTGAAAGAATATCCCATTAAAAAAAGTATCATGCTGCCTTATGATCCAGTCTTTTAATTTCAAAATATCTTTGCCTCACCAAATCTGCTTCTTCTCTACCAAATATCACTAATTATCAGACATTATGTATGATGAGACTCCTTCTGTCATATGTTAATAAAATAAAATTTACTATCATTTGACGGTTTTCCTCCTTGTTATCTCTCAGATCCATTTTTTCCCATATACGCTGAAAAACTTTCTCAGGATTAATTACTTCAAGCCTCTATGAGCTAAATTAAGACCTGTATAGAGGCAGATGTCTGATCGAAATCTCTGAATGCTCATATGGCTTCAATTGTGGGTAAAGAAATCAGAGATTCCTGGAATTAAAAAAAAAAAATAGGTTGTTTCTGTTCATCCAATTTTCTAAATGTCATTAAGAAGATCAGCTATTAACATTTCACAGATAAAACGTGAAATGACCAGTACTTATCAGAGGAGAATCAGAGAGTATATTAACCATGTAACAGACAAAAAAGATCCACAGGACTATTTGGTAAAAATATAATGAGTTAAAAAATCAGATCGAGGACAAAATACACAGACCATCAAGTTGATATATATGGAGGAAAAATCAAAACAGAGAGATGCAGTGGTTTGTTTTCTTGCCACCAGAAGTGTGAGGTGTGAGGTGAGCTAACAACAAAACACGTAGTTTAATCAAATAGTATTCAGATGCCTATGAATGCTGAACTGCACACGTATCTTGTAAAAGTGCACTGAACTTGCCACCCCATCCATGATTTTTACATTATTTTTATTCTGTAAAGTAATTAGAAACTATGGGCTGAGGAACACGAAATTCTATCAAAGTACTATGAGAAAGTCTGGATAGGAATCTTGATGGGTTTCTACTGAAAATAAGAAATTAGAGGTGTGTAATGAAGGGTAACTTGACCTTGCATGTTTAAGAAGCTCTTGGGAATTGCAAGCCTATTTTGTCTTCCCGAGCTTTGATCATGGACTGATGAAATAATAAAGTAAATGTTCCACGAATACATATTTCCTCACTTAAACTGCTGATGACATTGTTGTATGGAAAGAAGTGTGAGCAAAACAGGGTAGGCGGATATATTAGTGGATATATTGGTCAAAATTACATTCATCTGCCAGCTGGAAACAAAAATATACTGCTGACAGTCGAATTTATTTGTATCATAAAGCTCAGGGTTGGTGTGGTGGCTCAAAGTTGTCACTAGGAATTCAGGCTGTTTCCATCTTTTTACTCTCTCACCCTAGGGGCTTGGTCTCTCACCACATTCCTGTGGTTTTATGGTTACATGTCTCCTCCTCCCAACCAAACAGGAAGAAGCAGGAAGGGAGAATAAGGAATGGTCATCATCTGAAATAGGAAATTAAGCTGCTTTTCCAGAAATGCTTATCTAATTATGTTCAATTGGGCAAAACTATGTTTCATGGTCTCATATGCTTTACATAACAGATTGCCACCCTAAACAAATTGGGTGTTATTTTGGCCAGAAAAAAAATACCAGGTAGTAATAAGATATTTGCATTAGAGTATCCAGTAAGAGATTCCACACTCAAATAAGATAATTGAGGAGAGACCATTAATTCTCAAGTAATGGTAAGGGGAATCAAAGAGAGATGATAAAGAATTCAAGGTCAGAAATAGCAGAAAGTTATTACTATGCCAGATTGAAGGAAACAGTTAGAGGGAGGTGTTATTGTCCAGAGAAACAGACCTGTATTTGTATGGACAGTATCCTGGACAGGAACTCTGTCAATCTGCAGGTTAGCGAAGGAGGAAAAAGATACCACAATATCACTTTCTTCCCACCCCTGATCTCTTGCTCGTGTCTGCCATTGTCAAATCCAACCAGAAGACAAAGGGTATTGAACTCAGTTAAAATAGTCCATAAAGTGACACCTCCCGGGGGAAGGTTTGAGGGGTGGGCAAAGCATGATGCAAAAAGGAGGATGTAGATTTGAAGGGGTAAATGGATAATAGCCAGTGCAATATCCAAACACCATGTAAAATCTGCATGAGAAATTTTGACTGAAGAAAGATTTAGGGAAATAAATTCCTTCAATGGAAACTAAAGACTGGGTATGTTTTGAGTTCAAGTGGATAGTTCAATTTCTTTGTCCAATTAAGATGATTTTGGTAAACTGCACTCAAAGCAGCCTACAATTCTTTATTTAACATTATCACATATACATTTAAGTCATTATTTGTGTATTTTTCCCCAAACTTGATTTTAAACATTGCAAAAGAAGAGATTATTCACTGCTTGGTAGACAAAATTCTAAGATGTGTCCCCAGATTCTCATCTGACCAGGAAACACACACTTCTTACCAGTTATTCAATTGACCAATAACCTGAGTGCTACTATGATGGTATTTTGTGGATGTAATTAAGATCTCAAATCAGTTGACCTTAAGATAGGAAGATTATCATTGGTGAGCTTCACTTAATCAGGTGAGTTCTTATAGGGATCTGAACTCTTCCGGTGAAAGATCCAAAGTCACAGAAATTCTACACATGGGATAGATTCAACGTAAGGCAGATTTTCTATTGCCATCTTCTAAGATGGAGGGTGTAGATGCCTCTGAGAGTAGAACACAGCCCTTGGCTGACAAACAGCAAGGAAACATGACCTTCATTCCTAGACCCACAAGAAACAATTCTGCCAACAACATAAATGAGCTTGGAAACAAATCCCAAACTCTAGATGAGAACCACAATAGGACCAAAATTTAGCTATCACAGCCTTATGGGAATCTCAGAAGAGATTCCAGTTATGCTGGGCCCATTCCTAACCTACAGAATGGAGCTCATAGATTGTGTTGTTTTAAACCATCAAGTTCATTACACAGTCATAGTAAAATACATACTGCTACATCCACAAGTTCAGTGACTGCTACAGGAGAGAAAAACAATATTGAATAAATAATTTTTATGTATGAGAGAATGAAACTGTAATAGCAACCTTATAGATAATATAATTCTGATTTATTACTTTGCAGATAAGAGAACAAAAGCTCAGAAAAGTTTATATATCAATAATCAGACAAGTTAAAAATAGCTGAACAACCTGACCAGATGATTGTGAACTCTTTCTGCACTTTTGCTCCTGCCTGTATGCTGCACATTGCTGTTTATCCAGGTTTCCCCTCAAAAAACAGTTTCTCAAATAAATACCATGGCACTTTCCATGATTCTTAACCAGCAAACTGTTAGGAGTCTTGGAAAATAGATTTTTCACATCACTTTTAAATTGCTAGAAAATGGAGAATCCACTAAATTTATGCAGTGTAATTTTATTTCAAACACATTTATACAGTTAGCCTCCATTTCTACAAGAGGTATTGAAGAAAATAAAGATTGAAAATTTACAGTTACATATTAAATCTGAAATGTTTTAAAATATGTTTTAAGAAAATAGAATCCTAAAAATATTTTAGATGCTTCCCATTTTATGAAATGGATGATGGCATTTTATAGGAACATATTTAATTTGAACCATTCTAGAAATATTCCATGTTTTTTATTATTCTGTATTATTGGTATAGCACTGTTGAGTATGTCCCACCCACAGAAACAAAAGTAAATAATTAATAAAACACAAACAGAAACCTTCCATTCAATAAACTAATAGCTACTAGAGTGACATCTTATAGTCTCTTTAAATCTAATTATATAATTAAAATGTTAGCTTTTGTATCAGTTTCTAAATATAAACATAACTTTTGGTTAGTTAACTTTAATTTTAGACTTTTAGAACGAACCAAGGGACATCTAAAATTTTTAATACTGAGACTTTCTGAAAAGTTATATCTAATTTAATATGAAAAAAATGTCTAAAAATGGTATTCTAGCAAGTCAAACCCAAAGCATAATATTAATTCAAATAAAATTATACTTATAGGAGCTAATATTTTATTAAGTTTTCATACAATTGTAATATCTGGATTCTATAGTCATTGAAAGCAATTATGGAACTTAAACTTATATTGTAATTATATTTCCAAATCCTAAAGCTCAATTGGAAAAGTGTCCTTCAACTAATTCCTAAAAATAGTGTGCTGTATGAGGCTTCTTCCTAAGCTAGTTGTGTTAAATAGAAGTATTTGATTTAATTATATAGTGTGCCTTCAAATTTAAGCAATGAAGAAAAAGATCTTTATTTCAATATATATTTTCTAGAAACTAAGAACACTTAAAAATTTCAATAATTTTTGGGATGTACAAAATCATCCAGGATTTTAATTGAAAATATTTTTAAAAACAAAGCTTGAAAATCAAAAGAAAAAACTTTCAAATACTAGATTTTACATTAGCAATACCAGTAAAAGATAATGAGTTAACTGAAATTTAAGGATCTTTATTGCAAGCAAATAATTGCTTAGCAGACTTTGTGTGGGAGTATATTGCATTGTATTGGTGTCTAACTGTATTGTTTTCCTATATTTGGACTACTAATTTTGTAAATTATCTGTAAGTTTCATTTCCCAGCAAGTTCATCAGTCACTTAAATAGCTTTAATTTCTCTTGCAAAGAATTAAGATGGAATTAAACCAAGGAAAATTTCCTTTTACATTGGTAAAATTCAATTAACCAAAGTAAAATATTTGTATCATTTATGTATTCATGTGTGACTGAATTTTGTTGTCTTTTTTTTTTTTTTTTGGTTAATTCCCATCCCTTGCATGTATTATAATTTACTATTTTATTATTTTGGGGGGGAATGTAAATAGAAATATAAATTTAATTTCAAAGATAAAAATAACTGTAAAAATAAGGACACTAAATGAATATTAGCTTAACATAAACAATAGATATTTATGACACATATACAAACTAATGCCAGAACTCTAATTCAAAGAGATTATAGTTGTCTACTTCATGTTTTGATAAACTTATGATTTATAAATGCATGTAAATGTTTAAAATAAGCAGTTTTAAATTTCATATACCCTAATCTGACATCCTTATATCCAAGTGGACACCATTTAGAAATGGTCCTGATTTATATTAACTGAACCTCTGTGCCAGCTGGCATTTTGTTCTTCTTTTCTTGAAGATTACTTACATATTTTGTCCTCTCCTCCAGTAAGGCTGTAAATTCACTGAGAGCTGAGACTTGGTATAATATCCATTTATCTACCAAAATATGTATGTTGGGTTGCACACCATTAAATACTCAAGAGAATTTTATATTTTAATTGGGTGTGATTATCAAGAATGAGGCAAATCCACAAATGTTTTGGAAAGAAATTAAATAATTTATACATGCTATTTATGTAAATAGATGGACTCAGGAAAACGGGACAGATTTAATTTCTTATTGATGAAAGTAATACTAGATGGTGTAAAGGGTAAATCTAAAAACTCAGTGCCGGGGCGCCTGGGTGGCGCAGTCGGTTAAGCGTCCGACTTCAGCCGGGTCACGATCTCGCGGTCCATCTCGCGGTCCGTGAGTTCGAGCCCCGCGTCAGGCTCTGGGCTGATGGCTCAGAGCCTGGATCCTGTTTCCGATTCTGTGTCTCCCTCTCTCTCTGCCCCTCCCCCGTTCATACTCTGTCTCTCTTTGTCCCAAAAATAAATAAATGTTGAAAAAAAATTATTAAAAATAAAAAAAAATAAAAAAATAAAAAAAAATAAAAACTCAGTGCCATAATATATAAAAATGTAATGTATTTTCTCTTCACGCAATTCCCCTAAGGGGTATTTCTGAATAGGTGGCTCTCCTGAATGAATGGAATTTAAGCAGTAACTCAGAAACTAGTCTTCCTCCATTCCATTTTGGTGGCTCTCCCCTCATAAAGGTCTTCAAGCCCTTTCAAAATAGTTACTGAAGGGGCGCCTGGGTGGCTCAGTCAGTTAAGTGTCCGACTTCGGCTCAGGTCACGATCTCACGGTCAGTGAGTTCGAGCCCCACGTCCGGCTCTGGGCTGATGGCTCAGAGCCTGGAGCCTGTTTCCGATTCTGTGTCTCCCTCTCTCTCTGCCCCTCCTCTGTTCATGCTCTGTCTCTCTCTGTCCCAAAAATAAATAAACGTTGAAAAAAAAAATTAAAAAAAAAATTAAAAAAATAAATAAATAAACGTTAAAAAAAAATTTAAAAAAAAAATAGTTACTGGATTGGGAGGAAAAAAAAAAAAAGATTGCAGAAGACATTCCCATTTGTCAGTGTCCGCACCCCAGCCTAGAAATCATACTTCCACTCATACTACATTGGTGAAAACTAATAAAATAGTCATTTTGATTCAAGGAGACCTCAAAATGTAGTTTTACCTTGAGAAATGAGCACTGGTAAACTGTACCATAGTTATTATGAGTTTCCTCGGAATGTTTTGAATCCCACTGTGGAAAACGATGTAGAATATACTTTTAGGAACTTTTGTGAATTTACTTCTTAGGATAGGGTATCTTTACCTATGGATGTAGAGGAGAATTTTGTTTGGAGAATTCTTCTGATAAAGTGTGTCCTCTCCTGGGAGACTATTACTGTCTATGCTTTCTTATGAAGAGAGAATTATTTTTTCCAGCAGTCTAAATTTAGAATATCTATTCTTTCTACATAATTCCACCTTTAAATATGTGAAAGGCCCATATTATAAAAGTAATAGCATAACTACTTTTATTAGTCTTGCTTCATTCTCTTTTTAATCGTGGACATGATGAAATAAGACAAATTACTCGTGCTGTTATCTGGAGTAGTGATGCTTTGATAAGAGTCTACCTTGGAGTTATTCTGCAATTAGAAGGTTTTTTTTTTTTTTTTTTTTTTTTTATTTTAGAGAGAGAGAAAGTCAGGGGGAGGGGGAGGGGGAGAGGGAGAGGGAGAGGGAGGGAGGGAGGGAGAGAGGGAATGAATCCCAAGCAGGCTCCTCACTGTCAGCACAGAACCCATTGCAAAACTTGAACTCAGGAACCGTGAGATCATGGCCTGAGCCAAAATCAAGAGTTAGATACTCAACCAACTGAGCCACCAAGGTGCCCATGCAATTAGTATTTTTAAGAAGAACTATTTAAAATTTTTTTTTTCCTTAATAGGGTATGATAGAAATCACTGGTATACAAGCTTTTATTTATGAATTTGCTATTGGTTTACAGGGTCTGCATAGAATCAATGAGTTTTACCAGAATCTAAATTAAGTAAGTCACTAGTCAAACTGACATTGTTTTCCATTTCAAGACTTTCTCAGTGAAGGATTGAGTACACTGATTTATCTTCTGGTTTAAGCCTCTTACCTCATTGTGGTTCTCCTTTTTGTTTAATATCCATTTAATTCTTTCAGTTATAGAATTTTTCTTTTCAATGCCTTCTGTCTTTGTCATGTGATTATTTCAGCTATAGAAATCAAATTCCTAACTTAGCATTTTCTAAACCCATTTTTTATTATGTCAGTATGTTCTACTCCATGAATTTTATTTTGAAACTTGGAACTGGCATGTAATATGCAGACCCATTCCTTAAAATGGTGACATAGGGACAATGAAATTTATTCCCTTTCTTGCTTTTGTGCCAGAATTCTCAGTAATTAAAAGTGCTTTGATGCTGCTCTAACGGTGAGTTAAAAGGCTCCCTATCTTCACACATACTCAAAAAGGAAACCAAAACAGAGAATCATTAAAAGATAATAATTTTGCATTTATATATTTTCCTTTTTCCTCCTTTTTGCATTCTTTTGGATTACCCATTTTTATTCCATTTCTATCCTGCTAAGTTTTGTTGTTTTCTTCTCTGTTTTGTTTTCTTCTCTTTTCTTTCTCTCCTGCACTTCCAGGTTTCTGCCTGGGATCATTGTTCTTCCTGAGGCACTCTATTTTCTCTCTTTTAGTGAAGATTTCTGGCAAAAAAAAAAAAATCCTCAGTTTATGTTTCTCTAAAAATTATTTCATTTCAATCGTTGAATATTATTTTCCTTGGGTATGATATGACACATTGGTAGGTTTCCTTTCAGCACTTTAAGGTTGTCATTTCTTTACTTCTGCCTCCCAGTTTTCCTGTTGTCAGTCTTCTTATTGCTACTTTGAATAGGCCTTTGTGTATGTGTGTGTGTGTCAAGGGGTTTTTAAGATGTTTGCTTGCCTTTGTTTCTCAAATATTTAATATTACATGCCTATGTGTTGTATTGGGACAGGTTTCCTGGGTAATGAACTTGTAGAGATACGTGTGCATCAGATTTATAAAGGGATACTTCTGAAAATAGCTGATCCCATTTAGATGGGGCAAACACTTAGCATTCAGAGAATGGTGCTGCCCAAGATCCTGTCATCAATAAAAAAGGAAAGACTAACTGGGAATATGTGTTTATTCCAGTAAAGATGAATTTCTGCCATCTCCAGCTAGAAGGGTTCTGATGTGGCCAATCTGCCCACTTAATAGCTGGTTGGTCTCTGAGGGATGAGGCCATATATAGGGCATAGCTTTCATTTTTTTACTGACATGCTGAACACTGAGCAGTAGCAGTAAATATATCAGCTTGTCCATGTGTGTTCCCATGGGATTGGGACTTACACATAATGTCCATTGATGGCACTATGGCTACTCCACCCATGAATCCATTTATCTGGAACTGGGGTGGGCAAGGACAATGGATACAAAGGTGAAAAGGATGGCTGACATCAGCTGAATGAGTCATTCTACTTACTTGGTTTCTTAGTGCTTCTGCTTTGGTAGCTGTTTTCTGATGGGCATTCATGTGCAACACGAATATCTTCATACTACATGCCCTCTCATATGTGAATCCATAGGTTTCCTCCTAAGACTTTCTGTCCCCGAACTGCTATTGTTTTTTCATTCCAAGACTCTTATCAACCATTCAACCATTTGCTATTAACCATGTGTCCATTTATGCTTAGCTAGTTTCTACAACTTCTTGAGTGAGTAGGAGCTTTCCTCCCTTGGCAAATCCAATTCTTCACTAAATGGATTATTAGATAATCCTAGGTGCTGATTTGTCAGGCCAGAGGGGATGGGAGTATACGTCCTTACAGAGACACAAGTACTTTCCCTATGCATCATGTTTGTATAATAACTACTTGCTTCTAATAAGGAAGAGTGAGCCATATCAACACACTCAAAGGACTTGAGGGATTCTATGAATTCAAGGTTTTCAAGTTCCTATGTCAAATCTCAGAGATCCTGTCTTTCCAAATCATATCCTTTACCTTGAAATAAAAACACGGCACAGTTGAAACTTCAACACTTACTATAGATCTATTACTTTGATAATTATAACCTACACCTGATCTTTAGTTTTTTTTCTTTTTGTCTGGCTCAACTTCTCTCCCAAGATATTATTATTGTTAATATAATAAAAATTATTAATATAAGATCCATATAATAACTTATAATATAGGAATTATAACAACTTGCAATGTGTCAGATACTATCCTGTATTTTACCCTCATAAAAACAAAATAAAAGTTTTCACAAAGTTAAATATTCCCAATACCTATGTTTAAACCAAGCAACAAAGTTAAAGAAACTAATTGAAGAATTTATGAAACATTGTTATTTAACACAGCTAGTAGTTGTTGAAGACAATATTTAACCCAGGTGTTGTGACTCTAAATATTAGTCAAGAAGCTAGTCATGAGCTACTCGAGGATGAGCCTTAGACGTCCTGATGGAGAACCCCAACTAGAGCTGTCCAGAGACCACCCCATTCTACCCAGCTAGCAGTCAGTTTGTGGTTACAACATCCTCACAGAAAGGGCATCTGGGTGGCTCAATCAGATAACATCAGACTCTTCATTTTGGCTCAGGCCATGATCTCAGGGTTCATGAGATCAAGCCCCAAGTCAGTCTCTGTGGTGACAGAGCAGAGCCTATTTGGGATTCTCTCTTGCTCTCTCTCTCTCTCTCTCAAAATAAATAAATAAACTTAAAAAAAAAATTCTGGCAGAGGAAGAGTTAAGTTTGTTGTGCTTTTTGCTCTTGTGTCTCCAGTTATTATTTGACCTATGTTTTTTTTTTAATGTTTATTTTTGAGAGACAGGGAGACAGAGTGCAAGTGGAGGAGGGATAGAGAGAGGGAGACACAGAATCTGAAGCAGGCCCCAGGCTCCAAGCTGTCAGCACAGACCCTGAGATCATGACCTGAGCCAAAGTTGGAGGCTTAACCAGGCCACCCAGGCGCCCCATTGACCTATGTCTTTAGAATAGAAATATGGGGCACCTGTCTGGCACAGTTAAGTGTCCAACTCTTGATTTGGGCTCAGGTCATGATCTTGTGGTGCTAAGATCAAGCCCATTTCTGGCTCCATCCTGAGCGTGGAGCCTGCTTGAGATTCTCTCTTCCTCCCTCCCTCTCTCTCTCTCTCTCTCACCCCCATCCCCACCCTCTCCCCCTCCACATGCATTCTCTCTTAAAAACAAAAAGGAAATAATGTTACAGTTTCCTATTTCACGCAGCCATTTCAAATACATCTTGGGTAAGGACATGCATAATTGGTAATTAGTATATAATATAGGCCTGTCATTCAAATGTGGGGACCCTAGGACCCACTCAAAAGAAAAATTGATATAAGCCCACACTCCACAGTTTCCAGGGCCTTTTTCTATCTTGACTGTCCCGCTCCCCTCTTGGAGCATCCTTTAATAACACTTTGCTCTGCATTCATTTCACTGTCCTGCAATTCTTTACTGGGGCAGTGAAAAGAACTGAGGCTACTTTCCTTTTCCATCTAACTCTTGGTAAGATATAAAGGCCTCATTTCTGGCCACTGTACCATACTGCCTTTTACTAGATACCTGTGCCCAGGTTTCCAAACACCGTCTTTACATGTACAGAGATAATTCATGAAGTATATAATTCTCAAATCATACTGAATAATTTGCTCATGTCAGACTATATACCACTCATTTGGTCTCACTTTCCAATATGAAATATTTTCATGCCAGTACATTTTCCTTTTCTTACTTCAATGGTTGCATAATATTTCATTTTACAAGCAATAATATCCTTAGGTTTTGGTATAGCCATTAATAACACATTAAACCACTATGTTGGTTTTTGAGTACTTGTGCACTATATTTATGTTTATGAAATTCCTGCACATTGTTATCTTTAGCAACAGTTCGTTTGCATTATTTTAGCATATTCTATTGTATAACTGTACCACAATTTATCCATTCTACTGTTGCTGAATCTCTGGACTTTTTTTTTTTTTTTCAATTTTGGGGTATTATAAGTAATGCTTCTATGAATGTTTCTAGTACATGAATGATCTAGTACATATGATAAACATATGTACACATTTCTCATTGATAATACAAGAAGTTGTAATATTTTCAGTGCATACTGCCAGAGTTCTCCAAATTGACTGTAATGATTTTTGTTCTACCAGCAGTACATACAAGTTTCAGTGGCTCCATGTCCCTAGCAGGTCCAAAATAAATTTAAAAAATTAACTAAAAAAAACTTAAAGAAAGGTATCCAGAATTATTTTGCAAGTCCCTGAAGACTAATGATGGTTTTTTACCTTAAATGATTATTTATTTTTGAGAGAGAGAGAGACAGAGAGAGAGAGACCAACCACATATGAGTAGGGGAGAGGCAGAGAGAGAGGGGTACAGAGAATCCCCAGTGGACCCTACCTACAATGTCATCTCAGAGACCTATGTGGGGCTTGAACCCAGGAACCAAGAGATGATGACCTGAGCCAAAATCAAAACTTGGATGCTTAATGGACTGAGACACCCAGGTGCACCCTGATAAATAATGATGTTAAACAATTTTTCAAATGTTAATTTACACTGTATATGTTTTGAAGTGCCTGTTGAAAACCTATATCCATTTAAAAAATGACTACCTGCTTTTTTGTATTAATTAGTATGTATCTTGTTTCTTTTAATGTAATTTGGTTTTGAGTTCTTTGTCAAACATATATAATACAAATATCTTCTCCCACTCCTGGTTTGCATTTTCAGTGTTTTAATTGTAATTTTTTTTTTTTGGTGTATAGAAGCTCTTAATTTTAATGAAGTTCAATTTATCGGTGTTTCTCCTTTATGATTAGTACATTTATGTGTGTGTGCATATGTCCTGTTCAAAATACATTTACCCAAACCAAGCTCATTGAATAGTCAGTCTCCTGTTACTCTAAAATTTATATGTTTTTGTATTTCGCATCTAGAGGTACAGTCAATATTAAATTACTTTTGTTGTATGGTATGATTTAGGGGTTAATATTAATGTTTCCCACATTCATATTCAAATTGACCCTAGTTAATTAATGAAAAACTCAATTTCCATTGGGTTGAGCTTTTTCTTTTCAATTTTTGTAATGTTTTATTTATTTTGAGGAGAGAGAGAGAGAGACAGAGAGACAGAGCTTGAGTGGCAGAGGGGCAGAGAGAGAGAGGGAGACACAGAATCTGAAGCAGACTCCAGGCTCTGAGCTGTCAACACAGGGCCGGATGCAGATGTGGGGCTTAACCCCATGAACCTTGAAATCAGGATGTGAGCTGAAGTTGGACTCTTAACCAACAGAGCACTATTTAAAAAAAAGAAAAAGAAAGAAAAAAAGTTTTGTTAATGTTTTGTATTGAGCTTTTTCTTACATTAGGGCTATCATTACGCTTGTTTCAATTATACATTTTTTTCTATTTATCTTTGCATCCAAACTGTCTTAATTGTCATGGTTTTATTATAATCTTGCACCTGTGTGTATAAATCTTCCCACCTGATTTTTCTTTAAGATTTTTCTGGGCTATTCTTTGAACCTTTGTGGTCCCTAGACAATTTAGAATATTCTTATCAATATCCACCAAAAAATGTTTTTATTGTCTTTATACAATTTTGAATGGGTTGAATTAAATCTGTAGATCAGATTGGGAGAGTATTCGCATCTTTATAATGTTGATTTTTGCAATTTATAAAATCCTGATCTGGGTGATTTTATGATACCCCCATGGTGAGATCTGACCTAGTCAAAGTAAGAATGAAGTGAATATCTCGTACCTAAACAAATATGTCCTATTATTTTTCCTTACATAAAAGGCACTCAGTAAATATTTGCTTAATGTCATTTATTTGATAATTACCACTAGTATGCCTGTATTATCTCTACCACTGGGAATATAAATTGGAAATAGGAGTACCTGAAAACCAGAACAAACACACTTCTATCTCCATAGGAGGTAGTCAATAAAGAGACAAAAGGCTCTTTCTTCTGTTTTTCTCCATATGCTGGATACTAAAATTGAGTACGTGTCATTTGAATTTCATCATTTAATAATTACCTCCTTGAGAGACAGCTCAAAGAAGCACACTTTCACCGTGATATGTGTTTGTTGACATATACATGTAGTTAACGTCAAAGGAATATAATTTAACCCATGCAGCAGGGCAAATATATTTGATTTTCAGTCTTAATGTTTAAACACAGTACAAGAAAAATTAAACTGTTTGAATTGAAATGATTGAATGAAGAACGGGAAAAGAAAACTGAGGCTATTATCCAATAGTAAAAAGAATATTCCATGGTGGTAGAAATTTCTAGGAAGTAGTTCAAGTTTGTCTAATTAAAATAGAGACAGGAAAGATGTCATTTTCCAAATTCTCATTATGAGAGGGCTCTGTATACAATTAATAGGTGAAATCTTGAGAGAGCCATACATGAATAGAAGAACAAGAGAATAAAAGGGGAAATAATTTGCACAACCTCTGGATGAAAAAAAAAAAGGCAGGGAAAACATCATAAAAAGTATAGGCAAATTTGGGAGAGGACACAATGCCTGCCTCCCTGAATTGGTACATGAGAAAATGAAAGAATGTGAAACATTAAATAATAATCGTTAGCCTTATGGAGTTTCCTCCCTTTTGGGATTTTTCATTTGTTACCCAGTAAATTCAGAGTTCTAAAAAATTTTATTTTCAAAACAGAGTCTTCTCTGTTTATCAATCGTTTGTTTTACTCCAGGTGATGCCACAAGAGAAAGAACACTGTGGCTTGCCTGCGGTGAGATGTTGAAGCCAAGGGGAGTGAAGCAGAGACCAGGGGAGATGAGCCAGACAAAATGCTGACTTCCATATTTTTGCCCTGCAAAAAAAGATAATGTCTCTATTTCATGCATATTTATAAAGGAGGAAATGGTGGTATTTTAAACCAGACAAATAATCTATAGTTTTATTTATAAAGAAAACAATTTAACTCAAATATTCTTTTTGGAAGTTAAACCTCTGGAACTATCTAATATTTTAATTGCTGACTTCTCTTTACAACTAACACTTTATTTTTAACCTCTCATATGATTCCAGAGCGGTGTTGAGAGAAATCTTCATCTCAGTCTATGAGATGGACTATATTATAGAATTGTGTAGAAGGCATGTAGAAGGACCAGGTCAGTAGAAGTAAAATTTATAAAATAATTCCTCTTATCAGATATATGGATTTCATAAGCACTCATAACCTGCATTTAATGTACATTTAAAAAATTCTAATTTCCAGTCCTATTGATTTTCATATACCTTTCTTTTTTTAAGTTTACTTACTAATTTTGAGAGAGAGAGAGAGAGAGAGAGAGAGAGAATGAATATCCCAAGCAGGCTCCACACTGTCAGCACAGAGCCCAATGCGGGGCTCAAACTCATGAACAGTGAGATCATGACCTGAGCTGAAATCAAGAGTCAGATGCTTAAATGACTGAGCTCCCCAGGCACCCCTCATATACCTTTCTGTCAAATCACTTAAAGAAAAGAATATTTAGTGTGCATTTCTAATTTCAAATTCATTTCCCAAACAGGAAAATTGTATACATAATTATATGTTATATACATTATATAAATATGATTACAAATAAATGAGATACATCAATTTTTATATAATTTTCTTGGTATTTGATGGTGGGCGGAGGGTGGGAATGCTCATTTAAACATATAAATTTGGAGAAAAACAAAAAAAAAACCCAAAAATCTAAAGTAAACTTTATACTTCACAGCAAGATGTGGCCATTAAAAAATATTTTATTTCCTAGGATTCCTATACTTTGTCTTCAGAACAAGATAAAACTATTGTAACCACAAAAATCAAACTCTCCTCTTGAGTTCTTTCAAGAGTAAACAACTCAATAAAAAGTAACTCCTTGCTATTTTTTCTTTCCTAACATCCCTGGAGAGGAAGACAGCAAAACAGAATCCTTGCTCATTGATCTCCAGTTCAATTCCCAGGCTCCCACCTCCAGACAAGTAATTAAAGATACGGTTTTAGCAGCTTATAGTGTAAGTGGAATCACGAAACCTGTGAGTCACTGTCAATTATATACATGCTTAAACTGAGTGAAAAGATATGGGGTTTTCTTAATTGGCATCACCTCCATTTTGGTTTTTGAAACTTATTGCTTAATCCTGCTAATTATTTTTAAATACTTTATGTTGAATACTCAATTTGAGTATTTCAAATACTAAAGCCATCCAGACTTAACTTGGGTATTTTTTATATTGTATTTATAAATAAATAGCTAGTGTAATTAACAGTCCTATTATATAATCCATTCTTTTGACCCTAAACTAGTAAATACTAAATTCTCAAATATATGAAGATCTATTTGTAGATTCTCTATTCTACTGAATCGGATTTCAGTTGTCAAACCAAATGAACAATTTACTTTAACATCTCATATTCTAGTATATAATCAGGCTGCTATTTCCTCCCTACCACCACAAGGCCATCAAATATATAAACACATGTTACCCTTCATATTTTTTTCTTTTAACTTCTTGGATATCATCATGCATTGTTAAACAGGAAATTAAGTGGTACGTTTCAAATCTGTCTTTAAACTTTTTCTGGTTCACAACTATGTTTTTCTGTTATTTGAAAAACAGCATGAACTATTTCCCACCCCAAACACAATATCTATTTCACAAAAATGAATTTATCTTCCACCTTGCCTTTCATCTCCCAAAAGAAATTGGTCAGGCCCTTCCTATCTTTTTTTCACCCTTTGAAATGTTAAGAATGCTCTAACAGTATTTCTCAAGACTTACTTAATGGTTTTGTAGAATTCATCCCTTGAATCTTAGGAAACTTAACCCAACATTTATCTTTATATATTTGAATGTAAATTGAAATACGTATGTAGCAAATTGTGTTGTTCATGAGTATTCACTTTTCTTTTTATCTTTGTTTACACATGTCTTTGGTGCTGTTTCATTTTAATTGATTGGACTTTTCATGACCACTTGCCTCAAATTATCAAATCACTCTTAATTCTTGTATAACTTCAATGAACTTTTTTAAAAGCTATGTGAAGTGGATAATATTTTTTTTACTACTTTGTAGCTTACAAGGTTATAGTTAAGAATATGACATCCATCTGGTTGTTTTTCCTTTTGAGGTCATTGCTGCCCCATTTTTTTTAATGTTTATTTATTTTTGAGAGAGAGAGAAAGAGAGAGAGAGAGAGAGAGACAGAGAGACAGAGAGAGACAGAGAGAGCGCATGCGCGCTCGCACACACAATGAGGGGTGCGGGGCAGAAAGAATCCAAAGCAGGCTCCAGGCTCTGAGCTGTCATCACAGCACCTGATACAGGGCTCAAACTCATGAACTGTGACATCATGACATAAGCCGAAGTTGGACGCTTAACAGACTTAGCCACCCAGGAGCCCTTGCTGCCTCAATGTTTTAAAGACATTCTCTTTGACCTTAGATTTCCAATATGTTTGTGAATTTGCGCAGTCCTTCAAAAGTCAGTATAATGTTAAGAATATGACCTCTGACTCTGACACTCAATTGATTTACTTGATATGTCTGTGCCATAGTTCCCAAAACCATAAAATAGTACTTAATTTACAGGATTACTGCAAATATTAAATGAATGTATAGAAAATGCTTCTGGCAGTGCCTGGCATGTACTAAGTTCTATAAAAGTGTACTCTATGAAAATATTGCTATTATTAATTATTAATTATTATTCTGCTATTATCAGTCTAGCCTGGAAATTAGTGAACCCTTTCATTTGGAAAATTGAGGTCCTTTGTTTTTTCATCTCAAGAACATCTCTATTATTTGATCAATTATTCCTTCTCTTTCCTGAATTTCTGCTATTTCACTATTCCTCTCCTAACTTTATTCTTCAAGTCTCACATATGCCCTTATAATTTTGACTTGTATTTTTCCTGTTTTATGAAATAAATCCTTCACCTCAACTTTGAGATCCAGTATTGTCTTTCTTTCCTTCAATTTATTTGGAAATATGGTTTTTAAATTAAATGCAAAAAGGCTTTTTCTTTGTGTGGTTGTAGCTCAGGTGATTTTTTTTTAATTGAGAATTTTAATCAGTTCCTCCAATATAACTATTTCATGAGGTGTGTGCTTTGACTGGGCTATCTTATCTTCCTGTCTCTCTCACTTATCAAACCACCAGATAGTGATTGCTTTCCTGGTTGAGACACAGGTTGATTATTATAGCAGAGATTCTGTTCATAGTGGAAAGAAAAGCCATCTGGAACTTTTCTGCTATTGGTGTAGAAGAGAGCAAACTAAGTTTTGGAACAAGTGCTCAATTAACATGGTGAGGGTGCTGGTTATGTGATACTTTTACAAGGATACTTCTCTACTCTTCCACTTGGGCTAGACTGTTTACTACTCATCATATATCAGCTGTAGAGGTTTTAGAATGCCCAATAAGCTAAGTAAGCTGGCCCATTTTTGTGTTTAAAATTCATTCCCTTTTTCTTGTTTATATAAAGATCTGCAACAATTATGTTCATTTTCTGGACTTTCCTCTGATTCAAGAGAGTAACTTTAGAAATTTAGCAAAGTGAGGAAAAAGTAGAATTTTGAGATAAAATACATGAAATTGGTTTTGCTTTGATCACATTCTAGCTGTGTTACCTTAGATATGACTTTTCAATTCCATGACACAAATTTTCTCTTTTGTAAATTCATCCAACTTCTTGAACTTTTAAGACTTCTTGAGATTTTAGGAGGATTAAATGATATATATTTTATATTGTGTATGTAAGTTATTGTATTTGGTATTATTGTTTCAATAGAAGTTTATAAGCTAAAAGAGCATATATAGTATTTCACAATTTACTAAAAAATGTTGATCCTAGACAACTCCATATAAAGCATACTATTAACAACCAGATCATAAGCCTTAAGTAAAACATTTTTAATAATTCCAAGCTTTTTTTTTCTTTTTGTTCTAGAGTAGCCTAGTCATTTTAGTAATTAAGTATCCAGGCCTTTTGGAATTTACATGGAAAGCTGGAATTGTCAAAGATTGTAAAAAGAAAAAAAACACACACCATTTTGTTTCAAATATTTTAAACAGTTGATATCCCATTAATCTCTTATTTTAGTTGTTGTTTTGTTCTAATAAATTATTTTTGGTAAAACCATAATGTTTTCTTGTCCAATGGATTTTCCAATTTCTTTTCATTCTTAGAGTTTTCAAATACAAAATTAAATTATCTTCAAACATTTTCAAATCTATACTCTGCTCAGAAAATCATAATACTTTAATAATCATTAATTTATTTCAATTCACATAAAATAGTACCTCTGACTTTGTAAATGAGAGTTATGGTTATATAATTATCCATAACCTTGTTAAAGTATACTGTAATATTCTGTCATAAAAAAGTGCTTTAAACCTACTTAATGAAAATATTTAGATACAATGATTACAGATTTAAAAATAATGAATATATATTTTTTTCAATTCAAAGTTATGTTCATTATTAAAAGAAAAACCATGCTCATTGACTATGATGTTAGTTGTAGACTTTTCCTATATGGCCTTCATTATGTTCAGGTAATTTCCTTCTAAGTTTACTGAGAATTTCATAATGAAAGAGTCTAAATTTTAACAAACACTTTTTCTGCCTCCACTAGGATAAGCATGTGGTTTTTATCCTCCATTCTGTTAGTGTGTCATATCCTACCAATTGATTTATTTCCTTTTTAATGTTTATTTATTTTTGAGAGAGAGAGAGAGAGAGAGAGCGCGTAAGCATGAGCAGGTGAAGGGCAGAGAGAGAGAGGGAGACACAGAATTCGAAGCAGGTTCCAGTCTCTGAGCAGTCAGCAAAGAGCCCAACACAGGGCTCAAACTAACAAACCATGAGATCATGACCTGAGCTGAAGTTGGATGCTTAACTGACTGAGACACCCAGGCACCCTATTAATTGATTTCTACATGTTGAAACATTCTTGCATCCAGTAATAAATTCCACTAGGTCATGTTATATGATCTTGTTAATGTGCTGGTAAGTTCAAATTGCTAATCTTTTTCTGAGTATTTTTTCTTCTATATTCATCAGAAATAGTGGCCTGTAGCTTTCTTTTTTTGTAGTGTCTTTACTTCTAAGATCAAGAATAAGGTTAAAAATACTCACACTTTAGCCACTCTTATTCAAAATAGACTGAAGTCCTAGCCAGAATAATGAAGCAAAATAACTAAATAAAAGGCATCTAATTTAGAAAGAAAGAAGGAAAACTGTTTTTGTTTGCAGATTACATGATCTTATGTGAAGAAAACCCTAAAGACATCACCAAAAAAACTTGGAGAATTCATTAACAAGTTCACTAAAGTTGCATGATACAAAATCAACGTACAAATATCAGTTGCTTTTTTTATACACTTATGACAAACTATCTGAAAAGGAAATTATGAAAACAACTTCACTTACAATAACATCAAGAAGAATAAAATACTTTAGAGTAAATTTAAGGAGGTAAAAGAGTTGTGCACCGAAAACTATAAAATACTTATAAAAGAAATCATAGAAGACACAAATGGAAAGTCACCCTCCCCAGGGCCATGGATTCATGGTAATATTGTTAAAATATACATATGACCCAAAATGATCTACAGATTCAGTACAATCTCTATTATAATCATTTTTTTTTCAGAATTAGAAAGAAACCTCCCTAAAATTCAGACAGAACCTCAAAGGATTCTGAATAGTCAAAACAATCTTGAAAAAGAACAACACAAGTAGAGATATCACCATTCCTGATTTCAAAATGTATCACAGGGCTACAGTTTTAAAACAGCTGATGCTGGCATAAAGACAAACATATAACCGATGGAACAGAATTGAGAGCCCAGAGAAAACATTCACACATAAATGGTCTGAGAAATGTATGCTCCAAAAGACAAAACCTCAGAAAAAGAATTAAACAAAGATAAGCAATATGTCTAATAAAGACTTAAAAATAATAATTGTAAAGATGTGCTCATTGGGCTAGAGAGAGGGTGGAAGAACTCAGACCTCCAACAGGAGATAGAATATATTTAAAAAGAACCATAGTTGAAGAGGATACAATAAATAAAATAAAAATTCACAAGAGGTAATCAACAGATTACTGGGTGCAGAATATATCGGTGATCTGGAAGACAGGATAATGGAAAGCCCTCAAGCTGAACAGCAAAAAGAAAAAAAAAAAACTCAACATAAAGATGGGTTAAGGGATCTCTTGGAGAGTATCAAGTGAACAAACATCAGCATTTTAGGGGTCCCAGAAGGAGATAGAGGGGGCAGAAAACTTATTTAAAGAAATAATAGCTATAAAATTTCCACAATCTAGAGAAAGAAATAGACTTCCAGGTTTAGGAATAACAGGGAGTTCCAAACAAGATGAACCCAAGGAGGTTTATACCATAACACATAATAATTAAAATGTCAAAGTTTAGAGATAAATGGGATTTTAAAAGCAGCAAGGGAGAACCATAAAGTTACATACAAGGAAAACCCCATAAGGCTATTAGCTGAGTTTTTCAGCAGAAATTTTGCAGGCCAGAAGTGATATACTGATATATTCAAAGGGCTTAAAGGAATAAAAACCAAACTTACAACCAAGAATATTACACCTGGCAAGGTTATTCAGAATGAAAGGAAAGACAAAGAGTTTCTCAGACAAATAAAAGTTAAACAAAATTCAAACTAAAGTCATCACAACTAAACTGGCCTTACAAGAAATGTTAAAGGGACTTCTTTAAGAGAAAGAGGAAAGACTATAATTCAGTGTAAAAAATATTATGAATAAAAACATATAAAACATGACAACATATACATAAAATGTGGAGGAGGGAGTAAAAACTAATTTTTTAAAAAATGTGTTCAAATTTAAATGCCCATTAACTTAATATACACTGCTATATAATTAGAATGATATATATGTACATCATGTTAACCATAAACCCCAAAACTGTAATAGAAACACATACAAAAAAAGAGAAAATAAAGTATAAAGACAGAAAAGTGATCAATCACAGAGAAAGTGAGCACAAGAAAAAGAAACAGAGAACTACAAAAAAAACTAGAAAACAATTTACAAAATGGCAATAAGTACCTGTTTATCAATAAATATTTTAAATGTAAATGGCCTAAATGCGTCAGTCAAAAGACATAAAGTGGAAGAATGGAAAAAAAAAAAAAAAAAAAAGGCAAGACTATGCTTGCATAGTATGCTGCATCCAAGAGATTCACTTCAAACCTAAGAGCAAATACAGCCCGAAGGTAAAGGAACAAAAAAGGATATTCCATGCAAATGGCTGTGAAAAAAGAGCCAGGGTAACAATACTTAAACAAAATAGATTTTAAAACAAAGACTGGATCAAGAGATAAGGAAGGGCATTAAATAATGATAAAGGGATCAAACGTAGAAAAAGATATAATAGTTGTAAATATATATGCACCCATCACTGGAGCACCTAAATACATAAAGAAATTGGTGATAATACAATAAAAGCAGGGGACTTTAACACCCACTTACATCAATAGATGTACCATCCAAAAAATCAGTAAACGTGGTATCTTTGAATGACTATTTAGACCAGATGGACATAACAGGTATATACGAACATCCATCCAAAAACAACACAGTACACATTCTTTGCACGTGCACATGGAACATATGCTCCAGTATAGATAACTTCATGGTCACAAGTTTCAATAAACTTAGGAAAATTAAAAGTATACCTTACATCTATTCTGATCATAATGGTATAAAACTAGAAATCAATCATACACATGCACACACACACACACACACACACACACACACACATCACAACCTTAAAAAACACAAACACATAGCTGCTAAACAACATGATACAAAACAACCAATGGGGAAGATATCAAAGAAGAAATTAAAAAAAAAAATACATGGAGACAACTGATAATGAAAAGACAGTGTTCCAAAATCTTTGAAACTAGCAAAAGGAATTCTAAGGGGGAAATACATAACAATACAGGCCCACCTCAAGAAAAAAAAACAATAGCTCAAATAAACAATCTATTTTTACACCTAAAGGAACTAGAAAAAGAAGAACAAAGCTCATGGTGAATAGAAGGAAATAATAAAGATCCTAGCAGAAATAAATGGCACAGAGGCTAAATAAAACAATAGAAAATTCAATGAAACCAAGAGCTGGTCTTTGAAAAGGTAAAAAAAAAAATATACAATAAACCTTTAGTAGACTCATCGAAAAAAATAAATAAATTAAATTAAATTTAAAAAAGGAGACCCAAATAAAATAAAAAAGAGGAGACATAACAACCAACACCATAGAAACACAAAGAATTATAACAGAATATTAAAAACAGTTCTATGCCAAAGAGATGGAACCCAGAAAAAAATATTCATAAAAACATACAATCTTCCAAAAGTAAATCAGGAAACTCTGAACAGATCAATTATTAGTAACAAAATTAAATCAGTAATCAAAAAGTACCAAAAAAGAAACGTTCAGGGCCAAATGACTTCACAGATAAATTCCACCAAGCACTTAAAGAAGTCTTAATACCTGTTATGCTCAAAATATTTAAAAAAATAGAAGAGGAAGGGAAACTTTTATGTTCTACAAAACCATCATTACTCTGATACCAAAACCAAAGATATCACAAAAAAAGAGAACTATAGGTTGATATTCCTAATAAAGATAGATTAAAATATTAGCAAAATGAATTCAATAATGCATTTAAAGTATATTTTACCATGATTAAGTGAAATTTATTCTAGAGATGGAAGGATGGTTCAATAATCACAAATTAATCAATGTGATACTCCACATTAATAAAATGAAGGATAAAAATTATATGATTATCTCAACAGATTCAGAGAAAGCATTTGACAAAATTGAATATCCATTTACAATAAAATCTCTTCAGAAAGTGGGTTTAGAGAGAACATTCCCCAACCTAATTAAGGCCATATATGAAAAATCCACAGCTAACATCATACTCAATAATTAAAAAATGAGAACTTTTCTTTAAGATAAAGAGCACTCTTTACTTTTATTCAACATTGTACTGGAAGTTATAGCCACAGTAATCAGAAAAGAATAAGAAATTAAACACATCCATATTGGAAAAGAAATTAAACTGTTACAATTTGCAGAGGACATAATAATATATAGAGAAAACCCTAAGGTCTCCAACAAAAAACTTTAACAAGTAATAAAATTCAGTAAAGCTGCAAGATACAAAAGTAATGCCAAGAAATCAGTTGCATTTCTATACACCAATAACAAAGTAGCAGGAAAAGAAATGTAGAAAATAATCCTATTTATAATTGCATCAAAAAGAATAATATGCCTAGGAATAAACTTAACCCAGGAGGTAAAAACCCATACTCTGAAAACTATAATAAACTGATGAAACAAATTGAAGAAAACACAACAAAAGCAAAAATAGTTCATGCCCATGGAATGGAATATTATTATTAAAATGTCCATACTATCTAAAGCAATCTAGAAGTCAATGTAATCCCTCTGAAAATACCAATAGAAATTTTCACAAAACTAGAACAAATAATACAAAAATCTGTATGGAACCAAAGAAGACCCTGAATAGCCAAAGCAATCTTGAGTTCAAAAAAAGTTGGAGGTATTACAATACCAGATTTCAAGATAAATTACAAAGCTGTACTAATCCAAACAGTATGGTACTAGAACAGAAATAAACATAAATCAATGGAACAAAAAATGTGGCCCAGAAAGAAATCATGCTTATATGGTTAATTTATGACCAAAGAGGCAAGAATATGCAATTGGAAACAGACTCTACTAAATGATGTAGGAAAACTGGACAACTACATGTGAAAGAATGAAACTGGATCACTTTCTTATACCATACACAAAAATGAACTCAAAATGGTTTAATGATTAATGGGAGACCTGAAACCATAAAAATCCCCCAAGAGAGCACAGGTAGTAATTTCTCTGACAGCAGTTAGCAACATTGTTTTAGATGGGTCTCTTGAGGCAAGGGAAACAAAAGCAAAAATACACTATTAAGACTATACTAATATAAAGGACATTTGTACAGAAAAGGAAACCATAAACAAAACAAAAAGGCACACTACTGAATGGGAAAAGATATTGCAAATGATATATATGATAAGGGGGTAATATCCAAAACACACACACACATAATCTAATTAAAATGGACAGAGGACCTGAATAGACATTTTTCCAAGAAGACATACAGATGGCTAACAGACACATGAAAAGATGTGCAACTAATTGCCAGAAAATGCAAATCAATCCACAATGAGATATCACCTTACACCTCTCAGAATGCCTACAATAAAAAATAAAAATAAAAAACAAGAAATAACAACTGTTGCTGAGGATGTGGAGAAAAAGGGAGACTGTGTACTATTGGTGGAAATGTAAATTAATGCAGCCACTGTGGAAAACAGTATCAAGTTTCCTCAAAAAAATAAAAATAGAAATATGATCTACTAATTCCACAATTGGGAGTTTACACAAAGGAAATGAAAACACTATTTCAAAAATATATATTTATGCCTATGTCTATTGCAGCATTATTTACAATAGCCAAGTTACAGAAGCCAAGTGCCCATTCATAGATGAATGGATAAAGTAGAAGTGGAATATATAAATAAAATAGAATATTACTCAGCCATATAAAGGATTAGATCTTGCCATTTGCAACAACATGAATGGACCTAGAGGGTATTACGTTAAATGAAATAAAAAAGATACAAAAAGACAAATACCATATGATTTCACTTGTACGTGAAACTTAAAACAATAAACAAAAAGCACAATCAGACCTATAAATAGAGAACAAATGGATGGTTGCTAGAGGAAAGGGGGTGATTGCCAAAATGGGTGAAAAGCAACGGGAGTCTTCCAATTATGTAATAAGTCTAACGAATAAAAGGAATAAAAGTTATAGCATAGGGAATGTATTCAGTGGTATTGTAATCGGGTTGTATAGTGACAGATGTTAACTACACTTGTGATGAACATAGCATAATGTATAGAGAAATTGAATCACTGTGTTGTACACATGAAATTAATGTAACACTGGGTGCCAACTATACTAAAAAAAATGGTATATACATACAATGAAATATTATTCAGCTTAAAAAAAGAAATCCTGCAACATACAACAAAATAGGTGAACCTTGAGGTCATTATGCTAAATGAACTAAGCTGGTCACAGAAGGACAAATACTGAATGATTTCACTTATACAAGATATCTCAAATAGTCAAACTCATAGAATCGGAATAGGATAGTGGGAGGAGATTGCCAGATTCGGGAGGAGAAGGAAATGGGGAATTGCTAATCAAAGGGTATGAAGTTTTAATTATGCAAGATTTATACGTTCTGGAAATCTGAACAATATCGTTCAATAGTCAACAATACCATATTGACATTTAAAAACCTGTTAAAAGAGTAGATATCATGTTGTGCTCTCATCACAATAAAACAAAAATAAATAAGGGCCGGTGGGAATATCTTCTTTATAATCTCTATAAATTTTATTAATGCTATTATTCTTACTCAAGTTTGATAATTTTCTGCATTTCAGAAAAATACTTGCATATCAAAATATAAATTTATCTTAATCCAGCCAATATTTATTATTTCTAACATAGATAAATACAACATTAAATATAATCATGAAGTACAATTATCTTTATAAAACTAGGTGAAATTTTTCTTTAGTACCTTCCTTCTTCCCCCTTTCCTTCAGTTTTCTTCTTTACATACTTAATGCTGACGTAACTTGTTCTAATACTTCTTTATATTTTTCACGTATAAACCTAAATATTACCAAAAAATTATGGTTCCGTAAACAAGGTATGTTCTTTTGTGCCTTTGATAAAAATTTGTGGTGACTGAATGCAAGATACCTTCTCATTCACCTCTCAGACTCTTTTTCCCAAGTTAAGATTCATAAGGAAGAGGGGGGAGGGGGGAGGGTGGAATAAAAAAAAAATAAGATTTTCTGTGAATGCTCCTTGACCCACTTTTCTCTCTTCCAATGTAATTATTCTTTTTTGACTTTTTTTTTTTTTCAACGTTTATTTATTTTTGGGACAGAGAGAGACAGCATGAACGGGGGAGGGGCAGAGAGAGAGGGAGACACAGAATCGGAAACAGGCTCCAGGCTCTGAGCCATCAGCCCAGAGCCCGACGCGGGGCTCGAACTCACGGACCGCAAGATCGTGACCTGGCTGAAGTCGTACGCTTAACCGACTGCGCCACCCAGGCGCCCCTCTTTTTTGACTTTTAAACTTAGCTCCCTATTGCATTTTTGTCGTCGTATTTCATGATGTTTCCAAATGAACCTTATTTTCACTCAAACATCTTCCATGTTTGAGTTTCTTGGGGATAGGAATCATTTTTAGTTCCTCTAACTAGAGCCATGCATAGGTTAGGTAGTCAGTTATAAGTTGTTGAATTGATAGTGGAGTAATGGATACATACATTTGTTTAGTACTTTTAATTTTCAAAGCATATTCACATATTCCTCCCATAAAAGAAATCTCCCATGAGAGGTCCCTACTTTACATAATATAGCAGAGCCCTTCAAAATTCAATCCTTAGTTGCATAGCCAGAGCAAACTAAAGAAAATCATCTCTAAAGGAAGTAATAACAAGAGTTAGATTCAAAACTTGAAACTTGAAAAGGCACTGTTCTAGGTGCTTGTAATCTCCAGATAGAAAATTTACTTGTAGATTTTCAAATTTTACTTGGCTGATACAGAGGCAAATTACTGTCTCCACATATTTTTTGACTACCCTGTCCCAGTCTACTCTCCTTGAAAAAGGGTGGAAAAATCTCAGGGAACAGGTTAGAAGTTTCCCTACCATTGCACCTCTGCCCCAATTAATAAAAAAACTATAAGAATTCACTGTCAACAGTTCTCTGGTAAGGGTTATAGATTGGGGGCAGGGTTGGGGAGGGAGAGTATATTCTGTGGCCAAATAACCTTGGGAAAATCTGGGTTAATTATTTTTCATTTTTTTAAGCTGTAGAACTTTTGTGATCCTTTTGTATCAGTGACTATCAAGTACGCGATCCGTTAAGAACTATTAATGTAGATTGATTGCTAATCTTTTTTTTTTTTTCAACGTTTATTTATTTTTGGGACAGAGAGAGACAGAGCATGAACGGGGGAGGGGCAGAGAGAGAGAGGGAGACACAGAATCGGAAACAGGCTCCAGGCTCTGAGCCATCAGCCCAGAGCCTGACGCGGGGCTCGAACTCACGGACCGCGAGATCGTGACCTGGCTGAAGTCGGACGCTTAACCGACTGCGCCACCCAGGCGCCCCAATTGATTGCTAATCTTTAAAAGGGTGCTATAAATGCAGATTTATAGAATCTATTGATTATAATCTGCTAGTAATTTCTGAATTTCTGTGTGTGTTTATCATTCATTAAAGACTGCTGTACACAAGTTTTCTTTTGTGATCATGCCTCTCTCCTTTGAGTTTTTCATTTGCACATCTGTAAAATGAGACTTAGACTGTATGAGCTGTAAGATATCTTCTAGATTTAAAACATGATTTTATAGAACTGAATCAAATCTTTTATCTTTTTGATAAATCCCAAGTTAATGGAACAGCCTTAATTCATAATTCAGGTCTTCTTCTGATTATTTCTAAATGAAGACATGCACTGACCTAACAAGAAATGAAGCCCATTTATCTCTAAGATTTATGTGCACATTTCAGTGTATTTAATTGGATTTATGCCAACTTGAAATGTGATGTCTATGGAATGATTTAACCACATGTATCTTTAGTTTGTAGATTTAGTTCTCATGACTGTGAAACTTCTTTCAGTTGTCATGCATACATTCTCCTGACTTCAATAACATTCTCAGATGTTCCTGCTGTAGCATATACCATACATTTTTTACTTTGATATGTATAAACTGTAGGGTGTTTTGCATGCATTTCTGTTATGAGCTACTGCATATTTATTTCATCACTGGTATCACTTTCTGAACTTTTAGAAGCATTTTAGTTGGCAGGGTTTATGTTTTTTTCCAAATTTTTAATTTTCTATATGAGATAAACATTCTGTGATAAAACATTTTGTAGTATAAAAATAGTCCATTTTTAAGTTAAGTATGGGCAACATGAAAAAAATTCTATCAGATTAATAACAAAAACTTTTTTAAAAAAATTTATTCTCTCTAGGACATCTAAATTTTATTAACATATTGTATGTGCTTAAAAAGTTTTATACTGGGGGCCCAGGTGGCTCAGTTGGTTAAGCATTGGACTTCAGCCCAGGACATGATCTTGTGGTTTTTGAGTTCAAGCCGTGCATCAGGCTTTGTGCTAACAGCTAGGAGACTGGAACCTGGTTCAGATTCTATGTTTCCCTCTCTTTCTTCCCCTCCCCCACTCAGGCTCTGTCTCTCTGTCTCTGTCTCTCTCTCTCAAAAATCAAATAAACATTAAAAAAAGAAAGAGAAAAAAAAAACTATACTAGGAATACAATATATAAAAGTGCACATTAAAACCTGAAGCTTGATGTGTTATCATAAGTTGAAACACTATCAAAGAGAGTAAATAAATTGTGGCGGACTGTTTAGAAAACTTTCAGCATTTGTAAAACTCCTCTAAAGTAACCACTACTTTTTTACCTCCTTCTTAAAGTTACTACTATCTTGTTTCTTAAAGTTTGATTTTGATGGCTGAGAGTTATATAAACTGAATCGTATAGGTTTCACTTTTTCCTGTCTAGTTTACTTCAAAAATATGTGTGTGTACCATATACATTCAGAAGTGCAGCCTTTTGCTTATTTTAATTGTGTATAATTTCAAGTTTATCATTTATATATTTTACACTGATGGGCATTTGAGTTGTTTTCATTATGCGATTATCACAAATAATGAAGCTATGAACATTCTGATATGTCTTCACTGCATATGTGCACGTAATTCTGCTAGGTATATGTCTAGGAATGAAACTGCTGGTTCAAAGATGTGCATATGCTCGTCTGGAGCAGATCATTCCAAAATGGTGACTGAATCAATACAATATGAGATGGGAGAATCTGGCTTTTTTTTTTTTTTTTATTTCCCCATATGAAAATCCAGGTTACCTGGTAATACTTGGTGAAAAAGCTGTGTCTAGTATCACACTACAAATCAAGCGCTGTTTTGTGTATCACTTTGTGTCTGTATCTTATTCTGTTCCAATAATCTTGTAAGAACATTGCATTAAAAAAGAAATGGAGGGGCACCTGGGTGGTTCAGTCGGTTAAGCGTCTGACTTCTGCTCGGGTCATGATGTCGCGGTTTGTGGGTTCGGGCCCGCGTCAGGCTCTGTGCTGATAGCTCAGAGCCTGGACCCTGCTTTGGATTCTGTGTCTCCTCCTTTCTCTGCCCCTCCCATGCTCATGCTCTGTCTCTCAATAATAAATAAACGTTAAAAAAATGGATTTTTTTTAAAATTTAGAACAATTGTTATGGTCACAATTATTTTTAAAATGCATTTAACAAAAAATAAAAATAAAACAAAAATCATTTTGCAGGGAGGAATTTGTATAGAGTTCCAACAGGTCTTCAAGAAACTGTATGACATTAACTGGAATATATTGCTATATAGGAATACACCAAGATCTAATGTTCTTGGAATATAAGCTGTCAATTGTGACTTTAGACCACAAATGTGACAGAAAAACTACTGAATCAATAACAGTTCTGGATTACATATAAGAGATACATGAAAACAGGAGTGTTTTGGAACAATCTGTGGAAACCACCACTAGAAGTTCGCTGCATCTCTGGCAAATAAAGCTGTTCTTTTTGAATGAGCTCTTCACCTTTAACAACTCTGAACTCAGATGTGTGCACGTGGGGATCCATGCATGAGCACGTGCAGATGTCTACCTTTGTGGTGAGAAGATTTGCTAAACTGGAGTTTTAACACCACTGGTGATTTATGAACTGTTTGTCCCTAATGCATTTTATTACAAAATGTATCAGTTTATTATAGAACATATAACACCAGATTTAAGAAGAGCATTATGGAGAATCAAGACGGTTATAAGACATAAATGTTTCTATCAGAATTAAAGCATCCACTTAAAAATCGAGGTATACGTTGTAACTGACAAATGCGAGGTAAGTTTAAAATCTTTCTAAGTTGTCACCTGTTTCACCAGTTGTGACTTCGATGACCCAGAGTAGATACGAAATAAATAGTTCACAAAAGCTTTAATGATGCTTCATTTGAGGACTCAAAATTAATATTTGAATTATTTTTTTTCAAATAAAAACTGTGTTAACATTTTAAAACTAATTTTAACTCAATGAGGGATTTTAACATTATCATCTTTCTAAATTGCTTCTCTATTTTAATGTACTTAAGCTATTATGGTCCAGCTTCTAGTAACTCAGTATATTTAGTTAGACATGTGCTTATCTCCACAAATGGATCTTAATATATTTATCTTGAAAGTGTGTAAAATGTCAAATCTCTCAAAGGAAATCAAATCAACAATATATTATTTCTCTGATTAACTGGAATGAAATTTTTCTACAACTCTAATTTTCATTAGTCACCTGTAAGCTAAGTTATGTTAGAGACCCAACAGAAGTTTCATTGAACTTGGAAAAACAAATATGGAACAAGATTAATTCCTGACTGTGAAAATAATTACACTGTCTCTTACACGTGTATTTGTAATCAATCTTCTTTCTTGCTAATAGTAAAAGATGCCTTAAAGACACACACAAATTAACATGATTTGAATCTTCTTTCATTTCATTTTGTAATATATAACTGTCTTTAAATCCTGTTTCTCAAATGTTTTCAGGAAATTGATATTGCATAAGTGTAAACAATTTATACTGGAAACATTTATTATTATATTTTATAAAAAATAGACTTTTGTAACTCCTGATAAGGGGCACCAAAAAACTGAGTCCTGAGGAAACATATATATACATGGGTATAAATGACTCTTAATAACTCAAATACATTTTAAAATTTAATAAGGCAGCTTACTTCACAGAAGCCCTATTAGAAATTATTTTAATCACGATATAAGCATTGATTTAGACTGGTCCTAGTACTAGTATTTTTTTTAAGACAGGTTTTACATAATTGTTTATTTTAACTTGTTTTGTGGCTTGAATTATATCTGGTCCCCTACTCCTCCAAAATATATTCTAGTCCCAAACCCGCAGCAGCTGTGAATGCGATTTAATTTGAAAACCAGATCTTTGCACAAGTAATCAAGATAAGGTCATATGTGATTAAGATGGGACTTAATCTAATGACTAACATCTTTGTAATAAAGAAATTTGGGCACAGTGGGAGAACAACTATCTAACAACAAAGGCAGAGATGGAGTGACAGACAGTAAGCTAAAAACACAAAGAATGGCTGACAACCACCTGAAATGGGAAAGGAGGGACCCTTCCCTAGAATCTTCAGAGGGAACATCACCTTACTCATCTCTTGATTTTGGCATCTAGATTCCATGAGCGTGAGAAAATTTATTTTGTTTTAAGCTATTCAGTTTGTGGTCATTTGTTACCACAGCTCAAAGAAACAGATACAACCTGCTAGGAAGTTGTTCATGCAGTTACATATCATAAGGAGTATTTTCTCTTAAATTCCCGGGCCTGTGTTAAGTGCTTTTTATTTCAATCTTTTACATTCTGACAAGAGCTAATACAATGGGGGAGAACATTAGAATACTCAATTTGTACATAAAAAACCCAAATCACAGAGGACTCTACATATTAGACATGTTCAATGTAGGTCTATGTAAACTACAAAATGTACTTCTGCTAAGTATTTTCTGTACATAGGGGAACCCAAGTTGTTAATTTTTAATGTATTTCATCTTCAATTTTGAAGAGACAGTAGTGATGTATATTTTGTCATATATGTTGATATTTTAATGTGTGAAATCATAGAATAGTAATTTTATGTTATACAACTGTTTTTCTACCAGGCAGCAGATTGTTATTGTATGTGAATTTTTAGTATTCATCTCTTCACACGTTCTGTATCAATCAGTGCTTTTAACAGCTTTCTTGATATATAAATCACATACCATATAGTTTTTCCAGATTAAGTATATAATGATTTTTAGTAAATTCAGAGTTGAGAAATCATTATAATCTAATTTTAGAACATTTTCATCATCCTGAGATGATCCTTATGCTCATTCGCAGTGAATGCCCTTTTTCATTCATGACCCCGGCATCTCTCATCTACTTTCCATTTTAGATTTGTCTTTTCTGGATATTTCATATAAACAAAATTACATAATATGTGGTCTTTTGCATCTAGCTTTCTTTCATTTAATGCTTTTAAGGTTCATCATCCAGGTTGTTGCAAGCATCAGTACTTTGATTTTTTTTTTTATTGCTCAATAGTCTTCCATCATATGGATATACCACAGTATGTTCATCCATTGATGTTATCAATCTCTATATTTTTGATTATTCTGCAAAAAGCTGCTATAAACATTCATATGTATTTGTGTGGACACGTTTTCCATTTCTCTTACCTGGGAATAAATTCATGTTTAAGATAAAAAAAAATAACATTTATTTATTTTCAAGAGACAGATTGAGACAGTGTGTGGGGGGGAGGGGCAGAGAGAGAGGGAGACACAGAATCTGAAGCAGGCTCCAGGCTCTGAGCTGCCAGCACAGAGTCCAAAACGGGGCTCAAACCCACCAACCGTGAGATCATGACCTGAGCCGAAGTCAGATGCTCAACTGACTGAGCCACCCAGGTGCCCCTCGTGTTTAAGATTTTTAGAAAAGGGGCACCTGAGTGGCTCAGTCAGTTTAGCACCCAACTCTTGGTTTCAGTTTAGGTCATGGTCTCATGGTTCGTGGGATCAAGCCCTGCATTGGGCACTGTGCTGATAGTGTGGAACCTGCTTGGGTTTCTCTCTTTCTGTCCCTCCCCTGCTCATGTAAGTGTGCTCTCTCTCCCTCTCAAAATCAATAAATATTAAAAAATATATATTTTTAGAAATTACCAAGCTATGTTCCAAAGCAGCTGAAACATTTTATATCCCAATCAGCAATACATGAGGATTCATGTCTCTCCATCCCTGACAACACTTTATTATGTGTGTTTTCTAGTAACTGTGTATGGTTTTAAAATGCATTTCCCTAATGAAAAATGAAGTTGAAGATCTTTTCATATGGTTACTGACCATTCCCATATCTTTGGTGAAGTTTCTATTCAAAATCCTTTGCTCATTTTTTACTTGAATTATTTGTAGTTTTTAAATTCTAAAGGATCCTTCTATATTCAGGATGCAAGCCCATTACCACATATATGATTTGCAAATAGTTTTTCTACTCCGCAGTTTTCCTTTTCATATTATTAGTGCCTTTTCAAGCACAAAGCTGTTGAATTTGATCAAGCCTAATATTGCAGATACCAGTTTTTTTTAACTCCTTTGTACATTTCAATCACTTAAAAAGTTTAATAAAGAAAAATCATTTCTGTTCCTTTTTTTTAATCCAGGGACCGAATAGAATCAGTCCCTCTTCAGTGCTGTCAGTTTGAGAATCAGTACTCTATATGGAAAAATTCTTGTATGCACAGTATGCTCCAGGGTTTTCTTTTGGGATATAGAACTCAGAAAACAAGTGCATGAAGTGCTGGAGACTGATTTGCACATTCCAAAAACCTGTTCAGGATTAGACTAGGAATGAAGACTGTTCTGAAGGGTGTGTTGTAGATTATGATTTTCATATGTTTTATATGCATAATATGGGATATTTTATACTGTTTATAAGCATCAGCAGATAAGCAAGGTGGAAGTTAGAGAACTTTCTAAGAGAAGGTGAAAAAAGTTTTTCATGTTGACCTGTGTGAACATGAGGCTGAGTGAAGACTAATGTAAGAGTGAGGAACTTACGGGGCCACATTCTCAAGCAGCCTGTTTTTTGTGGGTTTCCTTCTAGAAACCCCATAAATTTTGAGTTCTCACTATGAGGATCCAAGAAATATCCCCTCTTGGCTCTGGTCAGAAGAGAGGGAGAATATTATGAACCACAGCAGAACAAAAGACTGCTCTCCAGGGAAAACTATTTTGACAGCACAGTTATTAAACTTTATTAATTCTTGGAAAAGAGATGATCCACCCTTTAGTTCCCTCCAGCATGAACTCCAAAAAATGATTAAAAAAAATAATAACAGTCAACAGGAGACAAGGCTTCAAGGAAATAGGCTGGGGGTTTTTTGGACAGGGAAAAAAGTAGGGAATAGGACAAATTATAGAATACAGACAGGACAAAGAATGTAAGAAATATTTAAATTAATAATGGTGGAGAACTTTCCAGTATTAATGAGAGAAATGCTTATGAAAGTCTCAGTACTGAAAGACAGATTCACTAAAACACTGTTTCTCAATCAGTAGATTATAGAACATCCTCCTTCCCCACCACTTTATTACCACACAAATAGAGTTCCAGTGTAACATAATTATAGTGGGGTTAGATAAAAGAGATGTATAATACAGTCCCTCTATAAAGATATCCATCTCCTCAAAGTCAAGATAGGACATAGAAACATCAAAAGCATTTGAATCACCTGGTACATAAAGCTTCAACAAACATTAAACATAGCCCAACTCCTAACTAAATTAAATTAAATCCTCTTTAAAAAGACATATTTATGTCATTTCCTGTTCCCCAATTTCTCAGATAGTAAGTCCAACTTTCAAAAAAAATGCAAACATTATAAAAGGCAAGAAAAAATGAAACCTGAAGAAACAAAGCAGTCATGAGAACGAGCCTAAGATATGACATAGATGTGAGAATTATCAGATAGGAAATCTAAAATAAGTATGATGAAGAAACTTAAAGACTCTAATGAAAAAATTAGACAACATAAAAGAACATAGAGATAATAGAAGCAGAGAGATGGAAACTAAAATAGTAAAGAAATGTTAGAAACAATAATACAAGGAAGGAAACAATCAGAAAAACTAAAAGGCAATTTTTTTGCCTTTCTGGGGCTCATCAGTAGACTCAACATAGCTAAGACAGAATCAGTCAAGTTAAGGATAGACAGTAGAAACATACAGATAATTGGAATACTACTAGAAAAAAAAAGGAAGAAAGAACTATCTAAATCAATAATGGTGGAGAACTTTTTGGTATTAATGAAAGACACCAAACTACATCAAGGTAAATTTAGCCAACACCAACCAGGAAAAATATATGTGCACCCACACATACACACCCCCCCAAAGGATAAGACATTCACAAAAATACAATATTAAAAGAGGAAAAAAGACACCCTATTTGTAGATGAACAAGCATTACATTTACAGTGGACATATCACTATAAAAAGTGCAAGGAATAAAAAAGCAGAGTGAAATATTTGAAGTGTTAAAAGAAACAAAAGAGTAGAATTCTATAATCAGTGAAATTATCCTGTAAAAGTGAATGAGAAATGAAGACCTTTTCAGACAAAAACTGGGGGATTTTATTGCCATCATACTTGTCCTGCAATAATTTTAAAATTAGTTTTTTGGGGAGGTGGAAAATGATATAGGTTAGAAACCTGGACTTACATAAAGAAATGAAAAGTACCAAAAATAAATAAATAAATAAATGAAAGCAAAATCTGTATTTTTTACTTGTAATTTATCTAAAAGATAAGTATTTAGGTAAATAGTAGGGACCATGCATAGGTGATTACAGAGTACAAATAAATGAATTAAGTGACAGCAATGTCATAAGGGGCAACAAGAAAAAATTGGGACTATTATACTAAAAAGTACCTCACCATCCTGCTAAACGATGAATGGGCTAACCAAGGAATTAAAAAGGAAATTAAAAAGTACATGGGGCACCTGGGTGGCGCAGTCGGTTAAGCGTCCGACTTCAGCCAGGTCACGATCTCGCGGTCCGTGAGTTCGAGCCCCGCGTCGGGCTCTGGGCTGATGGCTCAGAGCCTGGAGCCTGTTTCCGATTCTGTGTCTCCCTCTCTCTCTGCCCCTCCCCCGTTCATGCTCTGTCTCTCTCTGTCCCAAAAATAAATAAACGTTGAAAAAAAAAAATTAAAAAAAAAAAAAAAAAAAAAGTACATGGAACCAATGAAAATGGTAACACCACAGCCCAAAACCTCTGGGACACAGCAAAGGCAGTCATAAGAGGGAAGAATATAGCAATCTGGTCCTTCCCAAAGAAGGAAGAAAGGTCTCAGATATACAGCCTAACCTTACACCTCAAAGAACTTGAAAAAGAACAGCAAGTAAAACCCAAAACCAGCAGAAGACAGGAAATCGTAAAGATTATAGCAGAAATCAATGCTATCGAAACCACAAAAAGAGTAGAACATATCAATGACACCAGAAGCTGGTTCTTTGAAAAATTAACAAAATTGATAAACCACTAGACAGTTTGATCAAAAAGCAAAAGGAAAGGACCCAAATAAATAAAATCAAGAATGAAAGAGGAGAGATCACAATCAACACACCGGAAATATAAACAGTAATAAGAGAATATTATGGGCAATTATATGCGAATAATATGGGCAATCTGGAAGAAATGGATAAAATCCTAGAAATGTATAAACTACCAAATATGAAACAGGAAGTAACAGAAAATTTGAACAGAATGATAACCAGTGAAGAAATCGAATTAGTAATAAAAATTCTCCCCCCCAAAAAAGAGTCCAGGGCCAGATAACTTTCCAGGGGAATTCTACCAAACATTTAAAAAGAGTTAATGCCTATTCTCTTGAAGCTGTTCCAAAAAATAGAAATGGAAGGTAAACTTCCAAACTCTTTCTATGAAGCCAGCATTACCTTGATTCCAAAACTAGACAAAGACCCCACTAAAAAGGAGACCTATAAACCAATTTCCCTCATGAACATGGATGCAAAAATCCTCAACAAGATATTAGCCAAATGGATCCAACAATACATTTAAAAAAATTATTCACCACGACCAAGTGGGATTTAAACCTGGGATGCAGGGCAGGTTCAATATTCACAAAACAATTAACGTGATTCACCACATCAACAAAAGAAAGGACAAGAACCACATGATCAATGTGATAAATTAGATTAATAACAGGAAGGATAAAAACCATATGAGTTTCCCAATAGATGTAGAAAAGCATTTGACAATTTACAAAATCTATTCATGATTTAAAAAAAAACCTCTCAACAAAGAAGGTTTAGGGGAAACATACCTCTACATAATAAAGATCATATATGAAAAACCAACAGCTAACATTCTATGCTCAACAGTGTACAACAGAGTTTTTCCTCTAAGATCAGGAAGAAAACAAGGATATGCACTCTCCACACCTTCATTCAACATAGTAATGGAAGTCCTAGCAAAAGTAATAAGGCCAGAAAAGGAAATAAAAGGCATCCAAATTGGTAAGGAAAAAGTAAAACTCACTATTTTTTTTTTATATATATGAAATTTATTGTCAAATTGGTTTCCATACAACACCCAGTGCTCATCCCAAAAGGTGCCCTCCTCAATACCCTTTACCCACCCTCTCCTCCCTCCCACCCCCCATCAACCCTCAGTTTGTTCTCAGTTTTTAACAGTCTCTTATGCTTTGGCTCTCTCCCACTCTAACCTCTCTTTTTTTTTTTTTTTTTCTTTTTTCCTCCCCCTCCCCTATGGGTTCCTGTTAAGTTTCTCAGGCTCCACATAAGAGTGAAACCATTTGGTATCTGTCTTTCTCTGTATGGCTTATTTCACTTAGCATCACACTCTCCAGTTCCATCCACGTTGCTACAAAAGGCCATATTTCATTTTTTCTCATTGCCACGTAGTATTCCATTGTGTATATAAACCACAATTTCTTTATCCATTCATCAGTTGATGGACATTTAGGCTCTTTCCATAATTTGGCTATTGTTGAGAGTGCTGCTATGAACATTGGGGTACAAGTGCCCCTATGCATCAGTACTCCTGTATCCCTTGGATAAATTCCTAGCAGTGCTATTGCTGGGTCATAGGGTAGGTCTATTTTTAATTTTCTGAGGAACCTCCACACTGCTTTCCAGAGCGGCTGCACCAATTTGCATTCCCACCAACAGTGCAAGAGGGTTCCCGTTTCTCCACATCCTCTCCAGCATCTAGAGTCTCCTGATTTGTTCATTTTGGCCACTCTGACTGGCGTGAGGTGATACCTGAGTGTGGTTTTGATTTGTATTTCCCTGATAAGGAGCGACGCTGAACATCTTTTCATGTGCCTGTTGGCCATCCGGATGTCTTCTTTAGAGAAGTGTCTATTCATGTCTTCTGCCCATTTTTTCACTGGGTTATTTGTTTTTCGGGTGTGGAGTTTGGTGAGCTCTTTATAGATTTTGGATACTAACCCTTTGTCTGATATGTCATTTGCAAATATCTTTTCCCATTCCGTTGGTTGCCTTTTAGTTTTGTTGGTTGTTTCCTTTGCTGTGCAGAAGCTTTTTATCTTCATAAGGTCCCAGTAATTCACGTTTGCTTTTAATTCCCTTGCCTTTGCGGATGTGTCGAGTAAGAGATTGCTACGGCTGAGGTCAGAGAGGTCTTTTCCTGCTTTCTCCTCTAAGGTTTTGATGGTTTCCTGTCTCACATTCAGGTCCTTTATCCATTTTGAGTTTATTTTTGTGAGTAAAACTCACTATTTGCAGATAACATAATAGTATATGTAGAAAATCTTGGAGGGAAATGATAGAGGAATATAGCAGATTAGGAGGATCCTAGTTTGCCCAGTCTCAAGATTGACAGAACAAATTTCCACAGTTAATCATAACTACATTGAAAACAGTGGGAAAGGCAGAGTCCCAGTGGGGAACCAAACTAACCTGTCAGACTAGCCATAAATAGGAGGAACACCACAAGCATGGGGAAGGGAGAGGAATCAACCCCACACCAAGCATCCCAGACATGGGAAACCTGCATGGGTAGACAAGTCCCTATGACATTAGGCTTTAAAAACTAGAGGGGCTTCACTTAGAGGGTTTTTATAATCAGTGGGGCTTAATCCCGGGAAGTTTAAAAATTAGCAGACTCAACTCTTGGAGAGCTGGAGGGTGACAAAAAGTTGTCCTTGCCCTTACATAGCATAACAAACAACCTCACCAAGATACAGCAAAGTAGAAGTTTGAAAAGCACCTCGGGTATACAAAAAGATTTATTTGCTAATCTCAGAAAGTGTGTTAGAGGGGCAGTCATCTTTAGGAGACTTTTCAATAATCAGAAAACCCTAAAGACTCCACCAAAAAACTATTAGAACCAATAAATGAATTCAGTAGAGTTGCAGGACACAAAATTAATATACAGAAATAGGTTTCATTTCTATACACAATAAGGTAGAAAGAGAGATCAAGAATACAAAATAATTGCAACAAAAAGAATAAAATACTTAAGAATAAAGTTAAACAAGAGGTAAAGACATGTGCCCTGAAAATTCTAAGATATTGATGAAAGAAATTGAGGATGACACAAATGGAAAGATATTTCATATTCATGGATTAGAAAAATTAATATTGCTAACATATGTCCATGCTACCAAAAGCAATCTACAGAGTCGATGAAATCCCTATCAAAATACTAACAGAATTTTTCAGAGAACTAGAGCAAATATTCCTCAGAATTGTGTGAAATACAAAAGACCATGAACAATCAAAACAACCTTGAGAAAGAACAAAGCTGGAGGTATCAAAATCCCAGATTTCATGATATACTACAAAGCCATAGTACCCAAAACAGTATGGGACGGGCACAAAAATAGACATGTAGATCGATGGAAGAAAATAGAGAGCCCAGAAATCAACCTACACTTTGGTCAATTAATCTACAACAAAAAAAAGGAAGACAAGAATACACAGTGGGGAAAAGACAGTCTTTTCAATAAACGATGTTGGGAAAACTGGACAGCTACATGCAAAGAATGAAACTGGATCACTTTCTTACAAAATACACAAAATGAACTCAAAATGGATTAAAGACCTTAATGTGAAACCTGAGACCATAAAACTACTAGAAGAAAACATAAGTAGTAATCTCTAGGACATAACCCTTAGCAACATGTTTATGTATTTGTCCCCTCAGTTAAGGGAAACAAAATCAAAAACAAAACTATTGGGACTATACCAAATAAAAAGCTTTTGCACAGCAAAGGAAACCATCAACAAAACAAAAAAGGTGAATGATTTAATAGAAGATAATTGTAAATGCTACATCTGATAAGGGGTTAATATCCAAACATATAAAGAATTTATACAACTCAACACCAAATAAGTGGGCAGAAGACCTGAATAGACATTTTTCCAAAAAACACACACAGATGGCCAACAGACACATGCAAACATGCTCAACGTCACTAATCATCAGGAAAATGCAAGTTAAGACCACAATGAGATATTACTTCATACTAGTCAGAATGGCTGGTATCAAAAACAGAAGAAATAACAAGTGTTGATGAGGATGTGAAGACAAGGCAACAATTTTACATTGTTGGTGGGAATGTAAATGGTACAGTTATTGTAGAAAACAGTATGGAGTTTCCGCAAAAAATTAAAGTTGGAAAAACCATATCATCCAGTAATACCACTACTGCACATTTACCCAAAGAAATGAAAACACTAATTTGGAAAAGTAGATGCACCCCTATGTTTATTGCATCATTATTTACTGTAGCCAAGATATGGAAGCAGCCCAAACATTCATACACAGATGAATGAATCTAAGAGGTTTATGTGTGTGTGTGTGTATGTACACACACACACACATGTATACACATATACCTATAAAGAAAAAAAAAAAAGACTCACAAAGGTTGATTCAGCCATAATATCTGGTGGTGGATGGTATAGGAAAGATGTTTCTAGTGCTCCCTTATGAGTATATTTGGGCCCAGGTAAGTGCCTCAAGCATTCCTAGCTGAGAACATCAAGTTCAGTAGACTGAGACTCACACAACATTCTCCTATAGTACAATCCCATTATATGTGTAGACTGTGCATCTGGCTGTCATTCTGCTACCTGTGATATGTTACATACTAGGGACCAATGCTAGAGTATCATTCTTCCATGTTGCTATAGGTAAAGAAACCCCTGATTTCTGACCCAGAGAGCTGATATTTCTGTTGGGGTGTCTATGTGTTTGTGTGTATCTCTTTATCATCTATCTATATGCATATGCATGTAAACAAGAAAAATCTAAGCTCCCTTATAGTTTCTGATTTAATAATTTCAAGACGTGAGAATATGATTTTGGTTTTAAACTTAGAAATGTTATAAACCTATATATAAATGTATAGTATAGGAATTATAAACAAGAAAACAAATTATTAATAAATCAAAAGTAGCTACCATAAATATTTTTTCTCATGACCATGACTGTCTCTTTCTCTCTATACATACATATATAAACAAATGATCATCTTCTACATTGCTATTATATTTGGCTCATTTTCATAGCATCTTATGCATGTTAGATATTTAATCAGTTTTAACAAGTATTCTTTTTTCATACTAGTATGCTATTTAATAATTTTCTTTAATTTTTCTTGAATATGACTCATTTTGTTTTTCCTTAGCCTTATTTTAAGCAATATCCTTGAAATATTATGATACGTTAATTATAATTTTTCTTTTTTAAGTCTTTTATTCACACTAAAATGAATGTAAAATGCTAAAGTTTTTAAATGTTTATTCAGTTTTTATGCCCATAATAATTTTCCTTTTTTTCCTGATTATGAAAATCAGAACTAATAATTCTGAACTAAGGACCAAAATTAGGGAAATATTCAGCTCCACAAACAAAAACAAAAATCTCAACATAAGTAGCATGTATGGTCACAGGATGAAGGAATATGTGATTAACTTGAAGTAACAACAGGAAACAGAAAAGACCCAGGCTTTCAAAAGCAGCAGGAAATCTTAGATCTTATTTTTATGATACTAAATTAGATTATGCTCTCTCAAATTATCTGGTCACCATTTACATTCCTAGGTGAGAGATTAAAAAGTAGTCCAATTTGGCCCAGCAATATATTGTTGAAATTGGAGTCCTGTAATCATCTTTCATTGAGATTCACACAAAGTAGAGGAAAAAAAGATCCTTATTGGAAGGGAACGTTTTTTAAAAAACAAAGAAAAAGAAGTTGCCTCTATGTTGCACTCGGGGACCATTGTGCATTCAAACTATCTTTTTACACATACAAACCTAGAAAATCTTTCCATTGAGCATGCAACTTTTCTTCAAACAAAAAAGATAGAGATTCATTCCCTGTCCAGTGAGAGAAACACAAGATTTCAATTTGCTACTGTGTCCAAAAGATAATATTGTGAAGTCATTGCTCTCAGAATCCAGAACCACTAATTGATGGCACTGCTCATTTTCTGTCTAGTTCTTACTAACTAACCCTATGTAATATTACAGTAAGAAGGAAGATAATGTTTTTCCTTTTTTTAAAGTTTATTTATTTTGAGAGAGAGAGAGTGGGGCGGGGGGAGGAGAGAGAGGGCCAGAGAGAGAGAATCCCAAGAAGGCTCCATGCTCAGGTGGACCCTGACACAGGGCTCAATTCAATGACTGTGAGATCATGACCTGAGCCAAATTCAAGAGTCCGACACTTAACTGACTCAAACACCCAGGCACCTCTAATAATGTTTTTCTTATGTGAGAATAACCTCCAAACACTTTGGTGGCTTGCCTGTGTTGTTGTCGCTCATCTTCTGCCTCCTGATAATCATTGCCTCTAAGCATAGGAATACTATGAAGTACTCCAAATGTGTCACAATTAGAAATTTCATTTAGGTCTTTACTGGAAAACAAGCCCTCTTTCTTCTTCATAGTCATAGTCACTCACCACATATATATTCTATCCTGTTTCCAATCATCTAGTGAGGAGCACTGACTGCAATGAGGCAGTTATCAGTGTGCCTTGGTGGCATCATCCCTTGGTTACTATGACCTGTAGACTGCAAGAGTCCAGAATTAGAGGAGCAAGCCATAAACCTGCTCACAATAAGCTCCTAGTATAATCCTGAGAGGCATAGCCATTTCAAATTCTGTGTATCCCTGTAGAGAATATTCTTTTTAACAATTAAAGTACCTGCTTTAAATAAACATCAACAAATCCACTTAGCTTATGTTAATAATGATTTACATTATGATAATGCACTCTGTTTAAAATCTGCATTTCATGTTTTTAGATTATTTGACATTTTAAATACCATTCTGTTAATTACAAAATTAATTAGAGTATAATACTCCTCTCATTAATGATGAAAATTAACATGCTATGCAATATATTGTTCAAATATGAAAATTGTCAGTGTTTACTGAAAGCTTAGGTAATTTTCATTTAAAATATGCATAATTGCATCCATTCATAGGAAATTTTTTCAGGAAATTATAGTTAGACTTTTTTTTTCTTTGAATGTGCTTCATATTTTTTGAGAAAGAACTGAAAACCTGATTAAGATGAGTTATAAATTTAGGAAAAGTCTGTTATCAGAAATAATCCTTCTCTAAGGTTACAAAGTTAAAGCATTGAAATGTTTCATTTATTTACTTGTAAATTTTGAGAAAATAAATTCCTTTATCAGCAATTTTTCCTTAAAAAGCCAACGGCTAAACCCACAGAAGATCTATGGGTTCACAGTTATAGATGTCAGCTAACTCCTTGGGATACTAGGAGAAGAGATATAGAATAAGTCACTCTAGTCTTCAGAATAACCCAAAGTGCAAAATGTACAAAGTCTTCAGAATTGTATTATGTATTAATTTTCTAGAATACTTGTCTGTCTGGTTTCATCCCCACAACCTTCAACATGAAAAAATACACACACACACACACACACCAATTTCAAATTGCATATCAATTTATGGTCAGTTTTTACAGATTATCATTTTATTAACTCAGCTACCATTGACTGAGTATATTTACTAGAGTTTTCTGTAATAGCATAGCAGGCTAACGTGTCTTGTAATAGACTAAACTAGTTGTTCATTTGCTCCTGGGAACATACAGATCAGGACTGGTTACCACTCCAACTTAGAATCTATTTTGGTCATTATTTCCATCTTGCCTCTTACCATGGAGTACCAATCTCAGTCTCTGGTTTTTGAGAATACTAACAATCCTACCAATACACTACAAAGTAAACTAGTTCCATCGCAATACCATGGTAATGGGAACACCAAGGTAAATTAGTTTATTCTGTCAACTCTGACCTCTTGAGTTTCATAAATATCCTCCTGTGTTCTTACCAGCATATTTCTTACTACCTTGATGGAAAAAGTTGCTTTTGAGTATTTCCTGGGAACCAAATAAAGTTGTAGTTGTTCTCAAATTAGTCTTTGCAGCAACCTAGCCTATTTATTGGTTTTAAGATAAATTGAAGAATGGCCTAGAATTGAAGCACTGAGATAGTCATAGAGCATCTTTGTGCAAATGCCTCAAGTGAGATTTCTGCTGTTGTTGTCTTATAGCAAGGAAGGAGCTGGTTCCCTTGGATGGAAATATAGAGTTCAAGATGCTCACCTACACCAACACAAATTTCACCATCATATATACCATCATTATACTTTTTCCCTATCTGGATCCTGACTTTGGCATAGATCTCCAAATATGTACATTTGGTATCCTTTGAAGCTCTGCTACCACTTAAATTGAATTTCAGCCTGATTTTTAGGTACAGTCTACCTCTCAGCTGTAGGTAACAAGTTTCTTAAAGTGTCCCCATGGAATTATTCTGACAGTCATAGTGTGCCATTGATAGTTTGCTAATCTGAGTCTATCATTTTCTTTCAGGGCTCCTAAAATTAATCTCAGGACATCAACCAAATCCTTATGATGTCCAAAATGTTCCAGAATGTTGAAGAATAATCCCTACATTATAAGTCAAAGTTTCACAGCCTACCTAGTTGCATGCTGGAAGTTGGCTTTAAATAATGGATGTCTATGTTCTAATCCTCTGAACCTGTGAATATTGTCTAAGATGGATGGAAAAGGAAGTGATTAAGAATCTTCAGAGGAGGAGTTTACCATTGATTTTCTGGGTGAGCCCCAAATACAATCACATGTATCCTTATAAGAATGAAAATAAGGTTTCTTTAAAACAGACACACAGAGAAGTAAAAAAGGTAGAGATTGGAATAATGGCTACAAATCAGGGAACACCAACAGAATCTAGGAGAGAGGCATGGAATAGATTCTCTTAAAGCCTCTGGAGGAAATATAGCCTTGCCATCTCCCTCATCTCAGACTCCTGGACTATGAACTGTGAGAGAATGAAGAATATCCTTGTTTGTGGTAATTTGTCATGGCCGCACCATGACACCAATACACACCTCATAAAAATGTTCCACCAGTGAGATTCTTAGTAATGATAATGCTTCTGCATTCCACGGGTTATTGTTACCACAACTGATAACATCAGTGGAGTCCTTATTGCTGTCTGTCCTGCGGGTGATCTCTCATCAAAATGCCATGTTAAGTATCTGCTTTCTAAGGCCACTGTGATACCAATTATCTCATATAAATTGTCTGTCTCCCCATCTTCGGAAATAGAGTTTACAACCAGGGTTAGCATGCAGGTAGTTTATGTGAGGATTTTCTCCTAGGGACAAGGATTAGAGCATGAGGGAAGAATAAAACACTAAAGTCAAACTAAGTATGTATTATTGAAGTGGTTTATGTTCAGGACAAATAAGGCTCAGACCCTAGGATGGGCTACTTGATGTGCTGACTTGGCTAGACCATAGTCCTAAGTCATTTAACATAAACCAATCTAATTTTCCTGTGAAGATATTTTATAGATGTTATAAAAAAAATTGACTTTATTTAATCACTTGACTTTAAGTAGGGGATATTATTCTAGATAATCTGGGTGGGTTTGATTCAGTCAGTTGAAAGGCCTTAAGAATAGAGCTGAGCCTTTCTTGAAGAAGAAACTCCATCTATGGGCAGCAGTTCAGCTTTTGACTTGGAAGTTCCAGCTTGCCCTTCCTGATGGTCTGCTGCACAGAACTGGAAATTGCCTAGCAAGCCCTCCTCAACTGCATAGGCCAATTCCTTGCTAGAAATCTATAGGTTGATCTCTCATCTATTATCTATCTAATCTCTAACTGAATGATTCTACTTCTCTGCTGAAATATGGCTGACATGAATCCCTTGAAGTATTTCATGTACCTGTACGAACTACATCTCAGGATTTTTAACAGGAACAGAGAAGTACTCATCCACAGACTTCTGCTGTCAAATCATCAAGGGTTCCTTCAGGAGCCATTAACTACCTTACCTTTGCAAGTTTGTGCTTGAACTAGAATGGTTGAGCAAGTCTTACAGGTAAACCATGTAGTGATGGCAGATACATGCTGGGGAAAAGGAAGCAAGAGATGCAACGTGGACTGAGAAAAGTGCCCAGTGGACTCCTGCAAACTTCTGGTGCCTGCAGCAATGGCCTGATTAAAAAGGTGGCTCAAAATGATATAAGATGATTATGTAGCTATCTCTGTGTAGATACACAAAGACTCAATAAGTTGTTCTAAAAGAAAAAATAATAAAAATTCTTTTGCTTTTTCCACAATGATCACGATAAAGAAAAATATGATTTGTTTTATTATGTTTTGCGGGACCCAGTTTAGCAAAACATTTATAAAAAAATGTGAAATATTAAGTACTTAGCCATTCATATTAATTAACTTTTATTACTGAATAATATTTTTTCTTTATATAGCCCTAATTTCATTAGTGTTATTTGGAAGAAACCATGACTTATTAATTGAACATTTCATTAAAAGATTTGTCTGTTATGGGGTGCTTGGATGGCTCAGTCGGTTGAGCATCTGACTTCAGCTCAGGTCATGATCTCACGGTCTGTGAGTTCAAGTCCCACGTTGGGCTCTGTGCTGACAGCTCAGAGCCTGGAGCCTGCTTCGGATTCTGTGTCTCCCTCTCTCTCTGCCCCTCCCCACTCATGCTCTGTCTCTCTCTCTCTGTCAAAAATAAATAAACATTTAAAAAATTAAAAAAAAAATTGACTGTTAGGTTAGCTGTGATCCCTAATACTAAAATACCACATTTGCAAATATCACACTACTATTTTGGAATTTAGATTAAAATGCCCAAAATACATACAAATATTTAAATTAAAAATAATATTTATACATGTATGTAATATGCTCATGTGTCCATGGATGTATTCAAGTTGAAAAGTAAATCAATACACACACACACACACACACACACACACACACACACACACACACAAACATAAACTGACAGTCATGTGTCTAGGTATATGTACATTCTTCTGTTTAGAGGAAAACTGTATTTTTCTTAACACAAGCTCAATTTTTCCTCTGAACACAACAGTGTGGAAGTTTTATACATACATTCCTTTACATATTTCTACTTATTTTTTTCTATATGTATGTTCCTTCACATATTTCTTACTTTTATGTACATTCCTTTACATATATCTACTTATAAATTTCCACACATTTCTACCTTTACATATAGCTACTATTAAATAAGCATTTTTTTTTTAGATTGTAAAGGGGAATACTACCAAACATTTAAGGAAGAGTTAACACCTATTCTCTTGAAGCTGTTCCAAAAAATAGAAATGGAAGGTAAACTTCCAAACTCTTTCTATGAAGCCAGCATTACCTTGATTCCAAAACTAGACAAAGACCCCACTAAAAAGGAGACCTATAAACCAATTTCCCTCATGAACATGGATGCAAAAATCCTCAACAAGATATTAGCCAAATGGATTCAACAATACATTTAAAAAAATTATTCACCACGACCAAGTGGGATTTAAACCTGGGATGCAGGGCTGGTTCAATATCCACAAAACAATTAACATGATTCACCACATCAAGAAAAGAAAGGACAAGAACCACATGATCCCCTCAGTAGATGCAGAGAAAGCATTTGACAAAATACAGCATCCTTTCTTGATAAAAACCCTCAAAAACGTTGGGATAGAAGAAGCATACCTTGAGATCATAAAAGTCCTATCTTTTACGCTAATATCATCCTCAATGGGGAGAATTTGAGAGCTTTCCCCCTAAGGTCAGGACCAAGACAGGGATGTCCACTCTTGCCACTGTTACTCAACATAGGATTGGAAGTCTTAGCCTCTGCAATCAGACAACACAAAGAAACAAAAGGCATCCAAATTGGCCAGGAGCAGGTCAAATTTTCACTCTTCGCAAATGACATGATACTGTATGTGGAAAGCCCAAAAGATTCCACCAAATAACTGCTAGAACTGATCCATGAATTCAGCGAAGTTCCAGGATATAAAATCAATGCACAGAAATCGGTTGCATTCCTATAGACCAAGAATGAAGCAACAGAAAGAGAAGTCAAGGAATCGATCCCATTTACCATTGCATCAAAAACCATAAAATACCTAGGAATAAATCTAACCAAGAGGTGAAAAATCTATACCCTGAAAACTATAGAAATCTTATGAAAGAAATTGAAGAAGACACAAAACAATGGAAAAAGATTCCATGCTCCTGGATAGTAAGAACAAATATTGTTAAAATGTCAATACTACCCAAAGCAATCTACATATTCAATGCAATCCCTATCAAAATAACACCAGCATTATTCACAGACCTAGAACAAATAATCCTAAAATTTGTATGGAACCAGAAAAGACCCCGAATAGCCAAAGCGATCTTGAAAAAGAAAACCAAAGCTGGAGGCATCACAATCCCAGAGATCAAGCTATACTACAAGGCTGTAATCATCAAGACGTTATGGTACTGGCACAAAAACAGACACTCAGATCAATGGAACAGAATAGAGAACTCAGAAATGGACCCACAAATGTATGGACAACTAATCTTTGACAAAGAGAAAAGAACATCCAATGGAATAAATACAGTCTCTTCAGCACGTGGTGCTGGAAAAACTGGACAGCGACATGCAGAAGAATGAACCTGGACCACTGTCTTACACCATACACAAAAATAAACTCAAAGTGGATGAAAGACCTAAATGTAAGACAGGAAGCCATCAAAATCCTTGAGGACAAAGAAGGCAAAAACCTCCTTGACCTTGGCCGCAGCAACTTCTTACTCAACACGTCTCCAGAGGCAAGGGAAACAGAAGCAAAAATGAACTATTTGGACCTCATCAAAATAAAAACCTTCTGCACAGTGAAGGAAACAATCAGCAAAACTAAAAGGCATCCAATTAAATGGGAGAAGATATTTGTAAACGACATATCAGATAAAGGGTTAGTATCCAAAATCTATTAAGAACTTATCAAACCCAACACCAAAAAACAATAATCCAGGAAGAAATGGGCAAAGGACATGAATTGACACTTCTCCAAAGAAGACATCCAGGTGGTCAACTGACACATGAAAAAAATTATCAACATCACTAATCATTAGGGAAATACAAAATCAAAACCATAATGAGATACCACCTCACACCTGTCAGAATGGCTAACATTAACAACTCAGGCAACAACAGATGTTGGCAAAGATGTGGGGAAAGAGGATCTCTTTTGAATTGCTGGTGGGAATGCAAGCTGGTCCAGCCACTCTGGAAAATAGTATGGAGGTTCCTCAAGAAACTAAAAATAGATTGCCTATGACCTACCAATTGTACTACTAGGTATTTATCCAAGGGATAGAGGTATTTATCCAAGGGATAGAGGGACACAGGCACCCCAATGTTTATAGCAGCACTATCAACAATAGCCAAAGTATGGAAAGAGCCAAAATGTCCATCGATGGATGAATGGATAAAGAAGTGGTATATATACACAATGGAGTATTACTCGGCAATCGAAAAGAATGAAATCTTGCGGTTTGCAACTATGTGAATGGAACTAGAGGTATTATGCTAAGCAAAATTAGAGAAAGACAAATATCCTATGACTTCACTCATATGAGGACTTTAAGACACAGATGAACATGAGGGAAGGGAAGCAAAAATAATATAAAAACAGGGAGGAGGACATAGCAGAAGAGACTCATATATATGGAGAACAAACAGAGGGTTGCTGGAGGGGTTGTGGGAGGGGGGACGGGCTAACTGAGCAAGGGGCATTAAGGAATCTACTCCTGAAATCATTGTTGCACTATATGCTAACTAATTTGGATGTAAATTAAAAAAACAAAATTAAAATTAAAAAAAAATTTAATTTATTATTGAACCATATGGTCCAGTAATTCCATTGCCAGGTATGTATGCAAAGGAAATGAAAACAAGAGTTCAAAGAGATAACTGCACTTCCATATTTACTGCCACATTATTTACAATAGCCAAGATATGGAAACAACCTAAATGTCTGCCCATGGATGAATGGAAAAAGAAGTTGTGGTAAACATAGACAATGGGATATTGTTCATCTATAAGAAAGGAAATCCTGCCATTTGCGACAGTAAGTGAGATAAATCAAAGAGAAATATGTACTGTGAGATTTTTTTTAATGAGTGGGTTAATCCATGAAAATACAAACCAATTATTATGCCTATGTTTATACAAGACTTATTATGACCTATTAGCAGAATAATTATAGATTTTGTAATGCTTTTAATAAATAAAAGCCCTTGATTTTCAAATCCTCAAGATTATAGCAAATTGACAAATATATATTATAGTTTAACTCAGGTTATCTTGCCCCCCTTTTTTTTTTAACGTTCATTTATTTTTGAGAGACAGAGAGAGACAGAGGACAAGCAGCAAGGGGCAGAGAGAGAGAGGGAGACACAGAATCCAAAGTAGGCTCCAGGCTCTGAGCTGTCAGCACAGTGCCTCACGCAGGGCTGGAACTCACAAACTGTGAGGTCATAACCTGGGCCGAAGGTGGATGCTTAACTGACTGTGCTGCTCAGGAGCCCCTCTTAGGTGCTTCTAATGATTACTGCTAGGCCCTTCTCCAATGGTTCTTTAATTAAAACTCTTTACTGCTAACGTTTTTTCCATAGTAATCAGAAAGAAAATAAGGTGATCATGAGAGGATTTTCCTAAATCTGTTTTCTAAAACCCATAATGACTTGTATTAACTGAACTGTGGCTTTATCTTTACAGATAGTGTATGATGAAATTAGCAATTATCAGCTAGACACACAGGGACTGTGTGGAGGTTACCCATACAAATTGTGATTATAAATTTAAGACAAGTACAACCTTTAAAAACAAACAATTCAATAGAATACATATATTATTTAATTTAAATGATGAGTCCTATTAATGTTACCCTTGAGTGTATATATGTGATAAAATGCTACCTAATGCTAAAGTTACTTATTCTTAAAGAAATTATGGATAATAAAAAATTTGATAGGACTATATTTAATTTTTGAACAGGAAATCAAAGCTACCTAAGATAATTCAAAACATAAAATGTAATACATTGTGTGATGTTTCTCCAATTCATAATTCTTTTTTGTGTTTCTCTTTTTTTCCTCTAAGAGCATCCTTGAGAGAATGGTTTTATTAATTCCCAAATTAGTGATAAGCCCTCATTTGATCTTCAAATGATCTCCATAGGAAGAGACAAGATAGGTGGGAACTACTAGCAGTTGGTATTGATGAATTGCATTTCCAGAAGAAGGACTTTCTCAATTTTTCTCCCCCAAACCAAAATTAACCAAATTAGGAAACCTTTATTTATGCACCCAAAATGGAATATACTCATTCTGGCCTTTTACAGAAAGAATCACTGATATAGATTCTTTGGTTACCTTGGAACATTTCAGAAAAAAAGGAACTACCAATATAATTTAAACCTCTTTTCTCTCATCAGAATGCAAAATGCAGGTAGGCTAGTAATTATGGTTGCAATGGCAAGTGAAACTGTATCACGCAACCTCCTACTGTTCATGAAAGGATCATCACTCAAAACTCTGTGATGATTTCTCCCGGGTACCTTTAAACTGTATCCTTTCTACCAACCTTTTATTTCTATTTTATTTCTCTCTTCTTGGAAAAGCTACTGCTTCTTAGATTTGCAGCCTTCCTAATTTCCATCCTGTGCTTTGTGCCTGATGACAGAGTCTACAGGGACTTTCTCCATCTACTTTTCTTCCCCAACTGAAATAGAACATTCTGAATTACTGACCTCTTCACTCCTAAATGAACTTCATTCATTTGAAATGCTGGCAGTGATAAACTTCAACTTATTATCCCACAAACTGCTAAGCCTAAATAATCACTGAAGTTGTTTTAAGTCTTTTGAAAACATTGTATCAGAATTCACTCCTGTAGGACACCCACCAGCTGGAAACTGAAACAAAGCCCATTTAAATACAACAAAATGAGGTGGAAAAAAAATCACAGAGGAGGAACTGAATGCTTACAGCTTTACGCAGTCTAAATCTCCAATGTTCTGCAATTTTGTGACTTTGACAAAAGCTCAGTCAATTGAAAAAAAAAATGTTACTGGTGATTGATTTGTTTCCAATTTGTTTGTTCTTTGTCATTTGTTACCAAGCCAGTAAAACCACATCATGTTCCCTGAAGAACAGTAGGTTTCCATTGTGGTTTTATTGTGGTCACCATGATGTATTCAACTCTGTGGCATTGCAATTAAATACCAAAACATATTAACGATCAAATAAAATTTAAAACAAAAAGATTGCTCCTGAAAATGAATGCAAGATTTCCAAGATTAAGGAAGTGTATCTGCTTAACTGTTACTAAATGAACGAAACTGGAGAAAGAAGTAGGGGAAATGAATAAATATTAAATGTTCTTTGGTGTAAACTCTTGTTGCTTTAAGTACTATCCAGTAAAATGGATCTCATATTATTTACCTGAAATGCTTTCCAGATATTTGTTAAATATCAATTTCTTTGTCAGCCAGACAGAGTAATGTGTTCCATTAGGTGGCCCTTATGTATAAATACCTGCGTCATGGTGGATATGCTATATTGTTTATCAAATTGAAGTTACTGAACCCTCCTTTTATAGTCTAGAACATGGGATATTAAGGAGGACTGGAGGGCACCAGACTGCATTGGAGAACTGTGATAAATGTTCAATGCCTTATTTTTTAAAACAATCTCGATTTCATTAAATACATTTTCATGTTTTGTTGGAATTTTGGAATGTGAAGGCAATTAACCACACCTGTAGACTCATGACAGACAATAGTGCTAAGAGTTCAATACCACTTATTTTTTCATTGTTTTAATGCTACACCCTTTCCTCTTTCTCCATCTCATACCTCTTTCTACATAGATACTCAGTCTGGTTTGTTGTATTTACAATCTACATGCAAAACAGCTACTTTGAATCAGGTGTATAAAATACTTTGTCTTTGTGTTTCAATTCTGGGGCGGTATTGACCTTTATATATTGATCTTCTGATATTTTTTCAAAAAATTTATTTATTCATGTTGCTATTTGAAACATAGATCTATTTTCACACACTTGCAATCCACTAATCTAATGCTGTACATATATCAGGTTATTGTTCTGACATCACCCCACTTTTTTGTATGAATTTCTGTATTTATTAGAATAATCCAAACTGGATTTTATTTAAATTTTGGGTTAACTTCAAACTTACATAAATTGTTCAGGAATACAAGAAATTCCCACAGTCCCTTTTACTCAGATTCACCATTTGATAAGTATTGCACTCTATTTGTTTTAGCAGTTTCTGTATTATTACATGAACAATTTGATAACTGCAAACAATATGTTCCTTCACACTAAATAATTCAGTATGTGTTTCCGAATAAGGACCTTAGCCACAGTACAATTATAAAAATTACAAAATGTAATGGCACAACAGTACTATCTAAGATCATACAAGTTTCCTAATAATGTACATTGTATATATGTTTCCCTAGCCAGGACCAAATCCAGAATAATGTATTGCCTTTAGTTGTCATATCACCAGTTTCTTAAAATTTGAATCTGTTCCTTTGTCATTCTTGTCTTAATATTTTTAAGAATGTAAGTTACTTATTTTAGTAAAATGCCCTTTAATTTGTGTACTTCTGATGTTTCTTCATGACATGTGGAGTGGAATTACCACTTAAATAATATAATGTCCTCTTCAGTGCATTATTTCAGAAAGCACATTTCCCCAAACTGGTGATGTTAATATTAATCACCTAAATTTATACCTGTCAGGTTTCTCTATAAAGTTACTTTTTTTCCTAATGAATAATTTTGGGAAAACGTATGAAAATATTTCAATATTCTTTTTATCAAAATTTCACTGAATAGTTTAACATCCATTGATGATTTTCTAGTTTCAACAATGCTACTGCATTCATTGGCCTCTATTCTATAAGAAATGGCTTTCCTTTTTTTGTGTGACATATATTTAATATATCAGTAGGATTTTATGAATTCTCGTTGCTTTCAATGGATTATTGTTATTTGATTATGTATTTTGATGCCTGACTTGTCCCAAACTTGGCCAGTTGGAAGCCTCTTCAAACTAAATTGGTGTCCTTTTGACATAGTCCTGTAATTATTTTATTACTTCCTCACTTTCCAGTGTAAAAATAAATACCAGGTTCAACTTCTACTTTACCAGCCACACTCTGGAACAGACTATTTCTCTTGGTTTATTTCAGTGGAGAATTTTATTTAGAAACCAAAAGCTGGATTCTAGGAATGCTCATTGTCACTGGTGTATCATTGCTTTTAGGTCCTTTGTGTAAACAGATATAGGAGCAGATACATAAATGTATACATACATATAGCATATAGATAGATCTATAAAATGAGTCTAGATATATATCTATATATCTATATCTCTCTTTATCTATATAATGAGTCTCTCCTGATATCCCCAATTCTATGCAACAAGTTTCATTCTAGCCTTTTCAAATTTCCCCATCTTTAACTCCTTTCACCACATAGAGAAATACAACTTTTATTATCCTCAAAGTATTAACTCATTTGCTTAAGCCTAGTATAACAAAGAGTAGTTTTAGGCTTTTTTACCCATACTGATGTGAAAAACAAACCTAGAAACGAAATACTTGTTCCCATGGTGCCATGTAAAATTTGCATATAGTGACTGAACACATTTTAATAATAAAACTCAATGAATTTTTAATAATGCATATACCTGGATAAACTATATAGCCATCAATAGAAAAATTCCATTACTAGAAAGTTCTATCACATCTCTTCTCAGTCAATATCCCAACCAGAGAGAATCATTGTTTCGATTTTTTTTTGAAACTATAGACCAGTTTTAGGACATCTTGTAAACAGAATGTACAATATGTACTGTTTCGCTTTCATGTTCTCACATTCCGGCAAAATATTTGTTTGAGTCACTGATGGTACCAGCATTATTAGCAATTTCTTCCATTTTAATGCTGTGAAAGTGTTTCTAAGTGATCAGATTCCAGACTTACTCTGAAGTCAGAAAAAAAAAATGTTGTCTATGGATCAGTGGTAGAAGAGAGAAATCAAATTGGCTGCCCAAATATTTGTTATGAGTGACTAGAGTTATGAGGACTAGAGTTCACCTTCATTGAAATGAAGAAGACAAGGTCAACAGGTTAGAGCTCAAGTTTGGGCATGTGAATTTTGAACTGCATGTTAGAATTACAAGTTGAAAAGTAACTTTACTTTTGTTCTTAGCAGTTGATAGGAAAACAGCATACTGATGGAAATGCTTTACTGTAGAACAGTAAAGTTTTATATTGATCTTTCTTTTTTTATTAAAAAAAATAATGTTTATTTATTTTTGAGAGAGAGAGAGAATGAACATGAGTAGGGGAAGGGCAGAGAGAGAGGAAGACACAGAATCTGAAGCAGGCTCCAGGCTCCAAGCTGTCAGCACAGAGTCCACCGCGGGGCTTGAACTCACCAACTGTGAGATCATGACCTGAGCCGAAGCCGGATGCTTAACCGACTGAGCCACCCAGGTGCCCCTATATTGATCTTTCTTATTTTGCTGTTTCCTCCTAAGTTGTTACCCTGGGCACTTAGCTCTTTGTTTTTATAATTTTGTGTTTTCTTATATAAGCATTTAGATGAAGCACAACTGCATTAGCTTCATCTCATGTGCATTTTTGGTTCATTATTACAAGTATTTTTAAATTTTCACTATTATTTATTTAAAACCATGAATTAAAGTATATTATTATTTAATTTGAAAACAAGGTTTTTGTCCGATTATCTCTCCCTCTTTTTTTTAAGCAGGCTTTAATTAACTTTATTTTTCTTGTATAAAACTATGTGGTAGCCACAGCTGGTGCCTGGGTCTTCTGCAAGGAGATTCTGAGTGTCAGTCTTTACAAGACAGTCTGTGAATGCCTGATAAGGAGACTTGGTGAACACAGTCTTTTTCCAGAGATCAGGAATAAGACAGCTGTAGGTCTTGGACATGGCATCAACAGTGGCCTTGTCAGGAATGCGTGGATGGCTCTGTGGGCAACTGGGCCACTGGTTATGTGGCCAAAATAACTACTGGTTATGTGGGCAACATGGGATGGTTATGTGGCCAACTCTTGATTTCTGCTCAGGTCATGATCTCATGGTTTGTGAGTTTGAGCCCCAAGTCAGGCTCCAGGCTGACAGCATGGAGCCTGCTTAGAATTCTCTCCCTCTCTCTCTGCCTCTTTCTCTCAAAATACATAAATAAACTTAAAAAAAAAAAAGTGGCCTTCTTGAAGTTGCCCAGGGTGACAACGCAGCCCCTGGCCAAGGTATAGCAAATGTCAATACCAGCCATCATCAGTAGCTTCTTGGGCACAGGGCCTAGACAATGCCAAGATGAGGGAGCCAAGATGAGGTACACCAGCACAGAGCCACAGGGGCTGGTCACCTTGTATAGGACAGTGTGGGGCTTGCCAATCTTGTTCCTCCAGTAGCCTCACTGCATAAGGCGATGGAAAGCTTATCCAGGATGATGGCCCCAGAGATGGCAGTGGCTACCTCCTTGGAACACTTAACACCCACACCAATATGTCCATTGTTTATAATGTTTTTAAGAAAACTTTTAATGTTCTTTTTATTTATTTTTGAGAGAAAGAGAGTGTGAGCAGGAGAGGGGCAGAGAGAGAGGGAGACAGAATCAGAAGCAGGCTCCAGGCTCTGAGCTGAAGTCACATGCTCAACTGACTGAGCCACCCAGGTGCCCCTAAGGTGTTAATTGGGATCTCCAATGGCAACAAATGCCTTGAACCCTGTCCACAGGCCAACATGGGTCTGCTTTTGTAAAGGCATAACCTTCAAAACCTCATTCTTAAGAGATGCCCCCAGGAAAAGTCAATGATTTTGGATTCCATGATGGGCATGGGGAAGAGATAGATATCTTTCAGGGACTTAATCCTCATGTCTTTGACCAAGTGGCCTCGCTTGTTGACAGGGATTCACTCTTTGTCCTCTGCCTTGTCTCTGTGAGCTGCGGGGCCTCAGCTGCAGCCCCAACCTGGCCCACGGATGCCACTGCTGAAGCCTCCAAGGTCTCCCATTCTGGGGTCCTCTAGGGTCCTGCACCAGCATTATCCACCATTTGGTGTTTTCTCAGAGACAAAGTGTTCAATTATCTCATTATTGATTTCTAGTATCTCTCATTGTGGTTAAGAAAAATTGGTTCTGTAAGTTCAACTCTGATATTTACTGAAATAGGCTTTATGGCACAGACTTATGATGAACTTTTGGAAATTATATCTGTTAAAAAATCTGTTTTATTAAAAAATCTATCATTAATAATTCCAAATATATTTGTTATCTCAAGTAGGCAGTGATAAGTAGCATTAAGAAAGAAAGTTGTTAATCTATTAAGCTAAAAATAAAGATGTAAAATGGGGAGGGAAGGAAGCACTGTTAATGCTTTAACAGATACTGCTATTTTTTATTCATTATTCATTTTTGGTTTTAGTAGAATTCTTGAAGTTTCAATAGGCATATTTATAGGTTCTTAGTTCTGAGATTACATCCTCAACTTCCTGAGCAGTGACATATTGCTGTGATAGTATTTCAGGCCAATGGAATATGAGAATATGTGATTTATAAAACATCCTTAAAGAATCGCCGCTTGCCCTAGATTTCCTCCAAGCTAAGCCTGTTGTCTTGGAATGGTCTTAATTAGAGCAGGTGGCTTTGACACATAGCTAGAAGTCGTATATTCACAATGGAACAAACCACTTAGTTGATTCAAAGTTCACAATATAGGTCTGTGAATTGGCTCAAGTCTGGAAATTGAGTAAATCATGAAGTTTTCTCACTTGAGTTTAGTGAAACAGTCATCTATCTCAATCCTAGCGTCCCTACACTCAGCCCCGATCAAAGATCTGTGTCAAAAGATTCTGATTACTGCAAACTCTGCTGCCCCTTACAATGACCATGTTCACCCAGCTTCTGATGATGAAGCTCCATCTGCAGCCCTGGGATTCTATCATCCCATTTACATCTGAAAACTCCCTGCAGTGACAGTAACTTACAGTATCCCCTGATGAGGGAGGACCACTGCACAAAGAGCTAGGAATCATCAGCAAGGCTCAGTGAATATTAGGGAAGTGCTGGGGGCTATAGTTGGGCTCTTCCTGCAGTCACTTTTGTATATCATCCCAGAGCTGCTGCCAGTAGCTCTTCTGAGCCTCTACTGCCTCCAGATTCCAGTTCATGTTCTCAGAGATCATCAGAGGCCAATATCCAGCTGCCTAGCTGCCCAGCTCATTGTCTCTGAGAGAAGCAGCTGGGGTCCCAAGACAGACCACATTGGATGGATGGTTTTTGGAAAAAAAAAAAAAAAAAAAACTGCTCTCTCGCAGATAACAGCCAATTAATACAGAGCTCTTTATTTTTTTTCTTTAAAATTTTTTAAGTCTATTTATTTTAAGAGACAGAGAGCAGAGGAGGGAGAGAGAGAATCCCAGGCAGGCTCCATGCTGTCCCCGCAGAGCCTGATGCAGGGCTTAAACTTGCAAACTGTGAGATTATGACCTGAGCTGAAAACAAGAGTCAGGTGCTTAACCAACTGAACCACCCAGTCACCCCAATATAGAGCTTTTTCAGTGAGGTGGATGCTTTTCAAACATTCAAAGGTGTTATTAGTGGAGGGCATGGCCTCTGGACATTCTCAGGTGACAGCTAAGGAATAGCGAGATCAAACATAGTTAAGTTTATATTTACACTCATCTCTTTGAACCTTTAGATTTTCCCTTTAGAGGATAACAAGTATGTTCTGAAATCCCAACTTCATTTAATGTAGGCCACTTTTGAGCCCAGGTTTTCTTCAAACAAATGAGTAAAGTGTTAGAGCTGTCTTCTCATGTTCAAAATAACAGATTCAACATTGTTAATGTCCAGAATTTATTGCTCAGGGTCTTTTTGATCAGTGTACCCACATGAAATCAATTCAGCCAGACCTAAAATTACATATTTTTTAATCCCTCGTATAGGGCTCTTAAACTTATTCTCACCTGAACTTATAAGGTCTGTGTCAATATAGCCTGGTAAAATTCCATAATTCTTTTTTTGTCTGGTGCATCCTGTCAGGTTAGACTTTATAGTCATCCTTTTATGGTCTGCTGGGATTTTGTAGTCTGCTGCATCTAGTTGGAAGTCTAAGCTAGACAGGGAAAAGTAACGGATGTAGAAACTGAGAACAGGCATCCACCTAAAAAGCCACAGTCAGGTGAGATCTCTATGGAGAGATAAGGCAATACTTAGCTAATCCCTTCATTGGGGAGGATTCTGCTACTTCTACCCACAAGAGAAGCTCATAATGAAGTTTCAAGGTCTTCAATTCATCAGAATCTACCCATAAGTCCACCTAAGTCCACACTGTAATTCAAAACCCCAATCACTCCTGATCATGAGAAGGTGACTATCTGAAAACCAAGAAGATAAGCTTTGCCAGAAATCAGCCCTGTTGGTACCGTGATCTTGGAATTCCGGTATCCAGAGCTGTGAGAGGATAGTTATCTGTTGTTCGAGCCACCCAATCTATGGTAGGTATTTTGTTATGGCATCTCAGGCTGACTAAAACACCATTAAAATCAAGCTTTTAAGCAGTATTATTGTGAAGTAAAAAAGAGAGTAAAAACAATGTGTCTAGCACTATACTGAACATAGAAAAGTGAATAGACAAATACTTTATACATTGAGGGCAGACTGGAAAGAACTACGACGAAAACAAAACAAAACCAAACAAAAAAATAGGTTTAGTAAGAATTCTTGTAAACCACTCTTTATTTGGGGGAGCAAAGCCTTGTTTTCCAAAACAGCTTCACATTGATGAGTCATTAGAATTTAGCTCCATTCTGGCTGGCAACATCTGTTTAGAATGTCCCAGTTAATTTCATGCAATCTGTGGCTGCTGTGTAACCCTGCCTGTATGAAGCTAAGCTGGAGGGTGGAGGGGGGTGGGGTAAGAGAGTAAGAGATGACACTGTAACTGATCATTGGGAAAACAAAAATGATACATGATTCTAAGTTCAGACTCTTTGAAAAGAGATAATAATAGAGTCCTTCATACTTAGAATGCTTCCAGTAGTAAACCTAAAACTTACTACTCAGAACATGTTCTTCTGCTTCTAGCTATTTTAATTGAGAAATAAAGAAAGTTCTGGGGCGCACAAACTCAGTCGATTAAGCATCTGACTCCTGGTTTGGGCTCAGGTCATGATCTTACGGTTTCATGGGTCCAAGCCCTGCATCAGGCTCTGTGCTGGCAGTGCAGTCTGCTTGGGATTCTCTGTCTCCTCTCTAACACGGTCTCTGTCTCTCTTAAAATAAATGAACTTTTTTTAAAAAAGAAAAAAGTCCTCAGTCATTGTATCCATGTGTCCAATTTTTACTAATGTTGGTTTAGTGTCCATTCGGTGTTTTACTTTAAAATTCTTTTTTAATCTCATTCTTTTTACTAATTCAGTTTTCAACTTTAAAACATGTGTAACTTACTTAAAAATGGCTTTATGAAGTTAATCAGAAGTCCCACAGCCAAAGGGATGCACTTTGAAATAGACCAAATAGCACAAAGATGCTGTGGCAGGGTCCACTAACACCGTACTCTCCCTTTTGTACAAAAGCAAGTGGAATCATCTTCCCACACAAATAGTTTGATCCTAATCTCAAGCAGCTGACACTCCTCTGGAGACCCATTGTCTATCCCTCTAAAAATTTCCACAGTATAAGCCTTAGTGCCCTACTTCCCAATGCTCCTTAGCTATCCATTGAATACCAGTTCTGACCTTTTATAAGTTTCATGACTTTAAATGAGGGAGTGAACAAAAGAGTTAAAACAAGCTCCAGGTATAGTTTTGCTTAATATATATTATATATGTATGTATATATATTTTCTTTTCTTCTTTTTTGGTTTTTTATATGTATATACATACATACAACGTTAATACATATATATATATGTATATATATTTTCTTTTGTTCTTTTTTGGTTTGTTAAACACAGAAAGGAGTTACTATTTCCTCTATGAGCTGATGGGGAAGAACTAGAAAGTAGAAAACTATTTTTTTTTTTATGTTTATTTTTGAGAGAGAGAGAGAAGCAGACCGTGAGTGGGGGAGGGGCAGAGAGAGTGAGATACAGAATCCGAAGCAGGCCCTAGACTCTGAGCTGTCAGCACAGAGCCTGACATGGGGCCTGAACTCATGAACCGTGAGATCATGACCTGAGTTGAAATTGCACACTTAACCAAGCCACCCAGACACCCCAAAAGTAGAAAGCTACTAAAATGCCTTTTTCCCTACACTTGGCTCTGCATGATTTACAAAATTCACAGATGAGCATAGAGCAAGTCGATTTTACAATTTATATAATACACTTGCATAAGTGTCCTTTCTATGCTCTCAAGCATCCTTCTGTCTTAAAAGAAGGGCTTTAATATTTTCAAGGAGCTACCTTTGCAATTACTTATTTCGAGGTACTTCTGAAAGAGATCTTTGAGTGTGTGTATGAAAGTGTACTTAAATAACTGAATATCAAAACCAAAGAATTTGAGTATGGCCTTCGAATATTTGCTCTTTTGATGAGATATATTATTTCATATGCTTTTCAGATAGAAGCCATGCTGTATACCATATATAAGGCTAAATAAAATACCTATATTATAAAAACCAATATATAGAAAAATTTGAGCCTAAAGAGGGCACACAAAAATACCCCTTTAACTTAAATACATGCCAAATTAATGCAAATAATAGTTTAATGTTTATTGTCCAATAACAGAGAGATGCACCAATGAAGGAAAATACTAGAGAAGTAATGTTACGAGGCTGGCAACACAAATTATTCCTACCTTTGCTTTCCCTCAGAAGAACAACTAACAACCATTCCTGGACAAGGTACACCTGAAAAAAGCCTAGAACACAGGGGTGAGACTGAAGCAGCCACTAGTACCACAGAGACTTTTTTTTTGAAAGAGTAAAATTTGACTTTTATTTATTTATCTACTTATTTTCTCAAGTTAGCTAACATACATTGTAGTCTTGACTTCAGGAGTAGATTCCCACGATTCATCACTAATATATAACTAGCAGTGCTCATCCCAACAAGTTACCTCCTCAATACCCATTACCAATTCTCCCGAGTTCCCCAATACCCATCCCAATCAACCCTCAGTTTGTTCTCTGTATTTAAGAGTCTCTTATGGTTTGCCTCCCTCTCTGTTTTTACCTTATTTTTCCTCCCCTTCCCCTATGGTCATCTGTTAGCTTTCTCAGATTTCACATATGAGTGAAATCATATGATATCTGTCTGTATCTAGCTTGTTTTGCTTAGCATAATACCCTCCATTTCCATTGACATTGTTGCAAATGGCAAGATTTCATTCTTTTTCGTGGCTGAGTAGTATTCCATTGTGTGTGTGTGTGTGTATGTATGTATGTATGTATACACACACACACACACACACACCACATCTTCTTTATCTATTCATCAGTTGATGGACATTTGGGATCTTTCCATAATTTGACTATTGTTGATAGTGCTGCTATAAATAGTGGGGTGCATGTGCCTCTTTGAATCACTCCTGTACCCTTTGAATAAATTCCTAGTAGTGTAATTGCTGGTCATAGTGTAGTTCTATCTTTAATGTTTTGAGGAACCTCCACATACTGTTTTCCAGAGTGGCTGCACCAGTATGCATTCCCACCAGCAGTGCAAGAGGGTTTCCCTTTCTCCATATCCTCAACATTGGTTTTTTCCTGAGTTGTTAATTTTAGCCACGACAAGTGTGAGGTGGTATCTCAATGTTGTTTTGATTTGTATTTCCCTGATGATGAGCGATGTGGAACATGTTTTCGTGTGTCTGTTTGCCATCTGCATGTCTTTGGAAAAGTGTCTATTCAAGTCTTCTACCCATTTCTTCACTGGATTATTTGTTTTTCAGGTGTTAAGTTTGGTAATTTCTTTATAGAGTTTGGATACTAACCCTTTATCCAATATGTCATTTACAAATATCTTCTCCAATTCCATTGGTTACCTTTTAGGTTTGCTGATTGTTTCCTTCGCTGTGCAGAAGCTTTTAATTTTGATGAGGTCCCAATAGTTCATTTTTGCTTTTGTTTGTCTTGCCTCTGGAGACATGTCAAGTAAGAAGTTGCTGCAGCTGAAGTCAAAGAGGTTGTTTCCTGTTTTCTCCTCTAGGATTTTGATGGCTTCCTATCTTACATTTAGGTCTTTCATCCATTTTGAATCTATTTTTGTGTATGGTGTAAGAAAGTGTTCCAACTTCATTCCTCTGCAGGTTGTTGTCAAGTTTTCCCAGCACCATTTGCTAAAGAGTGATTTTTATTTCTCAAATACTGTGAAGCAAGTTGGGAGAAATGGTCCCCTGATGAGGGAGGACCACTGCACAAAGAGCTAGGGATAATCAGCAAGGCTCAGCGAATATTAGGGAAGTGCTGGGGGCTATAGTTGGGCTCTTCCTGCAGTCACTTTTGTATATCATCCCAGAGCTGCTGCCAGTAGCTCTTCTGAGCCTCTACTGCCTCCAGATTCCAGTTCATGTTCTCAGAGATCATCAGAGGCCAATATCCAGCTGCCTAGCTGCCCGGCTCATTGTCTCTGAGAGAAGCAGCTGGGGTCCCAAGACAGACCACATTAGATGGATGGTTTTTGAAAAAAAAAAAACTGCTCTCCATTCAGGCTGGTGCAACATAACATGACTGGTTTTCCCTATGCCTAAGGTATTTCAATGGGTAAAAAGAGGCTAAGACAGGTATGCAATTCCTTCAGTGTTGTGTGGATCACTCACTTCTTGGGAGCCTCTAATTCAGTCTCATTCTATAGTGATTGTGTGAGGATATACAGGGCTAACCACTGGGAATCCAGTGAAAAGAAAAGAGATAGAGGCTTGCAATAACCATCACTCAGATTTTGGCAGACTGAGTTCCTACCTGCAGTGCCCAGGTAGTTCCAACCACCATCTTTATTCATCTGTAGAGTCAAGACAGTGGCACAGTTTGACCAGGGAACTTGGAAGTGTACAGATCTGCCTGATTTGGGTCTTCAAACAAAGAGCCAGGCCCTGGAGGCTAGTCGGTCCCTGCCTAGGCAGGGGAGCAAATTCAAAACCCCACCCACTGTCAAGTATAGCTCCCAGCCATGCCTGACCAGAAAACCTGGCTAGAATACCTGGAAGCTGTATAGTCCAGCAACATTGGAGCAGAGATCCTAACAGACTAGAGCATTCAGAACAAAGCCAATGGCCCCATTCAGTCAGGAAAATTGAGGAGTGGTTAGGCTCAATTCAAGACCACAAACAAAGAGACTGGCCACACTTGGAGTCAGTTCTTCTGCTTGGCCTAGGCAGAGAAATCAATTCAGTCCTACACATCACTAAATACAGCCTTCGGATCACCTCATCAGGGAACTACATCAGAGCACACCGAAATCTGTGTAACCCACCCAACAGCCCAGCATACAGGAGCACTTGAACAAAGAACACATCCCATGGCTTAGGCCATCTATAGAGCAAAACAGGTGGCTCCTTCTGGCCAGGAAATTCAGTGCACAGGCTTGCCTAATTTATGTTCCCAAACAATGAGCTATGGAGGCCTTAGGAGCAACTCTGCTACTCTACCGGGGAAGGGAGCTAATTCATAGTCTTGCCTATTGCTGAATATCATACGCAGTTCTGATCACCTAGGAAGTCTGATGAAGCCAATCCTATGGCCCTTTTGGGTGGGGAACCAAACCAGCAGTCCTATCAAACTGTTCATAGCCAGTGGCAACTGCCATCCCAACCTCAGAGCTCAGGCTGCATCCTCACCAAAAATAGACCCTGGTAGCAAGACCAAGGACATCACAACAGATAGATCCAGAAACCTAAACTGTGTTGACTGGTGAAAAGATGTTTCTGCCAAAGTGAACCTGTAAGGTATGGAATAGGATACTGCTTACTCAAATGTGCAGATACCAACATAATAAACAGGATCACAAAAATCAGGTAAACATGGCACTACCAAAGAAAAGTAGTAAAGCTCCAATAACTGACTCTAAAGAAAGATGAACTGTCAAAAATTCAATATAATTATCTTCAAGTTTAGTGAACTATAAGAACAGACAAACAACTAACTACAATTAGAAAAACAATTCATGGACAAAACAAGAAATTCAACAAAGACATTGAAACCATTAAAAAACCAGAAATCCTAGAACTCAAAACTTTAGTAACTAAACTGAAGAATTCAAACAAGATCTGCAAAATAAGATTTTAAGAAAGAATCACTGACCTAGAAGATAGAACATTTGAAATTATCTGGTTAGAGATTCAAAAAGAAAAAGAGAATGAGAAAGAATGAAGAAAGCTTTGGGAATTATAGGACACAATCAATGGAAACAATATCTTCCAAAAGAGAAAGAGACAGAAAGTACATTTAAAGCAATGATGGCTGAAAACTTCACAAGTTAAGACTTTGTCAAATGTCTCAATAGAAGCTTATCACATCAGGATACAATAAAGTGATTAAATCAAAATACTGAAATAACAAAGCCTGCCAACCAAGAGTCCTATACCTGGTGATGCTGTCCTTCAGAAATGAAGGAGAGATAAAGATTTTCCCAAACAAACTAAGTCACAGGGAGTGTATAACCACCACAATTACCTTATAGGAAGTGTTAAAAGGAGTTTTTTGAGTGGCAGTAAAAGTACACTAACTAAAATAATAAAAAACATAAGAAGGTAGTATAAAGTTCACTGGAAATAGTAAATATTTTTAAAAATAAATAAGTAAATACAAATTAAAAAAATACTAAATGTAACCCTAATATATAACCCTAAATACAACCCTAATAAATTACAACAATATATTTACTGCTGACACAATACAAAAATGAGTAAACTATAATATCAATAACCCAAAATATGATGGGGAAGATAAATAAAAGTATCAAGTTTAGGGATGCTATTGAAATTAAGTTGCCATCAGTTTAAAATAAGGTTTTACAAGTCTTAGATTTTTAAATGTAAGCCTCATAGTAATCGCATGGGAAAAACCTGTAGTAATTACACAAAAGAACATGAAAAAGCAGTCAAAACATATGGATACAAAAGACCAAACACACACACAGTTGAATGAGAAGAAAGGAAAAAATGGATCTACAAAACAGCCAGAAAAAAATTACCAAAGTGGCAAAAGTAAATTCTTATCAGTAATTACATTACATGTAAATAAATTAAATTTCCCCATCCAAAGCCATGGAACAAATGGAAAAAATAAAAGATTCAATGATATGCTGCCTATCAAAGACTCACCCTAGCCTTAAAGGCACATAGAGAGTGAGAGTCAAAGAATGAGAAAAGATATTTCAAATAGTAACAACAACAACAACAACAACAACAACAACAATAAAAGCAGGGGTAGCTTTACTGAAATCAGGCAAAACAGCCTTCAAACTAAAAATGATAAAAAGAGACAAGGTCATTATGGTGTAATGATGGGATAATCCATCAAGAAGATATAACAAATGTAAATATTTAGGCATGCATTATAGGTACAAATAAATACAAACAGCAAAACTAACAGAGATAAAAGAAGAAAAAAAATCAATAATATCTGAGGATTTTTAATTCCCCACCCTCAATAATGAATAGTACATCCAGACAGAGAATCAACAAGGAAACTAATTGGAACAAATGATCCTAAATGGGCCTAACAAAGGTATGCAGAATATTCTACTCCACAACAGAAAAATACATTTTTCTCAAGTGCACAAGGAACATGTTCTAAGATAGATCATATGCTAAATGATGAAATAAGTCTCTGAAAATTCAAGAAAACTGAAATCATACCAGTTATAATCTCTGACTATAATGGTATGAAACTAGAAATCAATAACAGGAAGAAAACTGGACAACTCATGAATACAAGTAAATTAAACAATACTGTCCTGGATAATAATGGATCAAAGAAGAAGTTAAATGGGGAAATTAAAAAAAAATCTTGAAACAAATAAATGAAAACAAAGTACACAAAATATATGGGATACAGTGAAAACAGCTTAAAGAATGGGGGTTTATAGCAATAAATGCCTACATTAAGAAACAAAGAATATCTAGGGTGCTTGGCTGGCTCAGTTGGTCGAGCATCCAACTTCAACTCAGGTAGGTCATGATCTCGTGGTTCCTGGGTTTGAGCCCTCCATCAGGCTCACTGCTGTCAACAAATGTGGGCATGCATATGGAGAAAACGGAATCCTGGTGCACCACTGTTGGGTTTGTAAACTGGTATAGTTATAATGAAAAACAGTACGGAGTTTCCTCAAAAAACTAAAAACAGAACTATTATGATTCAGTTATTCTTCTTGTGGAAATATATCCAAAGGAAATGAAAACACCATGTTGAAGAGATACATGCATGCTCTATTCAGAGTAGCATTAATTAAAATAGCCAAAACATGGGAACAAATTAAATGTCCCTGGATAGAAGAATAAAGAATACACACACGCGCGCGTGCACACACACACACACACAGGCTAGAATACTATTCAGCCATTAAAAAGAAAATTTTGTCCTTTGTGACAAAATGGATAGACTTGGAGGATGTTATGCTAAGTAAAATAAGTCATACAAAGAGAAATACTTTGTGATGTCACTTGTATGTGCAAACCCTGCACAATAAACAAACAAAAAATCATTCAAAAAGAGATAAGATTTGTGGTTATCAGAGGCAAGGGATGAGTGGGTGAGGGAACTGGATAAAAGTGATCAAAACGTACAAACATCCACTTACAAACAAATCCTAGGGATGTAACATACAACATGATGACTATAGTTAACACACCTGTATGGTATATTTGAAAGTCTTAAGAATAAATCCTAAAAGTTCTCAATATAAGGGGAAAAACATGTTGTTTTCTTTTTTGTATCTATATAAGAGGATAGATGTTACACTAAATGTATTGTCTTAACCATTTCACAATATATGTAAGTCAAATAATTATGTTGTATACCTAATATTTGTATAGTGTTGTGTGTCAATTATATATCAGTAAAATGGGGGGGAGGGGATAAAAGAAAATACCAAAAAGCAAATACCAATCAAGTGATAAACTAAAATTTGTACTACATCATACGCACTTTAAATCTTGCATGCAGTTGTTTCTCACATGTGTTTGATGTTTAAAAACCCAAGGATTTCACAAATTGATCAAAATAGATTTACTAAGGGTAAACTTAATGCTTCCAAGTGTCACCATGAAGGACTCTGTCTTTATAAGTGATTTATATAGTGACTGAGATTCTGATTATAGGGAGCTAGTGAATTAGAAACTGACTGTGCCTTCTAATCCTTTATACAGTTGCTTTCACACCCGATAACATTCTGCCTTCCTGAAACAACAATATGGAAATCCACACTTACTACCAAGATTGCCATTACAAATGAGGTATTTTTATGATTTCTTTCTTGCTTTAGATTGGCCGAAGCTATCATGTAAATAAAAATGCCAACACTCCTCATTGAATAATGGCTTATCAGGTTATATAAGCATTCCTGAGAATACAGTGGAAGAGCTTATAAAACCATTTGATTATTTGCCAAGATGTTTGTAAAAAAAAAAAAAGGCAGTTTATAAAAATTCAGCTAGGCCAACTATTTGAAAATAACATATCAGCCATTCTTCTTAGAAATATCATTGCTGGGAGGAGCAGTGTAAAGATTAGGATTCAGGTGAAGGACATTCTCCTCCTCCCTGATCACTAACCAGCAAAGCACATTGGCCTCTGGCAAGTGCAAATTTATTTTATTTTTTTGAAGCAGCACAAATATTCTAAGCTTTGGGAATTTAATGAAACTGGCTTTGGTTTCAGGCCTTCCTACTTGGTAACACTGTGACCTTAGTTAGTCACTTTGAGTCTTAACTTCTTATTCTAAAAAGAAGTACCATAAGTAGACCTAACCCAAGAGGTTACTAAAGTCAAAAGAATGAATGAATGAATGAATGCACGAATGGATAAACAAATAAAACCTGGAAAAGGATAGATCCTTAATCAATGATGGCTATTTTATTCTGTTCTTTAGTAGGTGTTTCATATGGAAATAAGGGGAGTTCAACTTGTGGAAACATTTTACAAAGGTAAAAACATAATGGAACTTGATTTCTATCATCATCATTCACATGTTGTGAAACAAGGCATGTACTGGAATCTGTGAAACATATTTTTGTCCTTCCTTTTCTCCCCAGTTTCATTTTGGGCTATTGTAAGAATAATAAAACACCAAAAAATAGCCATCTTTTTACTCTCTGAAACATTCATGGACTGTTAACATTCCTCTCTTTCTCCCTATTTTTTCCTTCCCTCTTCTGCTCTCACTCTCCCCATATGTACATCATCTGGTAATAAATTGTGTGAATATTATTTGTAGTTAGAATAGCACTTTACTCCTAAACACTAACATTTATCATGATGAAAACAAGAAGTTTCTCCTGTATAAACATAATAATCACACAAGAACTTAACATTAATATTACATTATCATTTGATGCACAGTCCATATTTTCCAATTATCCCCAAAGTCTTAACCAGTATTTATTTTCCAGGATTCATTTATCATGTCTTATAAAAGTATTTACATGGGCTTTTAAAAACATTTGTAATTGTTTTATTAATATTGACTTTTAGATAAAATTTGAGAGAAGACATATATTTAATTAATCATACTTTCTAGAGCATATCATGTTATCTTACAGATTTTTTTGAAAAATAGAAATTTAATTAAAAGCTAATGATAATTTTTCAGACATGCTATAGATATGCAAATGTATTTATACATTGGAAATTACTGCCAAAATATAAGACATCCATGACAAATTATCATGTATCATGAGATATAATTCAGAGTAACTGAATGAATGTCTGGAGTGTCTCCCCAACATCTATATGCTGAATCTTAACCCGCAAAATGATGGTTGTAGGAGATTGGACCTTTGGGAAGTGATAAAGTTGCAAAGCCTCTACCTTTATGAATGTTATTAGTGTCCTTATAAAAGGGATCCCACAGTTCCCTCACTTCTTCTGTCTTTGAGGACACAGAGAGATGACTGTTAATGAACCAGGAAGCAGTCCAGATCAAACATGGAATCTGTTGGTGCTTTGATCTTTGACTTTCTAGCATCCAGAACTGTGAGAAATATCTATTATTTAAAAGCCATCCAGCCTATGGTATTTTGTTATAGCAACCTAAACAGACTAAGATAGAAATAAAGATATGGCACCCAATACATAAAGGAAACTTTATTTAAAAATTTTTTTTCAACGTTTATTTATTTTTGGGACAGAGAGAGACAGAGCATGAACAGGGGAGGGGCAGAGAGAGAGGGAGACACAGAATCGGAAACAGGCTCCAGGCTCCGAGCCAAGAGCCCAGAGCCCGACGCGGGGCTCGAATTCACGGACTGCGAGATCGTGACCTGGCTGAAGTCGGACGCTTAACCGACTGCGCCACCCAGGAGCCCCAGGAAACTTTATTTAAAATAAGCAGTGTTGGGGGTGCCTGGGTGTCTCAGTTGGTTGAGTATCCCACTGTTGATTTGGGCTTGGGTCATGATCCCAGGGTCATGGGATTGAGCCCCATGTCAGGCTCTGTGTTCAGCACGGAGCCTGCTTAAGATTCTTTCTCTATCTCCCTGTGCCCTTCTCTCTTACTTGTGTGCTCTATAAAATAAATAAATTAATTAAAAATTATATAAACACATAAAATAAGCAATGTTGGCTTATACAAAAACTTCAAACAACGTCATTTTTTGAGAGAGAGAGAAGGTGCAAGCACGGGAGAGGGGCAGAGAGAGAGAATCTTAAGCAGGCTCCACACGCAGTGCAGAGCCTAAAGTGGGATTCAATCCCCGAATGCCTGGAATCATGACCTGAGCCAACATCAAGAGTCAGATGCACAACCAGCTGAGCCACTCAGGTGCCCCCTTATTTATCATCTTGGAATAATTACAAACTGAGTAGACACCATCTAATTACATACTACTTAGTTACTTAGACCAAGAGAATACTTAAACTTATTAAATATAAACTATAAAAAGCCACCTCTCTCTTCATATACACAGAAGCAAAAATCTAACCTAAATTAGAATTTTTAATTTAACAACAGTACATTTTACAATAGGCACATATGCTGTTTATAAAATGTTTCTAAATTATCTATTATTACTTTCTTTAAATCTTTCTTCTAGGGTAAGCCTGAAGTTTGGGAGAGAAAAAGAAAATTCAGATAGTTTATTCCCTACAGAGATGTATCAGACTGTGTGCAAAACAGGTCACCCAGAGCCAATAGCAAAGAAATGATCACTGCTGATCACTACTGCCCTGTGAGCATCTTATGGTAGTAGTAGATGAACTCCAAGTACTAATCTTCCTAAAGTTTACATAAAGTTTTACAGCCTACCATATTGATGTCTAGTTTAAAATTCATCTTTTTTTTTTAATCTCGTGGATTTCTTTCCACTGACATTTGATTAGTTTTTATTTTTACAAGTTAATTTGATTTTTTCAGTAAGTTGTTAAAATAATTCTATGAGTCGTCAAGTTAATATTTAATGTTTTGGTATCCTGTAGAGAAACCTCAACCTGGGAGTCGTAAAGATCAAAACAAAACAAAACCCTTATAATTAGCTTCAATTGGAACAGCTTTTTTCTTAAAAATTGGCATGCTGTTTTATTCTGCAAAAGTGGTTTGGAGTTCTTTTCATTTCATTGTAAATTTTATTGGCTATCAAGTTGTAAGTACACTCTTTGATTTAATGTATTTTGTCTTTAAATCTTTTGATCTATGTTGCCATCTTTGCTTACATCTAATTTATTAATCTGCGAGGTATATAACCAACATGAATTTGTGAGATTTCTGACTTTTCTATTCTTTTCCTTATAAAATGGGTTTTTGAGATTTCTTATAGTTCCAGCTTCTAATCTTACAGACTTTAACACAACAAAAACTGAATACTGTGAAGTATTTTAGTTTACTGTCATTCTTACTTTATGATTTTTCATTTTTGTGCTTTGTTTCCATTAGAAACAAAATGGATTTTATACACATGCTTGTTTTGTCTTATCATTTATACTAATTTCAGTTAAAGATTACTTTTATGTTTTCAAAATACCTGTAAATATTTTTAAAAGTCAACTCAAGAAATGGATTACCTTTTGAATAAATATTTCTAAATATTTGGCAAAACAACTGAGAATTTTAAAATGTTATTTTTTTCTAACATTGTATAAATCATTATTTGTGTCCCATTTTAATTCGATTATAAATTGTTCAGGCTAATTCTTCTTAATCACTCATTTGAACAGTTTTATTTTATTTTCTTTTTTTTTAAAGTAACAATTTCAAAGTGAACCTTTTTTTTTTTTTTTAATGTTTACTTATTTTTGAGAGAGAGAGAAAGAGAGAGAGAGACAGAGGGAGGGTCAGAGAGAAAGGGATACACAGAATCTGAAGCAGGCTCCAGGCTCTGAGCTGTCAGCACAGAGCCTGATGAGGGGCTCGAACCCAGGAACCATGAGATCATGACCTAAGCTGAAGTCAGATGCTCAACTGACTGAGCCACTCAGGCGCCCCTCAAGTTTTTATTTAAATTCTAGTTACTTAACATATAGTGTAATACTAGTTTCAAGAGAGAATTTAGTGATTTATCACTCACATAGAACACCAGTGCTCATCACAACAAGCTTTGATAATGCCCCAAATTAAAAATAAATGGTTTCTGGGGCACCTGGGTGGCTGTAGGTTAAGCATCTGACCACTTCAGCTCAGGTCATGATCTTGTGGTTTCTGAGGTGGAGTCCTGCGTTGGTCTCTCTGCTATCAGCACAGAACCTGCTTCAAATACCATGTCCCTCTCTCTGCCCCTTACCTGCACGCTCTTGCTCACTCTCTCTCAAAAGTAAACAAACATTTAAAATGTGTGTGTGTGTGTATACACACACATATACACATATGGCTTCTGCCACAAGAAAGGACTTACTTTGATCTTACCCTGATTTCTAAATTTCCAAGGAAAGGAATAATTGGCCCAGCTTTGACCAATTCAGTAGGCTTAAGGGAGGGATCATTTTTGAGCATCATTTCCATGTCCATCAATAAAATAAGTGCTATGATAGCTAGGAGTTCTCAAATTACAGGAAAACATAAACAATTACAGCAATCTGATAATTCTATAATAGATCTACAAGGCATATTAAGCTTTTACCTACTCTGGGATATGCTATGAGCATTTGCTGGAAGTTGTTATTTTGTATGTGTTACATGAATTTCAAATATAAACCCTGCATCACAAACATTAAATCAATTAAAATAATATTTTAGGTACATTTAATAATTTAAAATTTTGCTTAATTCCTTTCTTAATTCTACATATCTTTTGACAATTGTGTGTCTTCTTATGGGAAATACCTATCCAGGTTCTTTGCTCATTGTTTAATCTGGCTAAATATTTATTTATTCATTGCTATTGAGTCACAGGAATTCCTCACATATTTTAGATATTAACTCTTCATCATCTACAGTCTGCCAATATTTCTCCCATTCTATTGGTTGCCTTTTCATTTTGTTATTTTCTTTGCTGTGCACTAGCTTTTTATTTTAATACAAACTCACTTGTTTATTTTTAACCATCTGTGCTTTTGGTGTCATAGCCAAAAAATTATTTCCCAGATTTTTGTCTTTGTTTCTCTCTAGTAGTTTCAAGGCTTTGGGTCTTAAGTCTTTTTTTTTTTCTTTAAGTCTTAAATTTACTCCATTTTGAATTGACTTTTGTATATGGTGTGAGATGTGTCCAATTTTATTATTCTGCAAGTAGATATCCATTTTTCAACACCATTTATTGAAAAGACTAATTTTTCCCCATTGCGTGTTCTTGCCACCCTTGTCAAAGATCAGTTGCCTATAGATGTGTGAATTTGGGGGCTTTCTATTCTATTTATCTCAATGTCAGTTTTTATGACAGCACCATACTGGTTTGATTACCAATACTTTATAATATAGTTTGAAATCAGAGAAAACTTTGTTTTTCATGCTCAAGATTGCCTTAGCTGTCAAGGGTCTTTTATGGTTCTGTGTGAATTTTAGACTTGATTAATATCTGTGAAGAATGACAATGAGATTTTGATAGGGATTGCACTGAATCTCTAGGATGCTTGGGATAGTATGGACCTTTTAACAATATTAACTCTTTCAAACCATGGACACAGATAACTTTCCAGTCATCTGTGTTTTCTTTAATTTTCCTTCTTGATGTTTTGCATTTTCAGCATTACATGTCTTTCATCTCTTTGGTTAAGTTCATTCCCAAGTATTTTATTCTATTTATGGCTATTGTGAATAGGATTGTTTTTTTTTTTAATTTTCTTTTTAGATAAAAAGATAAAACAACTATTTTTATATCCTTCAGATTAATTTTTATATCAATTTACATTGACTTTGTACCCTGCAACTTTATTGAATTTATTAGTTCTAACTTTTTGAGTTTTTAGGGTTTTCTATGTATATGAATCATGTCATCTGTCAACATAGACATTTTTGGGACTTCCTTGATGATTTGGATGCCTTTTCTTTTTCTTGCCTAATTAATTTGACTAGAAATATAGGACCATGTTGAAAGGAAGTGGTGAGAGTGGGTAGACTTGCCTTATACTGGATCTTGGAGAGAAAGCTCTGATTTTTCCCTAAATTGTGATGTTAGTGGTGAACTTTCATATATGGACTTCACTGTGTTGAGATAAGTTCCTTCTATACTCATCTTGTTGAGATTTTTAGTCATGAATGGATATTGAACTCCATCAAATGCTTTTTCTACAACAACTAAAATAACTGTGTGGTATTTGTCTTTCATTTTGTGAATGTGTTATATCACATTGATTAATTTGCACATGTCCTAACATCCTTGCTTCCCAGGGATAAAATCCAATTGGTCATAGTGTATAATTATTTTTAATGTGCTGAATTTCATTTGCCAGTGTTTTATGGAGAATTTTTGCATCTATACTTATCAGGGATATCGACCTACAGTTTTATTTACTTGTAGTGTCTGTCTGGTTTTGGTATCAGGGAGATGCTGGTCTCATAAAATGAGTTTGAAAAGGTTCCCTCTTACCCTCTTGAACTGTTGGTGGGAATGCAAAGTGGTGCAGCCGCTCTGGGAAACAGTGTGGAGATTCCTCAAAAAATTAAAAAGAGAACTACACTACGATCCAGCAATAAACTACACTACGGAATTTACCCAAGGGATACAGGAGTGCTGATGCATAGGGGCACATGAACCCCAATGTTTATAGCAGTGCTTTCAACAATAGCCAAATTATAGAAACAGCCCAAATGTCTATCAACTGATGAATGGATAAAGAAGATGTGGTTTATATATACAATGGAATACTACTTGGCAATGAGAAAGAATGAAATCCTGCCATTTGCAGCAATGTGGATGGAACTGGAGGGTATTAGGCTAACTGAAGTAAGTCAGTCAGAGAAAGAGAGATACCATATGTTTTCACTCATATGTGGATCTTGAGAAACTTAACAGAAGACTATGGGGGAAGGAAAGGAGGAAAAAAGTTAGAGAGGGAGGGAGGCAAACCACAAGAGACTCTTAAATACAGAGAACAAACTGAGTTTGATGGGAGGTGGGGGAGAGGGGAAAGTGGTGATGGGCATTGAAGAAGGCACTTGTTGGGATGAGCATTGGGTGTTTTATGGAAGCCAATTTGACAATAAATTATATTAAAAAAAGGAAAAGAAAATGTTCCCTCTTCTATTTTATGAAAAAGTTTAAGGGCTGGTATTACTTCTTTAAACATTTGGTAGAGTTCACCTGTGAAGCAATCTCAACCTGGGCATTTATTTTTTGGAAAAGCGTTTGGTTACTAATTTTGTCTTCATGTTTGTTACTGGTTTCTTCAGGCTAGTGTTGTTCAAATCAGTCATTTAATTTTTGTGTATTTTGAAGTCAATTTCTGCCTTGAGATATGCCAACATTGGCTTTATATTTTAACTGCTCTAATATTGGATGTACACTTATAATTATTATATCATCCTGTTAAATTGACCCATTTATCATTATATAATGACTTTTTGTCTGTAGGTAGTTCTAAACTTAATCTATTTTGCCTGATAAAAATATAGCCATGCCTGCTTTCTTTTGGTTACCATTTGCATGAGATATCTTATTCTATTCCTTTACTTTCGACCTTTGTGTATCTCTAAACCTAAATTGGTTCTCTTGTAGGGGGCACATCATTTGATCTTATTCTTTTTAAAAATTCATTCAGCTACTTTATGCCTTTTTAGTATTAAGTTTAAGCCACTTATATGTAAAATAATTATCAATTGAGGGCTTAACACTGCAATTTTAAAATTTTCTGTTTTGCAGCTGTGTTTCTCTCTTCCTTTTTTTCAGTTTGAGATATAATTGACTTATAACTGTATAATTTTTACATTATAATAACTTGATTACATATATTGTGAAATGATTATCACAAAAATTTAGTTAACATTCAGCACTTTATATAGTTACAATTTTTTTCCCATTTAATGAGAACTTTTAGGATTTGCTTTCTTAGTACCTTTCAAATATACCATACAGCAATGTTAATTATAGTCATAACCTCAGTACTTACTTATCTTAAATCTCAAAGTTTATACCCTTTGACGACCTTCACCCAATTCTCCCATCCCCCAATCTCCATGTCTGGTAACAATAAATCTGACCTGTTTTTCAAGAAGTTGGTTTTTATATTCCGCAGAGAATGGAGATCATATAGTATTTGTCTTTTTCTGACTGATTTCACTTACAAAAATGCCCTCAAGTTTCACCCATTTTGTCATAACTGTAGGATTTCGTTTTTATGGATGAATAGTATTCCACGGTATACATAGGTCACATCTTCTTTATCCATTCATCTGTCAATGGACACTTAGGCTATTTTCATGTCTTAGCTATTGTAAATAATGCTGCAAATATATGAGTGTCCAGGCATCTCTTTGACATAATGACTTTATTTCCTTCAGAAATAGTCTCAGAGGTGGAACTTTTGAGTCAAATGTTATTTCCATTTTTAACTTTGTTTTATTTATTTTTATTTATTTTTTTAATTTTTTTAACGTTTTATTTATTTTTGAGACAGAGAGAGACAGAGCATGAACGGGGGAGGGGCAGAGAGAGAAGGAGACACAGAATCAGAAGCAGGCACCAGGCTCTGAGCCATCAGCCCAGAGCCTGACGCGGGGCTCGAAATCGCGGGGCTCGAAATCACGGACCACGAGATCGTGACCTGAGCTGAAGTCGGACATTTAACTGACTGAGCCACCCAGGCGCCCTCCATTTTTAACTTTTTTGAGGAAATTCCATACTGTTTTCCAGAGTGGTTGAACCAGGTTATATGCCACCAATGGTGTACAAGGGTTCCCTTTTCTCCATACCCTTGCTGGGCATTTGTTATCTTGTCTTTTTGATGACAGCCATTCTACCAGGTATAAGGTGATCTCTCATTGTGTTTTTTATTTGCTTTTTCTCTGATGATCAGTGATGTTGAACACCTTTTAATGTACCAGTCAGCCATTCAAATATATTTTTGAAAACAATCATGTCCTTTGTCCATTTTTAAATTGAATTATTTTACTATTGAGGTATAGGAGTTATTTTTTATATTTTGTATATTAACCCCTTAATAGATATATAGTTTACAAATGTTTTCTCCCATTCCATAGGTTGTCTATTCATTTTTTTATTATTTCTTTTGCTGAGTTTTTTCATTTCATGTAGTCTCACTTTTTTATTGTTGTTACTTGTGCTTTATATGTCATGTCAAAAAAAATCATTGCTAAGACCCATGTGAAGGAGATTTATCCCTATGTTTTCCTTCAGGAGTTTTATACTTTCCAGTCCTACATTTAAGTCTTTAAGCCATTTTTAGTTAACTTCTGTGAGCAGTGTAAGATATGGGTCTAGTTTCTTTCTTTTACATAAAAACATCCAATTTTTCCAGCACAATTCACCCAAGACACTGCTTTTTCTCCATTGAGTTTTCTTGGCTTTCTTGTTAAATATTAGTCGACTATATATGCATGGGTTTATTATTGGGCTATTATTCTGTTCCACATGTCTGTTCTATGCCAGTACCACCTTATTTCACTTACTATACCTTTATAATGTAGTCTGCAAAGTTCCCTTGGTACGTATTTTTCATAGTGGTTTCCTTTGATGCTTTCCTCTTTATCTTTTGTGTATCTATTATATCTTTCCTTTATGCTTAGCTCAAGGCTTAGATAAAACATCTTGTAGTTATAACTGTCTCTTTTAAATTAACAACTTCAATTGCATAAAAAACTGTGTACTTTTACTCTTCCCACATGCTTTTTGTTCTTACAGCTAGAGAATATCTTTATATTGTGTACTCATTAACAAATTTTTTATCTTTTAACTTTTATATTAGTTTTAAAGATAATTTATATGCCATTATTACAGTATTACATTAATCTGTATTTGTCTAGTATTTACATTTAGCAATGAGGCTTATATTTTCATGAGCTTTCACATTGCTGTTTAGTGTGTTTTCATTTTATATTGAATAATTCCCTTAAGTATTTTGTGTGTATTGGGTCTGTTGGTGATTATTTAGTTGTGTTTTTGTTTTGATTTTTGCCTAGGAAAGACTTGCTTCACGTTAAAATAATTTTGACATTAAAATTATTCTTGTGTGTGTGTGTATGTGTGTTTTCTTTTAGCACTTGAATATATCATCTCACTTTTTTCCAGACCTCTAGAGTTTCTACTGAGTAATCTACTGACAGTCTTACAGGTGTTCCCTTATATGTGGAGTTATTTTTCACTTTCTGTTTTCAAAACTCTCTTCTTTGTCCTGGACTTTTGGCAATTTACTGATATGCAAATCGCTGTAGTCTTTAGTTGATCCTATTTGGGCACTTTAGGTCTCATTGATTAGATGTTCATTTCCTTCTCAAGACATAGAAAGTTTTAAGTGGTGGCTCTGGCTGGCTCTGAGGGAGCATAGTAGCATAAACTCAACGTACTCATCCTCTAACCTTAGGATAAGCCAAGACAGTGTGTGTCCTCAGTAGCCAAATTTGTGAGCAATCATGGCAATAGAAATCATTGCTGGGGTTCTCAGTGGCAGTGGCTGAGTGTGGGGCTGGTTACAGACATGGCCAAAAGGATCTATCTTTGCACAGGGTACTAGGGTGTGGGCCTACACATGATGTTGATGCTGGTCAAGAATGCAGCTGTGGGCAGAAAAGTAGTGGTGTCTGTATCTTGGCCGCATGTTTGTACATGGTGACAGTTCTGGGACACAGGTGCACATGAAGTTATGGTCACACCATTATCTAGGTCTAAGCATGCACAGAGGGACCACAAAGCTGGAGTTTGGGAGATGGGAAAGTACAAAGCAGTGGTAACACCAGGGATGGGGGTATAGCTGATATGTGGTGCTTGTGACACTAGGTCTGTTGTATAGTAGCCATGGGGCCAGGATTCAGCATGTATATATATGTGGCATGGCCACAGACCTGAAGTGTGGGATGCTGGCACATGCAGAGCAGCAATGACACTGGCGATTCATGATGTGGGCGGCTGTAGAACAACTTCAGAGCCAGGGTCTGGGGTGCATTCATGCATGGAGCAATGGTGGCATCAGGGTCCAGGGTATGGGCACACATGAGGAATCATGGATCTGGCATTTTAGCATGTGCACAGTGGTATCAGAATCGGGAGTGGGGCACAAAGCAGTAGTTCCTTCTCTGTGGGTGCACGCTGGCATGGACTCTGAGTAGCTCTGTCAGCTGTGATATGCACTGGTAAAGACTGGAAGTGGGGTAATTTGTGTTTGAAGTGGCGATTCTCCACTAGAGGTATAGGTTTCCAGCGTCCTTCTGTTTTTTCCATTCCTTGTAGGGATGTTACAGCTGACTGGATCCCTGTTGATGCTGAGCTATGAAGCAGTGGGGCACAGAGTGACGCAGGTAAAATTCCTCCTACTCTTGGCTATTTGTTTTTGTGGGTGTGTTTCAATGGGTGCTGCAGGTTTTGCAGTTGTTGTTTTTTGTATTTAAGAGCTTTACCAGAAGATTTGCATCAGTTATTTAATTATTATTTTTGTGGAGGGGTCAAGCACCTGGAACTCCTGGTATATCATTCTTGATGCTATCCCTGCTTAATTACTTTCATTCAAAAATATAACTGGTATGTTTTAACAACCATATAATTTTTACTTAGTTCTATTGACAAAAGATATATCATTATATAATAAATGGATTAGGCACATATAGATAAATGAGGAATAAGTAATGAATAAGGAACTATAAAAAGCTAATGTTTGCCAGCTTAAATATGTATCTGGACCTTCAACTCCCTAAACATTTGTGAATTTGGGTGTAATCACAAATCATGAGAATAATTACGAAATCCAAAGGGTGACGCTGGGTTAATTAATCTTTAAAATTATTTGTAACTGTTTACACACTCAAGAGTACTCGCCCTCTGGGACACTGCTTCTTTGACTCATTAAGCATTGTAGTTCAATAGTCTTTCCTTAAAAATGTCTTTATTCCTTAATATGAACCTTAGAATAACTTTATGTCTACATTATGGTTAAATAGGATTGTACAGGTCACTGGACTTCAACATTTACATGATCCATCATTCCATAGAGTTTGCCAAGAATGATTGGCTAAATAATGGAGGTGGCCATATGATAAAACTAAAGAAGGGTAAGAGGCCGACTTCAGAGTTCACAATTTTACTTATTACTAACGTTGTTTGATGTTTAAGAAGTTTTTATTAATATTAGAAAAGTATTCTACAAATTTGACAAATTAAATATAAAAAGATTATGATACTTACTGGTCTTGTCGAAAATTACTATCTGACCCATTTATTGTCATTTTAATAGACTACCTTGTAAAAAATAAATAAAAATTAATTCACTATGGTTTCCTAACATTAATTGCCTCCCTTTCAAAATCTGTTCTTTATCTATGAGAATATATTTTACATAGTTGTAATGATAATATAGTCACAATTTTGATATATCAAAACTATTTAACTAGATAGCAATATAAACTTCATAATGATAATATTGAGTATATTATGACAGATTTGGCTAGCCATAGTTTTATATCAATTCTCCTAAGTTTTTATATAGTACTAAATATGTACCTGATGCATTATTTAAAATATTTTTTGAGAGAAAAAGAGAGGAGAGAGACTGAGCAGTAGAGGGAGAGAAACTTAAGGAGGCTCCATGTCCAGAACAGACCCTGATGCAGGGCTTGATCTCTTAACCACAAGATCATGACCTGAGTGCAAATCCAGTCAGATGCTTAACAGACTGAGCCAACCAAGAGCTCCATAAAATATTAAATGAGTATTTAATAATCACTGACTTGATGATAGTTTTCAAAATAGATCTTCAGTTAAACAACTTTCTTTTTCCACACAAGCACAATTAATCTTAATGTTTTATCCATGGATGATTATGAATGGCTGCTTAAATTAATTTATTCTCAACTGTCATTCTTGTTCTCCCTCATATATATAAAAATAATGTATACAGTTTCAATCATATTGAACCCAAAATTTTGTTTTCTTCAGATTTCCAGTCATGTGAAACATGTCAGTAATATCAAAGTAAACACTGGCTCTAGTTTCAGTCTCACAAAACTTAAAAGAAGTTATATTGTGTTGTAGGTCCCACCAGTAAACCTAAATAGGAGAGGTGTTCTTGATTTAAAAACTCAGTTTTAGCAAAAGTAGAATTCAAAAAAATATATATATTTTTTTTATTTTGAGAGAGACAGAGTGAGCATGAGCAAGGCACGGGCAGAGAGAGAATCATAAGCAGGCTCTGTGCTATCAGCACTGATAGCACAGAGCCTAACACTGGGCTCAAACTCATGAACCGTGAGATCATGACCTGAACTGAAGTCAAGAGTCGGATGCTTAACCAACTGAGCTACGCAGGTACTCCCAAAAGTAGAATTTTGATAGGAAACACTAATATGCCCATACAGCATACACAAATACATATATCTGTTGTCACATTATGCCTTCAGCAATCTAAAACAAGGCCTAATTACTGGGTCTTTTTTAAAAAAAATTTTTTAACGTTTATTTATTTTTTGAGACAGAGAGAGACGGAGCATGAATGGGGGAGGGTCAGAGAGAGAGGGAGACACAGAATCTGAAACAGACTCCAGGCTCTGAGATGTCAGCACAGACCCCGATGGGGGGCTCGAACTCAAGGACCGCAAGATCATGACCTGAGCCGAAGTCAGATGCTCAACTGACAGAGCCACCCAGGTGCCCCTACTGGGTCTGTTGAAATGCAATAAGGAAGAATAGTAGTAGGGAGATATCCACTTAGGGTTGCTAATTCAAAATTTTACTTTTCAAAATTTTATTCCTCCGCTTGAGATTTCAGTTTTCAACTTTTGAACATCAATAGAAGCTTAAAAGATTATTTAAACATATAATCTTCTAATAAAAAGAGAATAACAGCCTTAAGATATTTTATTTGAATTATACAAAAGACAATTTTGGATAGGGTATTTAGATCTTTTCTTATTTATTGAGTCAGATTCTTCCCATACACACCTGAATGAAAGTCATCTCTTATTTTCCTTAGAGGACATGCCTAGGAGGTCTTTATGCCTTCTCTAAATCATGTGCAAGCTAGTGGGCTGTTTAAATACTATATTGGTTCTTAACACTAGTATATTAGAAGGGTGAACCCAAGTTGAATTATTAAAGTTCAAAATCATTTATAAAATGTCATCACCAGGAGCATTTACTTATCTATCATACCAAAATGCCATTAACATTCACAGCTCAAACATCAAAGGATAAACTATCTTTATTCCCACTAAAAAAGAGCTGTTAGAGATCAACATTCCTCCAAAGACATTTCATGGATTTGTGACTATCAGACACTTTTCACATTCAAATCCTCTTAGTATCTTAGTCACATTTTAACACTCAACATTTGTGTTTTTTGCAATCTCCTCAAATGCTGATTAAAAAAAAATAGTAATGGCAAAGATTATGATTTTTAACCAAATAAACACAAATATAGTTGCTTGACAGTGGCATTTGGTTCTAAGTAAAATTCCATTTGGTATTAAAATTGGTATTTTTTTTCTGATAATACCATTGAAGAGAAATGATTAAAACTAATTTTGTTGGGGGGCGCCTGGGTGGCGCAGTCGGTTAAGCTTCCGACTTCAGCCAGGTCACGATCTCGCGGTCCGTGAGTTTGAGCCCGGCGTCGGGCTCTGGGCTGATGGCTCAGAGCCTGGAGCCTGTTTCCGATTCTGTGTCTCCCTCTCTCTCTGCCCCTCCCCCGTTCATGCTCTGTCTCTCTCTGTCCCAAAAATAAATAAACGTTGAAAAAAAAATTTAAAAAAAATAAATAAAAATTTAAAAAAAACAAACTAATTTTGTTGGTAGAGGCAGTTCAAGATGGCTGCTCTGGAAGATCCTGAGTTCACCTCCTTCCATAGACACAACACAGCTACAGCTATATAAGGCACAATTCCCTCTGAAAATCCTTATTAACTAGCTGAAGATCTCCTCTACAACAAAGGAAAAAAGTGCCACAATGAGACCAGTAGCAAAGGCAGAGATGTGGTCTTACCCAAACCCTCATGCCCAGCACAGCAACACATCAACACAAAGTTCTCACAAATATCAAACTCCTCTCTGAGGAGCAAGGGTATTGTACCACACATTAGGCACAATGATGTTTGAGACTGAACCAGAGAGTTGAGCCCCCCAAATGTTTAACTTTAAAACCCAACAGACTTACATCCAGAAGAACCATAGGTTCATAGGGAATGAAGTATTATTTAGTATCTCTTTAAGAGCACATATGCAGATAGTTGCACTGGGACCCAGACCAAAAGCAGTGGGTTGAGAAGAGGCTAGACCATATGCGCGATTCATTTGCTAATCATAATTTGCCAGAGGGGCAAAAGCACCTTGGGACTCTCAAGGGACAAAGATGCTGGCAGGTACCATGTTTACATTCTCTATCTTGTCAGTGCCAGCACTGGCAATTGCCATTTTTGTACTCTCATTCTGACTTGCTAGAAGCTCCTCCTCAGCCAAGGCCAGAGCTCCACCAGAGACATTGAATGCCTTATCCCCTGTGCTACTGCTGCAGTGGCCCTAAAGATCGCAGACAAGTGCCTCACCTCACTACATCCCTCCTCTGGCCCAAAAAGGGGCAGCAGGTAGGTGTTCCACCCTCTTCATGGCCCTCCACATTCAGCAGGCATACACAGCCTATGTAGGGGATGTCACTTGAGTGCCAGGTTCTGGAGGCCAGGGTGTATTATGTTTCTGAGCCCAATGGGTCTAAAAGAATGAGAGAGACACTTCAAGAAACAACCAAGAACTAAGGCAATAGTAAATGATAAGGTTCATAGCCTACACATGGCCACCCATTCAAAACCAGGAGAGAGTTGTTTCATTGAATAAATAGAAACAAACATAAGAAGCCAAGCAAAAAAGGGGCGCCTCAGCTCAGGTAATGATATCATGGTTCAAGAGTTCAAGCCCACTTCGGGCTCTGTGCTGACAGCTCAGAGCCTGGAGCCTGCTTTGGATTCTGTGTCTCCCTCTCTCTCTGTTCCTCCCCCATTTGTGTGTGCTCTCTCTCTCTCTCTCTCTCAGAAATGAATAAACCTTTTAAAAGAAGCCAAGCAAAATGAAGAGACAGAAAAATATGTCTAATTGGAAGAATAAAACTCCAGAAAAAGGCCCAATGAAATAAACATATATAACTCTTTACTTGTTAAAGAGTTTGTAGTAACAGTCATAAAGATGTTCTTTATGTACATCTTCTAAAGAAGACATAAAGTACATTACTACTGTACTCAGAAGAATGAATAAAGAGACAAGTTCAATAAAGAGAAAATATAAGTATAAAAAGAGGTCACAGAGCTGGAGAGTACAAGAATTGAACTGAGAAATACACTAAAAGAGTTCAACAGTCAACTAAGCACTAGAATCAATGATCTGGAAGATGGCATTAGAACTCACTCAAACAGAGCAGGAAAAAGAAAAAGTTCAAAAATGAAGATAGTTTAAGGGACCAATGGGATAATGTCAAGTGGAATAACATTTACATTATAGGGATTCCAGGAAGAGTAGGGACAGAAAGGGGCAGAAAACTTATTTGAGGATGTAATGGTTGAAAACTTTCCTAACCTGGGGAAGGAAACAGGTTATGCAGGAGATTTCCAAATGAGATGAACCCAAAGAGACCTTCACCAAGACACACGATAATAAGTATGTCAATGTTAAAGAGAGAATCTCAAATGCAGCAAGAGAAAATCAACTTGTTATTTAAAAGTAATCCTACCTAAGACTATAAGCATAATTATCAGCAAATTTTGTAGGCTAGAGGGAATAGAAGGATACGTTCAAAGTACTAAAAGCAAAACACTTCTAACCATGGATACTACACATGGCAAGATTATCATTCATAACTAAAAGTCCATTAAAGAGTTTTTCAGACATGCAAAAGCTAACAGAGTTCATCACCACTAAAATAGCATTACAGAAAATGTTAAAGGGATTTATTTAACCTGGACATAACATTAATTATTAATAAGAAAATGTAATGAAAGTAAAAATCTCACTGATCATCATAAATATGTAGTAAAGGAAGTGGATTAATCACTTACAAAACTAGTATTAAGGTTAAAAGAAAAAGGTAGTAAAATCAACTATACCTACAATAATTAGTTAAGGAATATAGAAAATAAAAAGAGGTAAAATGTAATTTCAAAAATATAAAATAGGGAAGGGGAGTATAAATAGAGTTTTAGAATGTGTTCAAAATTAACTTGCTTTAAAATTAAAGGACTACTATATATATACATATATATGTGTATATATATATACATATATATGTATATATACACACACACACACACATATATATATATACATATATATATATATGCTGTTATATGTGAGCCAGATGCTAACTACAAAGCAAAAACCTATAATAGATACATAAGAGATAATTGGAAAGAATCTAAACATAAAACTACAGAAAGTCATCAAACCACAAGAGAAGGAAGAGAAAAAGAAAGGAGCATGGAGAAGCTACAAAACACTCAGAAAACTTATTAAGAACATGGTAATGATTATAAACTCATTAATAACTTCTTTAAATGTAAATGGACTAAATTCCCCAATCAAAAGACACAGCTTGCTAGAAGATCAAATAATGCCTAAAGATAGAAGGAAGGAAATAATAAAGATCAGATCATAAATAAATGAAAGAGACCAAGAAAGAAAAATATCAATGAAACAAGAGCCAGTTCTTTGAAAGGAGAAGCAAAATTGGCAAACCTTTAGCTAACACACTATGAAAAATGAGGGAAGGCTCAAATAAATAAAATCAGAAATCAAGGAGAAATTACAACTGACGTCAAAGAAATACAATGGACCATAAAGAGAATACTATGAACGATTTTATGCCAACAAATTGGAAGATCTAGAAGAAATGGGTAAATTCCTAGAACATACGATATTCTAAAATTGAATCACAAAGCAGCAGAAAATTTGAGTAAACTGATTGCAAGTAAGGAGGTTGAACCAGTAATCAAAAAACTCCCAACAAAGAAAAAATTTGCAACTAAACAGCTTCACTGGTGTATTTTACAAACCTTCAAAGAGATTCAATACCTAACCTTCTTAAATTGTTACTAAAACCTTCAGTGGAGGGAATACTCGCAAACTCATTTTACAAGGCCAGCATTACTCTGATACCAAAATCAGACAAGATCACTACCAAAAAAAACAAATTAAAGGTCAATATTCCTAACAAACACAGATGCAAAAATTCTCAACAATACATTACCAAACCAAATTTAACAATACATTGAAAGGATTCATCCACAATGATCAAGTAGGATTTATTCCATGTATGTAGGAAGGGTTCAACATACAAATCAATATTACACACCATATTAAAAAATGTAGGACTACAATCATATATCCATCTCAATACATGCAGAAAATCATTTTTCAAAATTCGAAATCCATTTATCCTAAAATTTTGAACAAAGTAGGTATAGACTAAATGTAACTAAAATAACAAAGACCATGGCAAACCCATAGAAAACATCACTCTCAATGCTGAAAACTTTCCCTTGAAATCACTAACAATACAAGGTTCACTACTTTTATTAGTTTTATTCAACACAGTATTTGAAGTTCAAGCCAGAGAAATTAGGGGGAAAAAAAGAAAGATATGAAGGGCATCAAAATTGGAAAGGAAGATGTAAATCTATTACTATTTGTGAATTACATGATTTTATATCTAGAAAACCCTAAAAACTCCACCAAAAAGCTGTCAGTACTAATAAATGCATTCAGTGAATTTGTAGGTTACAAAATCAGTATACAAAAAAGTCTGTTGAGTATTTATATACTAACAATGAACTATCAGAAAGAGAATTTTTTAAATGCCATTTATAATTGCATCAAAAATAATAAATATGTAGGAATAAATTTAACCATAGAAATGAAAAACCTGTACACTCAAAGTATTAAGACACTGATAAAAGAAAGTGAAGACAGGAGCACCTGGGTGGCTTAGTCAGCTGAGAGTCTGACTCTTGATTTTGGTTTAGGTCATGGTCCCAGAATCATGGGATCAAACCCTGCATCAGGCTCCACACTGAGCATGGATCCTTCTTGAGATTCTCTCTCTCTCTCTCTCTCTCTCTCTCTCTCTCTCTCTCTCTGCCCCTCCCCTCACTGGTGCTCTCCATCTAAAATAAAATTTAAAAAAAAAAGAAAAGAAAGTAAAGACAAAAAAGTGGAAATGTAATCCATGCCCATCGATTGAAGAATTAATATTGCAAAAATGCCCATATTACCTAAAGCAATCTATAATACAATGCAATCTCTATCAAAATTTTAATGGCATTCTTCACAGGAATAGAACAAATAATCCTAAAATTTATATGGAACCAAAGAGAGCCTGAATAGACAAACAACTCTTAAAACACACACACGTGTGCGCGCGCACACACACACACACACACACACACACACACACACACACAGAAAAAGCAAAAACAAAACAAAACAAAAAAACAAAAAAAAAACCCAAACAAAAAACCCAAAAAAACAAAATCCCAGTGCTAGAAGCATCATGACATCTGATTTCAAACTATAGTACAAAGCTATAGTAATCAAAACAGTATGGTACTGGTAAAAACAGACATATAAAATAGAGAGATTAGAAATATACCCACACATATATGGTTAATAAATTTACAACAAAGTAGACAAGATATAGAATGAAGAAAGGACAGTTTTGTTTTATTTTTCTTTTCTTTTTACATTATATATTTTTTATTTTTTTGTTTATTTATTTATTTTGAGAGAGAGAGAGAGAGAGAGAGAGAGAGAGAGAGAGAATGTGAACATGGAAGGGGCAGAGATAGAGAACACCAAGCAGGCTCCCCACTGTCAGCCTGGAGCCCAATGTGGGGCTCAAACGCATGAACTGTGAGATCATGACCCAATCGGCAACCAAGAGCAGGACACTTAACCAACTAAGCCACCCAGGTGTCCTCATAGTTTTTTTCAGTAAGTGGTGCTGGAAAAACTGGACATCCATATGGAAAAGAATTAAATTAGACCACTAAATTAGACCACTATCTTACACCACACACACAAAAGCCCCTCAAAACAGACTAAAAAGTTGAATGTTAAGACTAGAACCTAAAAAAAGTCTAAAACAAACAATAAACAAAACAAAAACATAAGCACTAAGCTCCTGGACGTTGTTCTTGGTTATCTATCTATCTATCTATCTATCTATCTATCTATCTATCTAACTATTTGATTCTAAAGGCAATGGTAACAAAAGCAAAAATAAATAAGTGGGTCAACATCCAACCAAAAAGCTTCTGCACAGTGAAGGAAACTTCAACAAAGTAAAAAGGCAACCTACTAAATGGGTAAAAATATTTGTAAATAATATATCCTATAAGAGGTTAATATTCAAAATACAGAAAGAACTCCCACAACTCATTAGGAAAAAACAAGAAGTCTGATTAAAAAATGGGCAGAGGATCTAACAGACATTTCCCAAAGAAGACATATAGATGGCCAAAAAGCACATGAAAAGATGCCCAACATCATGAATCACTAGGAAAATGCAAACCCCAACCACAATAATATGTCACTTCATGCCTTTCAGAATGGCTATTATCAAAAGGACAAGAAATTACAAGTGTTGGGTAGGATGTGGAGAAAAGAGTACCCTCATGCAGTGTTGGTGGGAATGTAAATTGGTACAGTCACTGTGGAAAACAGTATGATGTCCTCAAAATAATTAAAATTAGAACTACCATGTGATCCAGCATATCCACCTGCATCTATCTGAAGAAAACAAAAACACTAATTTGAAAACATTTATACCCCTTTATTCATTGTAGCATTATTTATAATACCCAAGACATTGAAACAACCTAAGAGTCTAGTGACGGATGACTGGATAAAGAAGATATGGTGGGGGCGCCTGGGTGGCGCAGTCGGTTAAGCGTCCGACTTCAGCCAGGTCACGATCTTGCGGTCCGTGAGCTCGAGCCCCGCGTCGGGCTTTGGGCTGATGGCTCAGAGCCTGGAGCCTGTTTCCGATTCTGTGTCTCCCTCTCTCTCTGCCCCTCCCCCGTTCATGCGCTGTCTCTCTCTGTCCCAGAAATCAATAAACGTTGAAAAAAAAATTAAAAAAAAAAAATAGGTTAAGATGTGTTTTAAAACACTCATATTTAGATTTCTTGGGTAAAGAACAAGAGAGTAGCTAAATAGAGATCTATGTACAATATCAATCTGCAGATCCTAAGTGTCTTGTTTGGCTTGTAATTATATTCAAGCCTCAGGGGAAGATCAGCTTCTGTCAAGAGTGCAAACAGAATGTTTTTTCCTAATTACAAGTGTCCCAAAGTCTCATTTCCTGCTCCTTTTCCCCTTATATCCCCTCTTTATAGTCTAGCTTTTAATAAACAGATCCCTTGTACTAAATGCCATCTCAATATCCCCTTTTCTGTTCCTACATCTGTAGGGCAATTTCCTAGCCACCATCTCTCAGGTAACTGCTTTCTCTAAAATAAGATCAAATAAACCTAGTATCCTAAACTGACTCTAATATTAAATGTTCTTACCTTGTGTTCTTCTTTGAGGGGAGAGCTGGAATAAAGGCTTCGGGCACTGCCATTTCTAGGCTAGATTTCTTACTACTCCAAATGCCATATTTGATATGAATTTGATATATATAGTCATATATATATATATATATATATATATATATAGTCATATATATAGTCATAAGAAATCTTTACTAAATACGTATGCAGACAATAAGTATTCTGCCCTAATTAAAGGATAAAAGTGAGAAGTATTTTTAATCAAGCAATATTATGTATTACATGGATTCCATTTATAGTCTGGTTTTTGTTATTCTACTGGAAAGGAAAACACAATCTATGCATAGTGATGCTTAAATGACATTAAATAGTAATTTCTGTCACGAGTTACCTTACTGAGTAAAATCCACAAATTATTTTTAAATATCAGGACAAGAGTGTATTCATGGTTATATGCATAAGATATACTGTTATTTTAATTTCAAAATTATAATTTATCTTACAACAGGCTAAGAAAAATACTGTAAAAACAATTCCATTTCATCAAATAAGACTTTTAATACACTACTAGAAATGTATGCTTTTATATGTATTTTGTGTATACATATATATATATATATATATATATATATATATTCTTTTATGTGTATTTTGCTTCATGAAATCATATTCAATAAATTTCTGCAAGAGTAGGGAGAACAGTGTATTTTTCCTAAAATTTGAAAAAAAAATAAATTGTGAAGAGAGGACACTTCACAAGAGTTATTTCATAACATTATATGCCACCCTGCTGAGGAAGATTCATGTTAAGCCAAATTCATTTTGTCTCCCCATGAATGCATATGGAGCTATTCTTTGAAACATCTAGGGAAACAGAAAAAATTCTATTGACACTTAAGATATAATTTCTAAAAAAAGGTAGAAAGAAAAATACAAAATTCTTAATATTTAACTTGCATTTTTGCAACTTAAATGTATATATTGTAGAGTGTTCATACTTACAGGGTATTGAGTCTGCAGGAATCTACTCAAGTACCTAAGAGTGTAAAAACCGTAAAATAAAAAGAACTGATAGACTAGCTAGTTAGTATGATGACAACAAGGCAATTTTAGATTCCAAAGTGTGTATTTTAAAAATTAAACCCTATACAGTGAAACTGGAGTAGCAATATTATTACATTTCTCGATATGTTGCTTAATTAAAATGTTCAGCTCATTTATCTTTTATGAATTATTTTATTATTTTTTCAGCACAATTGCCATTATCAAGGCATAGCTGTATAGGCCTGATACCAAAGCAAGTTATAATTTCATCAGCACCCATGGCTAGAAATTAAAATTTGCTAAGAAAAGTCATGCATTAATTTGTCTGATCATAAACAAATGACATAAAAATAGTAACATTATCTATGAGTCTAATTAAAAAGCATTACCAGCCAATCTATTTTTCCTACTGACTGCAAAAATTTCCTAATAAGAAGGAGAGAAAGTTAAAGTTACTGCACAACAGAGTTGTACAAAGGGAATTTCCAACAGCAACCAGAAGTTGCATTCGATTTAGTGTGCTGCAAAATCAGTTCTAGGGTTTTGACATATGATATAAATTTATCTCATATTGAGACTGTGGGGACTCAGTATTGCTTGCTGCATGCTATTCTAAGAGGCTTTTAGTATTATTTTGGTCTCCTGAAATTTGTTCTTACCTTCCCACTGAGTTTGAGAGAAATAGCTGGAGTGATCCTGATTGAAGGCAATACTCCCCACATTTGCCAGGTTCATGTTGAAGTTTTAAAGTTTTCTGTGATAAAGTGAGATGCTTCCTGGTATTTGTCAATTACACTTTGAAAAGCTTTTGGTTCTGACCTGTAGGTTGTAAATTTACTATTGATGGACCAGAAGAGGAATGTTTTAAAACTTGGAGGTGTTTAAAGATTTAGTTGGGGCTGAAAAGAGCCTTAAAACTCCCACATTGCCAGCAAAAGAGGTCCAAGAAACTCTAACAGCAGGCACATGGCTTGAAAAGAAGATTGTATCTTCAGTAATTACTGAACCCTGTTGCCACCTGTTCATGAAGCAGTTCCCAGCTCCCTATGTCAAAATGAATTGCTTCCTCTGCTCTGCTTCAATAGCACTTTGGGCATTCTCAATATCTCTCTTATTTATGTTACACTTAGTTGAATACACTTTTTTTCCCCAACAGATGACAAGTTTCTTGATTGTAGATAACTTTTTATTCATCTCTGTAAATTTTGCATATAGATTAATAACTGCTACTTAGGAGATATCATTGAAAATTGTCTGAACTAAAATGAATCCCAGAAAGCACTGTGCACAGGGTAAAGAAAATAAAAGAAGAAACTGAAATTAAAAACTAACAAAACGTATAAATCACACACACTCACGCGTACACACACACACACACCATGAAAGAGTTAAGTCAAATACGAGAGAATCGGAATTCCCACAAAAGTAGAGTAATGGAAGAGCTTCCTAAAATTATAAAATATGAATGTTCACATTTTTTAAAAACGATTGGTGAAGTGATAGAAATCACAGAGGAGATACTTCTCCAAAAAGACCGCCCCCTGCCCCCTGCCAAAAAAAAAAAAAAAAAAAAAAAAAAAAAAAAAAAAATTAGAAATAAGACAGCATAGTTAGGTAAATTAAGTATTAATGGATAGGATAAAGAGCAAATTAAGCACAGTGGAAAAAGAAAAATCAGAATCTCATCTTCAGGTAATGATGAACTAGCAAATTTAAATAAAATCTGCTACTGAAATAAATAGGAAAAAAACTACACGCACACGCACACACTCCCATGCACACACACGCATGCACACACACACCCCCCACGTATATTTCAATTCTTCTTGCAGGTATTGCTTAGGCAAAGTCAGGGAGACAACCTAATGGAACAGCTTCGCCTTGAGTACGGGAGATAATTTTTCCCTTGGGTTATCTCATGACCCCAGCTAAGAGTTTCAGAAAATTAGTTGTTTTAACAGCCTTTTCCTTTGGTGGTTTAAAAAATGGAGTTAAGAGTATGCCAACAAGGTGAGAAGGCAGACTGATTCTGGTAGAAACCGTTGGTTTTAAGTTGGCAGTTCAAGATGAGGGAAAATGTGACTTGGAAATACATCCTTGACATTTTGGGAGCTCTAAACTGTCTTTAAGTTATCACAAACACTGGAACTGGATGGAGATGATCCATTGGAATAATTAACGCTTCTAATCTTGCTCTTGCCCTGAACTAACAGCAAGAGTATATTGTCTCTGGAAAAAGTAGACATAACTTTAGTCATCAATTTATACATAAAAGGATTCATTAAAAAAATCCCTAGAACACAGAAAAAATAATGAAGACTTAAAGTTATAAGAAAGCTATAAACTCCAAATAACCAGTAACTATTATAAATACTGATCATCCAAGTGCATCATTTACAGGAGTAAAGATTATTAGGGTTAAACTTTAGCAATACACAGATTTTAAGAAGAAATATTAAAACACAATAAACTTAAAAGAACAGGGAGAAAAATATTTACTATGCAAACAACTCATCAAGGGAAGCTAGTACAGGTTTATTAACATCAATTAAGGTAAGCCTTAGGGCAAAAAGCATTAAAGGAATAAGAGACAAGATAGTAAAATGTTAAATTTATCAAAAAGATAAAAATTCTTAATTTGTATGCAAGTAATGGTATGGCCTCAAATATAAAGCATAAACTGACAGAAATTAATAAAAAAATAGATAAATCTGTAATCACAGGGGAACATTTTAACACACCTGTCTTAAAATCTAATAGAAAGCAAACAAATTATTAATAAGAATATTGAAGGTATTAAACAAGGTGATTAAAAATATTGGCATAATTGATGTTATATGTCCAAATTCCAAAATACATATTCATGTCAACACCACACTTAATGTTTAAAAAATTAAGTTCATCAGGGTATAAATCAAGATGTGACAAATGACAGGAGACTGAATTTATATAGACATGCTGTGATCAATGGAAAATAAGCTAGAAACTGTAACAATAAGATAACTGGAAAATACCCATATGTTTGGAAATAAATTTATAAACCAAAGGTCAAAGAAAAATATCAGAGGAAATTAGAAAATATTTGAACCGAATGACATTGGAAATGCTAAATATCAATAATAATTATAGAGATAGCTGTATTAAATATAGAGAGGCAATATTACAAGATGAAATAGATAATCCAAAATATAGACCAGGTATATACTGGCATTTGGATTACAACAAAAATGCCACTGTAAAGTGGTGGGGAAAGAGTCATCTTTTCAATAACTAGTACTAGATAAATTGGACATCCACATGGAACTAATGAAACTTTCACACTCCTGCCTCTTGTCTACACACAATGGATAGTTCAAAGTAGAATTAAGAATGAAATATCAAGGAAAAAACAAAAATGTCTTAAACATGATATAGGATAATATTTTTAAAAACTTGGTATAGAGAAAAATCTTGTAAAACATAGAAATCATTAAACCTAAATAAAAATTTAGAATGTGTTAAATATCTCTATTTGTTAATAATACTCAGTATGTGAATTTGAAAGAGAAGCCACAGACTGAAATTATTTACAATATATAACAAAGCAGTCCTTTGTTATACATTGTAAATAAATATAAAATTCCTACAAATCAATAGAAGTAAGGCATTTAGCTCATTAAAAAATGGGCAAAAAAAATGAATTGGTACTTCAATGCTTGAAATTAGCTACTAAAGAGAATGTGTATACTAACCCTAGAAGTACATCTGAATCATTCTGGGTTTGAGCAGACTCCATATGAGTAATATGGACTAAGGATTTATTATTGGAAGCAAACCTTCCTCGGGGCGCCTGGGTGGCGCAGTCGGTTAAGCGTCCGACTTCAGCCAGGTCACGATCTCGCGGTCCGTGAGTTCGAGCCCCGCGTCAGGCTCTGGGCTGATGGCCCAGAGCCTGGAGCCTGTTTCCGATTCTGTGTCTCCCTCTCTCTCTGCCCCTCCCCCGTTCATGCTCTGTCTCTCTCTGTCCCAAAAATAAATAAACGTTGAAAAAAAAAATTAAAAAAAAAAAAAACCTTCCTCAAGTGTGGGAGCTGGGGGTCAACAGTCTAGGTAAGGCTTTTGGTTTGAGGGTGGGCTCCTGATGTCAGAGGGCTGGTAGTGAAGAAGGAAAGATGGGGGTGAACTGAGAAGAACAAAGAAAAAATAGAAATTCCAAAGAAGTTATGAGGACAAACCGAAGCACAGAATGGCAAGCTGGAACTCTATCCTGCCACTAACCAACCCGTCTCAATGATAGGCGGGACATCCAGCATGTGCTGGTGCCCTTTACCTCAGAGCTGCACGTGTACCTGGCTTAGAATTCAGAGACCCTGAAGCTGGTGACCATCGGCAGCAGCGCCTGGCTTGGCACTGAAATAGCTACTGCTTTTCTTTTTCCTTTTAATTTCACACATATTTAATTGCCTTCTATTCATTCCACAGGGATGGGAGATGGCTAAAACGGACACTCAACACTGGACAGCGGAGGTTGACAGGAGTTTTAGCAGACCCATATACCTGTAGTCTGGGGAAGGAGGACACTGTGGCAGGCAGGTTGACGCGAGGTTGCATTTGGAAACAGTACAACCAGGGACTGTGGAGGCAGCTTTTGGAGTGTCAAAGTGGTGAGGTGCCCCCTAGTTTCCACGGGAGGACTTGATCCTCTTGTATGAATAACACACATGCTAGCAGGGAACTGAAACCCACCATTCAGGGATAAGACCTGCTTCCTGTCTCCTTGGAAAGGAGGGAAGTATGGCTAGGAGACCTTATCTGAGTGAATAGAATAGGAAGGGGAACCTGCACTCAAGCCATGGCATGCCAATGATCACCCAGTTGAAATATCTAATGTGACCCCAGTGACCCCAGTGAAAATCCAAACAAAGACTTCAAAGATTTAAATTTATTGTATGACTTTTTTTTTTTTTGAGAACGCCTCTTTTTTAAAAAAAGAATTATTTAAATCCAAGTTGGTTAACACGCAGTGTAGCACTGGTTTCAGGAGTAGAACCCAGTGATTCCTCACTTGCATCCAATACCGGTACTCATCCCAATAAGTGCCCTCCTTAATGCCTATTTAGCCCATCTCCCCACCCACTTCCCCTCCAGCAACCCTCAGTTTCCTCTCTGTTAAGAGTTTCTTTTGATTTGCCTCCCTCTCTGCTTTTATCTTATTTTTTCCTTCCCGTCTCCCATGATTATCTGTTGTGTTTCTTAAATCCCACATATGAGTGAAATCATCTGATATTTGTCCTTCTCTGAAGTATTTTGCTTAGAATGTTATATAAGACTTAACGAGTGAAAGGGGGACTTTGCCGCTGCTTCTCCATTTAACAGCTCAATCTGGCCTATTCTTTAACATGAGAAGACTGAATTGCATTTCATGGCAGATCACTACAACCTTTATGTGTGAGCTCATCCAGTAAGTCCCCTATTATCTAAGAGCCAGAATTATTCAAATTGCTGATTCTATTCAATCACCAAATATTTTGCTATCTATGGAGTTGATCAATATGTTTTATTCAGTGCCTACTTCAAAAGTCTCTCAGCTTTAACTTGCCTTCTCTTCTGAAGAGACACAACATGCCTTTACCAGGCTACCTCAGCAGCCTTTCCACTGAGCACAATCTTTGCAGTCACTATCGTAAGTGCATCCACCTACCTCCAGCATCATGAGAATGACATTACACATATGAAAGCCCTGACGCAAGACCTCGTCGGAACACTCCTTATTCTTGCTGGAGCTCCTGACAGTGACCAAAACACACATTTAACTTCTTAGAATGTACAATGCTGGGCCCTTGAATAAGGCATTTAATGAAAATTCCATCTTCCCCATAGGCCTGGTCAGATGGTTTATTTCACAGTCATAATGGCTTCGTTACAAAGCGGGAAATGAACAACCTGCTGGGTGTCACTATCACCACAGGCATTAGGGTAAATTAATGCCCCTTGAGTACACACACTACCCACACCAATAGCTCACAGATCCCTCAATTGTCTGTAATGGCCATAAAGGCCCTCTAAAATTCATTTGGATGACAACATCAACCGCGTGCACTCACTCTTCTGGTCTAGTACCTAGTTTGCTCTCTAAGGAGGAACCTTTCCAACTCCCTAAAGTCTGAGTTATCCCCAAGATTTAAATTGATGGCAAGACATCCATTACGGAAACTGGTCTGGATCACCCATCAGCAGAACCAAGCGGCACTCAGAGATCTTGGAACGCAGGAGGTTTATTTTACACCAGTGGGTTCAGAGAAGATCATTCTCCAGAGATCTGAGCCCACAGCATCAACAGAGGGGACAATTTATAGTCTATTACTTCTGCAATGCTCATTAGTAGTAATTTGGCGCCTGAGGCAAGCAGGGTGGGAAGAAGGACCCAGAAGGGAAGTCTTCAGGCAGGTACTGAAATTCCCTTATCAGTCCTGTCGGCCATCATATAACACATTGTTCCCTATCATCCCCTGCTTTGATGCCCCTTTAAACAGACCTAGGCTGTATTCGAGGGGATCATCTTCATTTATTACAGGCTGGTTTTTTTTCTGAGTTCCCTGACTTTGCTTGTGACTATTCCTGACTGGTTTATAAAGTACCAGCATTATTTTCCAGGGAAGAGGAAGATGCCCCCTTTCTCAGCAGTGAGGAGGTCAAGGGCCCATCTGTTCTAGAGGGCAACTGCTGCCAGGGAACTTATTTGGCTCTGTAAGGACACTAGGGAGTCAGTCACTCGTTAGTCCCACAGAAGAGCCTATGTCTCCCATGCCAGTCCATATCCCCATGGCTATTCCTGCCCCAGGCGGACTGGTAGTAACACCACTCATTTAGCCTAAGGCTGAAGGTTATTCTAAGCACCAACTTGTATCCTGAAAATTATTTAATTTCTTTTTCCTGAAGCTAGAGGCATATACATCATTGTAAACACTTTCCCAAAATGGCATTGGCAACCTCCTTACTGGCAGGCAAACCAGCAGACCGAAAGAGGTTACAACACATTTACGCTTTTACACCCCCCAAATTCTTCCATTGAAAGTGCTCTGCTCTTACAAATGGGGCCCAGATTAAGGGAACCAATACCAACAAAACATTCTATCTATAAAGACAGTCTATTTATTTTATCAGACTGGTGATTCCTCAAGCATAGGAATGGCTTGTAGACCAGCCAGCTTCTGGGGTGTGGCTGGAGCAGGGCTGAAGATCCTAAGGATGTAGGATTCTCATAATCCTTAGTTGACCACCTTACTGATTTTCAAAATATATTATTGTATCATTTCTATGATATGCTTCCCTTCTTTTGGTGAGGTAGAAGGGGCAACCGTGCAATGTTTTTTGTTTGTTTTTGACCATACTATATGCATTTCAAGAAGAAAATTTACTCATTACCACTAGCAGTAAAATAAAAGCCAAAGTTCTTTCATAAACCTTAGTACCATCCTATGTGTCTGCCACGAACATTTTACCAGGGATGTCAACAAGTCCTATTATTAAGAGAAATCTTGTTTAGAAAACTCTAGTTCCATTATGGAACACTTAAAATTCTTAGATATTAAAATTCTACTTTCTAAGCTAAGAAATTATATTTAGAACTTATATATAAATGTATCAGTTTACGTTTGTATGTATGTAATGAATTTCTACAGGAAGACAGGAAAGAAATACAATGGAAAATATTGTTCCTTTTTTTTTTCATGCTCACTTTTGTTTGTGATTTTACTTACAAGGAAGGGAACAGACTTATAGTCCCCAGATAAATCTTTTCTAAAGGAAAATAGAAGTAGATACGTTATAATGGAGGCAAAACGTTAGTCACAGGGGTTCTTTAATATATTGTCCCCAGCCTTGTCAAAAAGCATAAACAGGAACAGAGAGCACATTTCCTTTGGCTCTTCTAAGCATTCTGAAGTTCTTCAAGTCAACTACCTTCTGAAGTAAAAGGTAGTGATAATGCTCTTTATTTCTATAGTTGGTAAAGATAATAAATAAATGCACAAACGAATGAACACACTGCTGAAACCAGAAAATAACATTTTACTTGCTCGTTTGCTTTTAACTCTTTAAAAAAAAATTATTACAACCTCTGAACTTGTAAAGCATAGGGATTAGGTTTTAATAAGGACCATAATGAGGCATATGTCCCTGTTTACTTTTGTTCTCTTAAATGTTGTCTTTGAGGTTTGAGTGGAGATCTTATAACGTGATAATAATTAAAACTTCAAAAGCATCAAATGGTAACAATGTTTCAGTAAAACTTCAGAAGCCTTGAGCGCTAAATGATAAATTCTAAATGACATGACAAATCCTTCAAACAGGCCATGTCTTTAAAATATATTATCATTCTTGATCAGTAAAAATAAACAATTTTCAGGGGGAAATTGATCAAATTAATGCCATATTATTGTATAGTATGTGAAATCTAATATATTATAAAACAATTGTTTTACTGCACATTAGGAAAGAGTAATGATTGGGCCAATGAACATATCTAAAACTAATTAGGTACATTTATCACTTTAATTTTAGGCAAAACATTCATATTTGATGTTATCCACCTAAACGAAGAGTGGGCAAATCAGGCCCACCTTTTTATAACTAAGGCTATATTGAAACACAGCCAAGTCCATTCATTGGCATATTGTCCATGGCTGCCTTTGCATTATAAAGCAGAGTTCTGTAGTCATGACGACACCAGATGGCTTGCAAAGCCAAATATTTTACTCTCTTGACCTATACAGAGCAAGTTTGCTGACACCTAATCTAGAACATTAAGTTCAATCACACATATTTGGTAAGCATTATTTAAATATCTTCTATACTTTCATTTATATAGTTTGATCTAACATTAGTGAATCACCGTCCCTATTCTTAATATCCTATTGACATTATAGTCAAGGAATACTAGAGGGATTTTGGACTGGAATCAAGACATGTTTCATTTTATTAAACCATAATATAAATTATGGTATTCCAAAAATATATTGGTTAATAATCTTAGATAAATTTTAATTGGGTGTTCTCAAAAGGGAAAATAGGGATTAACTGATTGATCTCACGTGGTATGGAACAGCATCTCTTTCCTTCATATTTCCAGATTGATTCAGTATCCTATGTATGTATCAATTTAAAATTTTTTTAATTTAAAAATTGATATTGATGAAAAAGAGAAGTATATTAAAACAAGTTCGGAATGGGAATTGCAAAAACACCAGGACCTTGAACTTGTATTACTGCAGTGTAGATAAAGAGACAGAGGAGGGAAAGTCAAAGGATCTTACATTCTGTAGTGTTTTCTTGGGCAACGCCAATTTTGAAGCAATTGTATCTTGAAAAGATGTTGGAGGAGCTTGTTGGCGTATGTCTGACATGTTATAAGTGTAGACCTCCGTTAAGCCAAGTTACACATGGTATTAAAGCACCATTATGATTTATATCTTTTGTTTGTTTGTTCAAACTCTGGTAATAAGGGAAGAAAACATTTTCAGTTGTCAAATTGTATGCAACCAATTGCATGCTGTCATTCACTTTAATTCCTGAGGTATGATAGGTACTAAATCTACATCAATTCCTATGATTTTATTATAATAATTAAAATTACAGCCAGCAAGATAATGGGATCATTATTCCAGGAAGAGAATATATTGTAACAGAGTCAGAGTAATTAACTAATAAATATTTAAAGTGCATTTTAAAGAGAATTTTCTTAATTGTGTGGTTATATAAATTTCAGAATTTGTGTGAAAAGAATTTAAAACTCATTTAATTAATCGGCCATAATTCAGATAGTCTAAATAATGTTTTGTTCAAGAAAACACACAAATTCAGGCATGAAAATAGGAAGGCACAGTTTTGACATACTATCAAACACAAGAAAGTAGGAGGAAACCAAGTGGAGCTTAGTAGCATTGTGCAGAAGATTAAAAATGCCTGACAACACATAAGGATGTTTTAGAACTATAAATAAAATGTGTTGATAAGTAGGAGAGCCCAAGACCCTCTTAAGCACGGCATCTGTTATTTTTCTCATGCTAACATAGCTGGTGAAAACCAGTAGTAAATGACATCTCTCCTTTCTGTAAAAATCACTCCATGGAATGAAACAAAGGAACACAACCATGGGAGCTGGTGAATTTCTTTTCTAGGTACCCCTAGCGTCCACGTGAGTGGAGGTAGCTCCTCCCACCCTCCCACTCTTGTGCTGACAAAGAGGATTTCATAACCAGTGACTGCAGGACAGTAATACCCAAATGTTTACATACACTATTGATTAGTTCCCACTTTGAAAGCTAAGATAAGCCTACCTTAAATTTTTAAAAACATGCTATACACAGATATTTTAAAGCACATTCACAACAACTTCCAAAGCCATTTCCAAAGAAGGCTCCAAAAAGATAATTCAAGCAGGAACGATAGAACGGGCAAACATTGCATATCTCATCCAAAGTGACTCTTCTGAAGATAAACACATACTGAGATGGATAGGCCTGCTGTGTTTGCTACAAAATCAGTCTCATTAGCCAATATATATGAATATATTTTCACACCTCATATACTTCTGAATCCAAATCATAAGACTATCTGCTTCAATTAATGAAAGGCAGATTACAAAGGGAAAGAGGAGCACCTAGAGAATTATACTAGAACAACAAAGCTATTAGTAACACTCAGCACGGAAGCACTGGAGTGTTTTAAGTAAAAAGCACTGTTTACTTTTCTAGTCCATGTTCTAAAGGCAAAATGAAACCTTTAGGTACATTTGCATACATTAATACCAGAAGGAGTGTTAGGAAATATTAAAACCAGTATCTAATCATCATCTGTTTTGATGGTCTCTCCAATGATTTCAAAAAGCATGTGTTAAGTGTACTAGGAAAACTATTTGTAAAGAAAATAAATAGACTTCGGCCAATGAGCTATTCTCTGAAATGAGATCATCTGACCCTATCTCAGTTAATTATATTGTTTGACATGCCAACTAATAAGAGTCCTCCCATCTTTTTAAAATATATCTTGACTATGTTTCCATCTGCTAAAGCTTCTATCTGGTTCACTTCTTCTTTCTAGACTAGATATTAAGACTATCAACACTTTATTTTTCCCTAGTCTCCTATTCACTGATATGCACAGTGCTCCAAAAAACATGCTTCATTTACCAGGAGAAAGAACCCTGCAGTGTATCTCAAGCCTGAAGGAACTGATATACAGCACTTCATTTGGAGGCCCAGTTAATGGAAATGATTCTGGGGCACACTGGTTTCTTATAGGTATTTCATTGCTGAAAAAAGCAGTTTAAGTCTCAATAGTACATCTAAAAGAAAACCAAAGCCATTTCAAGTGGTAAAATAAGAACTAAAAGAGTGATCAAAAACACTTAAGGTATATATATATATATATATATATATATATATATACACACACACACACACACACATATATATATACACACACACATACATATACACACACACACGTATGTGTATGTTTGTGTGTAGTTGAAAAAACTAAATTAGCAAAGGCTAATTGATTTCTCTATTTTCTAAAATTATGCAGACATCTAGTCATTCATTAGTGACCAGTTATCTATCCTATCAGAGGTCAAATTTAAAACTGGAGAAACTAAGTCAGAAAAGGATTTAATTTTCATTCCAGTAACTTTTCAAAAGTAAATATTGTTCAGATTGGAGTCCACAGGGGACGCTGGGCATTTAAGGTGTTACATTGTTAGATAAATGACACAAATTACAGAAAGTAATTACTGCAACTTTTACTGAAGAAATATTTCCTTAATTGGAAGTGACTTTCCTGAGCAAAATTTTTAAAAACATATGCATGATATTGTTATAATTTTACTGTAGAATCTTTCACCTAGCATCTGATATATTATGTCCGCCCATGTCTTCAACTGATCCTGCAGCTGTGCATTCAGACAAAGGGTGATGAGGAAATTGGAGAAAGAGAGCTAACAAAACTACCCTTTTAAATCCATTTTCTCTTCTGACTGTGGCTAACCAGGAATACTTTCTAGAGCAAATGAGCAGCTTCTGGCAAACTGGAACCACATACCCTAGGGGACCACTGCAGTATGATACCAATGATCAATGATTACATTCCTGACCCTTAAAGGTGCCGAAAAACAGGTTTTCAGCTCCATGCTGATTTTCCAGTAATAATTGAGTAATACCTTATCCATCTCCTAAATAACTGAATTAGCCTAGCTTATCAAGACAATTTACTTAACCACATTGCAAAAATAGAACTATCTCAAATATTCAAACTAAAAATGTTTAAAATATAATTTATAATCCATTACCTCACCTGCCAGCTCTTTTTCCAGTGCCTGCTATTTCTTAATTTTTTAAGGGCACAATATTGTCAACTATAGGCACAATGTTGTACAGCTCTCTAGAACTTACTCATCTTGTGTAACTGAAACTTTATACCCAGTGAACAGCAACTCCCTGTTTCCCTCTCCCCACCCAGTCCTTGGCAGCTACCATCTATTTTCTGTGTCTATGAGTTTGACAATTTTAGTACCTCATGTTAGTGGAATCACACAGTATGGCTTCTAGATCTTGGTCATTGTGAACAATACCACAATGAACACGGGGCAAAAGACTTGAATAGACATTTCAAAGACAACATGAATATAAAATGGCCAACAAGTACCTAAAAAAGATGTTCAACATCACTAACCTTTAGAGAATCTTTAATCAAAACCACAGTAAGATATCACCTCATACCTGTTTGAATGGCGATTATAAAAAAAAAAAAAAAAAGGATAGGCAAGAATATGAAGAAGTTTAAACCCTTGTATACTGTTGATGGTGATGTACAATAGTGCAGCCACTATGGGAAATAGTATGGTTGTTCCTCAAAAAAAATTACTATATGATCCAGTAATCCCTCTGTGGTATATATCTATACTAGTTCTGCAAGAAAACAGAGGGCATAAAAGCAATCCTTAATTATTTTATGAGTTCAGCATTACCTCAATATAAAAATCATAAATTGACATTGCAAAAGGAGATTCACATGAACATAGACACAAACATCCTCAATTAAATAGTAGGGGAAAACAGCAACTTAGAGAAAACATAGTGTATTTTAGCCATTTTGGATTTGTACAAGGAATACAAAAGTTAATTTAGCATTCAAATACCAAGGAATGCATTTTACCATATTACAGAATAAAAAAAAAAAAGCTTATGATAATTTCTAACACAGAGCAACCATTTGAAGAAAGTGAGCAACAATTCATGTAAATATGTAAATATATTTGCAGCAACCTAGAAATAGGTGAGAACTTTAATCTGATAAAAGATATAAACTAAAATTCTACAGCTAACATTATACAGGAAAACCTTAGTTTGTGAGCATAACTCATTCTGGAAGCATGCTTATAATACAAAGCACTTGTATATCAAAGCAAATTTCCCCATAAGAAATAATGGAAACTCAGATGATTCATTCCACAACTCAAAAATATTCATATAAAAATGATTACAATAATGTAATATAATACAAAATAATAAACTAAATAAAAAATATAAAGAGAAATAGACAAATTAACTTGCATTTACCTTGAAGAGCTTTATGGCTGGTGTGAGGGAGACAAGAGAAAGGAGGGTTATTGTGTGGGATGACTTTCACTATCCATAACAGCTATTGACTATAGTACAGAATTAATGAACTCTTCTCATATACTGTATTTAATGTAATTTGCAGTAGAGCAGCAGAGGGAAGGTCTATATCTGCAGGCAGCCTGACCTAAAATAAAGCAAAGCTTCCTAAGCTTACTCTTGTATGGAAAAGCAAAGGACTGTCAATAGGTGCTTTGAAGTGACAAAAAAATACATGAGTGCCAGTTGTGGTCACCTTCCAATGTTCTGAAAAATCACTGCTTTCTGCTAAACACCACGGCCTGAGATGGAACATCCAAACATGGAAGATGATCACCCACAATCCCAGGGAGAGAGGGAGAGAGGGAGAGAGGGAGAAGAACCATTGGCTCAGTTGTGATCATGTGACATTTGACATTGCATATTATTCATATTGCAAGACATTGCTCATTTATGAAGTTAAAATTTATTAGAAATATTTGCTTGTCTTTCAGAACATTTGCAGAATATGTTGCTTGCAATCCAAGGTTTTACTGCACTTAAGGGTTAAATACCATTAATTTTCCCCAATGTTAAAATAAAAAGATAAATATATGCACTCTGAATATTTCATTCAATGTTATATCAGAAGTTCTAGATGTTGCAATAAAGGGGAAGAAAGTCCTAGAAATTGAAGAGTACAATACTTTCTATTTGCAGATTACATAATTGTTTACATAGGAAATCCTTAGGGATTAAAAAAATACTTAAACTAATAAGAACTTAGTTTTTAGAAAGAAGGTTAATAAGTAAAAACCAGTATTTCTATATAAACAATTAGAAAGTTATTTTAGAAAAATAATTATACTTATGATAGCATCAGAAAGCATTGAGTTCTTAGAAATAAAACTACCAAGAGATAAGCAATATCTCTGTGCTGAAAATTATAGAACATAGATAAAAGAAATTAAGAGAGATCTAAATAAATCAATCGATTAGATAGGATAGCAAGTCTTCTGACATTCATGGTATGTAATGGAGTTGTCACACTACAGTCATTGGGCTGAGTCTGGCCTGAAGCTAGTGTTTGTAAGTTTCATAGAGTGCACCCGCTGTCATTCATGTTGTCTATGGCATTTTCATGCTAGTACAATAGAACTGAGTATGTGGCAGAGACACGTGGCTTACTAAACCTGAAGCGTGACACTCTAGTCCTCTGTATAAAAAGTTGACTCTGGGGGCGCCTGGGTGGCGCAGTCGGTTAAGCGTCCGACTTCAGCCAGGTCACGATCTCGCGGTCCGGGAGTTCGAGCCCCGCGTCAGGCTCTGGGCTGATGGCTCAGAGCCTGGAGCCTGTTTCTGATTCTGTGTCTCCCTCTCTCTCTGCCCTTCCCCCGTTCATGCTCTGTCTCTCTCTGTCCCAAAAATAAATAAACGTTGAAAAAAAAAATTAAAAAAAAAAAAAAAAAAAAGTTGACTCTGTGGAACAGATTAGAATTGGTTTACGCATACTAACCTTGTATCCTTGCTAAATTCACTTATTAATTCTAGCAGTTGTTTTGCAGACACCCCTGGAGAAGTGCTGGCTGAAGGAAGAAAGGTCTCAGACCACAAAGTAGTTGCTATACCTGGTGGACATATTTCAAGGAATTGCCAAGAGAATAAAGATGGGACTAGATTCCGGGTGTGTTCAACAAAGGGGGAGTAGAACATCAAGTTTCAGAGTGGAAAACACATCACTATGGGGACACTCGCCAATGACAGGTAGTTAAGTCCATGATAAAAAGCCTGAGGACTGGGTGGCGTGGTTGGTTAAGTGTCTGACTCTTGATCTCGGCTCAGATCATGATCTCACGGTTTGTGAGATGGAGACCCATGCTGGGCTCTGTGCTGACAGCGCAGAGCCTGCTTGGGATTTTCATTCTCCTCCCTCTCTCTGTCCCTCCCACATTCTATCTCAAAATAAATAAATAAACATTTAAAAAAAGAGCCTGACAAATGGTAGTTGGGTGCTGCTGGGCAAGCTATTATGCTCTTTGTATCAGTACGGGCTTTAGTTCCCTCTGCCAACAAGTCCCACTGTGTGATGATACCAACAGGCCCAGAACGATGCTGCACTTGCACGGCAGCTGTGGGATATGAAGTTTGGGGAACATGCTGTTGTATAGCAAATGATAAGCAAACCTGCTCTTTGTCCCAGAGGGAAAATTATCTCTTCCCTCGAGTTTGCTTGCTACAAACACAACACTGACAAAGATCCACAGTAGTTGGGGCGCCTGGGTGGCGCAGTTGGTTAAGCATCCGACTTCAGCCAGGTCATGATCTCGCGGTCCGTGAGTTCGAGCCCCGCGTCAGGCTCTGGGCTGATGGCTCGGAGCCTGGAGCCTGTTTCTGATTCTGTGTCTCCCTCTCTCTCTGCCCCTCCCCCGTTCATGCTCTGTCTCTCTCTGTCCCAAAAATAAATAAACGTTGAAAAAAAAAAAAAAAATTTAAAAAAAAAAAAAAAAAAAAAAAAAAAAAGATCCACAGTAGCATGGTCAGAGCCTTGTATAGTTGTCAAGGACACGTAGAGGGACTCAAAGACATAAGAAAATACGATAGACTGAGTGGCTTAAACATGGAAATTAATCTCAGAATTCTGGAGGCTCAAAGTCTGAGATCAGGGTGTAAGCATGGTTGGGTTTCGTGAGGGCTCTCTTCCTGAATTACAGACAGCTGCCTTTTTATCATGTTTTCATATGGCAGGCGGGTGGGGATAGAGTTGGGGGAAGGGAGAGGAACAGTGCAAGAGAGGGAGAGAGGAAAAGAGACAAAGAGAATAAGCCCTCTAGTGTCTCTTCTTATAAAAGACACCAATGCTATTAAGTGGACCCCATTTCTCAGGACCTCTTCCCACCCACAAGTCCCATCTCTGAATACCATCGCATTGGGGATTAGGTCTAAAACATATACATTTTGAGAGGACACGATTCAGTCCATACCAAGGCCTATGACAGATTGCCTCTCCCAATGTTGAGAGACTAAACATAATACTTGAAAAATATTCCTTGGATTTAATGACTATGAGGTCGGTAGTAACCTTGGAGTTGAGGTTTCAGTGGTGTGTTAGGGGCAGGAATTAGATTAGAAGGGAGTGAGGTGTGAATAGGAAGTTGAGGAAGCAAAGCCAGAATATAAGCTTAGACAGTAAGTCCGATGAGCTCATGGTGTTAATGTGTTCATGGGGTGAACTGCAATTAATTTCAAAGTTAGAGTGAATCTGACTTTGAGGTGTTGTCGTAATTCTACAGGCTTTGATGTGGATATTATTTGTATAAAGTGAAGTATTCCACATGTTGCAGCACGGTTCATGATTTGAAAAAAAAGTCTTTTGCCCTTTATTGTTGTTTTTGTTTGCTGTTTGATAAACATGTAATCCTTTTCTAATGACTCCTTGCTACTTAAGCTCACTTAAGCAAGAAAAACTACCACTTATTTAATGTCTCCTATATGCTATGCCCAACATTTTTACCTCTTTTAATCCTCATAGTAATAATGTGACGTGGATTTTTAAAATTACCATTCTATACCCCATTAAAATATGGCAGTGTCTGACTTTAAAGCCCATCCTCCCAATTCCTAGCTTAATGTTCTTCCCCTATAACACCAATTTTGAAGGAATAGGCCATGGCTTAGTTTATACACTGAACATTAAGAAAACCGACTAATTAAGGACCCAAGGAAGAAAGAGGTGGAGGAAAAGGGCAATCAGAGATCAACAGAATGCCATTTTCAAATGCTTGTCTCTGTGATCAGTGAGAAAAAGAGGAACATTCGTATGTTATGTTTTTATTTTTCATAAAAAAATCAAAATGCATAACTTTAGAATTAGTAAGAAACTTTCTAGAACTACAGTTGGGACTCCAGCCCAAATGTGTCATAAATACACCTTAATAATGAAACTGTTAACTGATGAGCATACAAATATTATATGTGGCACTTATTAATCATTATGGAAAGGTCTGAATTTTAAATACCTGGCCCTCAATTTTAATTAATCTCTTCTAGAGCTTTGAAGGGAATCATCAGCAAAGTTGATTAATAAATCCATTGACAGAAAAAAATTTTCCCCATAAGATATGGGAAACATCATAGCTTGTAACAATATTGAAGCTTCTAACAGCAGCATTTAAAAAGAGAACTGTTTAATAATTCTGTCACTGTCATTTCCAGGGTGCTATCAGGAAACATACTTAAAAGGATTAACTTCTCCCTCACATTGTAGTTCTCTCTCAGTGGTTCTCTCATACATTGAGAGATAGTATAACTTCTCATCCATTGAGATGGTTACTATTTGTCCTAACAGGAAATTGAAGATACATTCACGTAGAACAATTACTTTGGACCCATCCCCAGCAGTTGTTCAAATTCCAGATCATCCACTTATAAGGTGACATTTGAAAAATTACTTAAACCCTCAAAAATGTTGGTTTCTTCATCTATGGAGTGTGTACAGTAAACCCAAACATATGTATTAGAAGAATGAAATTATTATCAGTAGTATGTTGTAAGTGCAATAAATGACCTCTATTTTTTAATCGTTATTAGGAGTGAATCAAGTATTTTCTCATATTATAAATCAAAAGCATAGAGACTCATTTGGACTCACTCTTGAGACCATCCTGCATGGTCATAGATTGAAAAAACAAACTCCCCAAAATAAAGAAAAAATTAAATATGAGACAGCAAGACAGGTCAATAGGAGACACTGTCACCTTTCAACTTCTTTGTTAACATGGCAAGAGAAAGGAATCAGGATGTGCTTGAGAGAAAAACAATTCTTTTAGAAGCATCTATGTTAAGAAAGACAGGTCAGCATAAATTAATTTTTTATGACTTGAATGATTTTTCTTACACTTTTGCTCTGAGTGGTGTCTGAAGGAAATTAGGACTATATCTTGTCTTCTTGTTGCTAAGTTAGGCATATGAAGACAACAAAATGTGGGATTCTTTTAGAATATAATTTTATTTTTCTTTCTCTAAATCTCTTTTTACCTAGAATGCATAATGAAAAATGCTTTATAATTGAATACAATTTTTAAAACAGCTCACATATCTATACAAATAGGCCAGCATTTGTGAAATAGTCTCTCTCCTGAACTATTCCCAGATTGGGTAGGTCATTCTGCCTTAATATAAAGCTCCTTACATTTGTTAGAGGACGGCTATACAGCCGTATGTGTCACTAGTAAAATCCTGTAGGCAGCTAATGTATGAAAAAGAGCTCACTACTGGATACATTCTGAATTTGGTGATTTAGTTAGCATCCTTTATCCCTCTTATGTTGTATTAGCTTACTAAATAAGTCATACTGTGCCCTTGTATCTTTTTCTCCCTTAGGCAACCTTGAAGGACGGAAATCTAACCAACCAATAAACAAGCCCTGGGTTTCCAAGTCAAACTGCAGACAGAACACGTGGATTGGTCTCTTCTACCCAGTAAAGATCCATAAAGAGAAGGACAAAGAAAACCAGCAGGAAGAATAGCAGAAAAGTAAACAGAAAAATAGGATGGTGAGTTTCCAGTAAAAACAACAAACAGAAGCCATAATCTCAGACGGGGCTGGAAGCAGAGGTGGAAGCAGGTCTTTCTGCAGAGACCTCAGAGGCTGCAAACTAGGAATCAGTGAGAGAGGGTCGGTTAAAAATGTAGGACAGGAACCTGCAGCAATTTTTGTCTGGCGAATGTCTGTTGATTAGCTCTGCTCCTTGACAGCCCTGTCTACCCATGCATGGAATTTACTTCCAGGCAAAATCAATTGCTCTGTTTGGCCTTCACAATTGCAAAAAAATGCCTGGAGAGATCAGGGACATCTTTTGGGTACTGATACTTCACAGAGTTCCCCTCCATGTTGCTGCACAGAATATGAAGGTGCCTATAAGATTATTGGCCATCCATTAATTCATTTTATGACTATTTGGTTTAGGTAGTCTTCTAGATAATGGGGATGCAGACATGAATCAAACCAACAACAATCTCCTAATTCATGAAGTGTACATGATGGACAAGGGTCAGAGGGAAAGTTGAAAAACACAGAAATAGATACAAAGTATATTGCATATAGGGGTAAGTCATATTAAGAAAATAAGGCAGGGCAGGAAAAAGAGCAAGTGTGTTTGAATGAGTAAGTCAGTGAGTGTGAGTGTGTGTTTGGGTGGTGAGGGAGGGTCACAGCCAACGAAAGCATCTCAACTACAAGCGCATCACAACATATAAGGCTTTCCATTCAAGGTAAGGTCTATTTTAAAAAAGAACTGTTTTTATAACAGCAGATAATACTCATACCAGATACCTGTTTTGTTAAAAAATTAAAGAAGCAAAAATCACTCAATATTTGAAACACAAACACAACACAAAAATAAAGAAGTAAATAATTAGGTTTACTTAGACCGAAATAAAAATAATCTAGAAAAGAGGATAAAATGTTTTAAATTCTTATAGTCTTAAAGTGACACAGAGATACATAGATGCCCTCAAACTTGAGCACACTTGTTGAAAGAATTAAAGCAAAGTGGTACATGGTTATGATCTCAGTATATGATGTGAGAGACGAATGTACTTCACCCTCAAAGGGATGCAAACTAAAGTTATCTCTAAAATTACAGAATGCTAAAAGAAAATGTAAAGCCTTTAAAGTTATATGGAAAAATAGTTCTGAACACAGAATTTTATGCACTGCCAAAGTAATCAAGAAATTTCAGACAAGCTAGCTTCTAAAAGTTAATATAACATACGCAGTTTCTGAAAGACAAAATCTTTTTGAAAAAAGGATGTATTCCAGCAAAACCAAAAACAGCACTAAAAAAAAAAAAAAAAACCAAAACCAAAAAAAAAAAAAAAAAAAATTAAAGTTCCGAGAAACTCTAGAAATAATACAATAGAGCAGGGTAGACAGGTTCCATTTAATAACTGTGTCCTGGCCCAGGATGGAAGAGAAAGTCAGAGGATTTGAACCTACGTCTCCATAAACCTCAACATCACTCAGTCCTCTTTGCCCACTGTCATTCTAGAAGTTAGGCAATATTCCCACTTGTTAGCTCCGTATGTGTGCACTGACACATAAGCTATAAACCAAGGGGATAGCCTTCACGAGTAGGAAATTGATGTTAAGGGACCCAGTTGCTAGAACTGAAAATATTTTCGGAAATATTTATTGAATCGTGGAATCAGTAAATCCGCAAGGGCTGTTTAGTGTAAAATGCTTTCTTTTAACTCATGTGTTTATTTATTTATTTTTCTGTGGAGGAGGTGTTACCTTAGAAACAAGGTTTACTGGCCAGTGAACATTAGCAGGTTTTTAAAAATCTATATTAAAAGACACATTTTCAAACTTTCAATAATCTGTTGCCATTTTACTAATTGCTTGCTCTATGTGAAGGTACTGTGTGGTCTGTTGAAGACCTAGTTCTGACTTTTATGTGTTACTCTCAATGCGTAGGAATTGAAATAGGTTACTGTGATCACACCTGAAAGAACAAGTCACTTTAAATGAAATGTAGTTTTTCAATTCAAAAAGCGATACAATTTTAGCTCGTAAAAATCACTTTTTCTTTTTGAGATTTAAACTTTTGTAATATAACAAGAATAGTCTGAAGGCAAAATCAAGTACAGGAAATATAAAATGAATAGATTTAATTTTGATCACTTATTTTCTACAACCATTTGAATTCCTCCAATATCTAAATGTCCCAAACGATCCTTTCAGATGCCATGTATGAAAAAAAAAAAAAAAAAACAAAACAAAAAAAACCAGACAGTACTTCACAGATAACTAGAAAGGAAAAAGAAAAATTATTCACTAATATTACATTCATCTCATAGATGGATTGTTATGAAGAATATATTTTGAAGTTCTCTAGGAATATTAAATTTTGGCAATTGTTACAATTAAGTAAATATCTCATTAAAGAGGAGCTGATAGAAGCCTTGGCATTTAAACACAAGTAAAGGAAGAAAAATACTCATGAGACTCGTCCAATGATGTGCTATCACTTGACCTACTTCTTTATAGCTTATGTAAACAAAATTTGGTAGGAATAAATCACAAAAGGATGCACAACGTTATGAGTTGGGTAAAATAAAAATAATGCTCATCCTGAACTTCTATGCACTACAATATCCCAGGGTTGTTTTCTTCTTCTTTTTTTTTTTTAATTTGATTTGACTTAAAATAAAAATCCCCTTTTCTCCAACCTATTTCCTAACTTCTCTTTCTCTTGAAGGCTGGAGCAAACTGCTCTTTCCTCAAGTCCTACCTCCAGGTCTTAGAATGAATGTAAGCATATATAGTGAGTGTGAAGCCCACATTCTGTGGCTTAGCATCCCATCATACCTAAATTTGCACACTGCTTTGAGAAGTAGGTTTCTGGATGTTCTGAGGACCACATGTCTTCTATTGCCTTGGCCTCAATTATTTGGACAAAAGCTTTATAAACTGTCTGGCAAACTGTCTGGCTCTCCCTATTCCTACCACTTGACCTTGCTCTTATCAGTTCCTCTTAAGTGGATCAGTTCCTCTTAAGTGGATACCTATTCTTAAGTATTTCTCTTGGGTTTAATGTTTTTTATACTGTCTGACAAGCTTCTTTAATGTAGATTGTTTGTCTCATTTTCTCCAAATGTTGCAACTTATAAGGTCCTAGTCTGTTGGTATTTTAGCTATTGGAAAACTCCATGAAATCAATTTGGACCTTATGTGTCTGTCACCTACTTACTTGTACTAAAGTCTGTTTTTGTCATTTCCCATAGATATAACTTTTGCTTTGCTAACTGGATTCTAAGGCACAAGTTGTAATTTCTTTTCTGAAAATCAGACATTATTTATAATTCCTGAACTCTAAACCACAACAACTTTGGTTATAGCCTGCACAAAGTAATTAAAGTCTAAGTCTCAAGATTTGCCAATCCCTGACTATTCACATGCATACATTCAGGCATTCATGGAGCATGAAAATAACAATTTCTCTTAAAATGGCTTTTTCAAACGTCAGGGTATTTCTCTACAAGACTATGAGTTTTAGAGTATGTACTGTGAACTTGTAATACAAGTAAAAATCACTATTATATGGACATATTATTTATAGTATTACTCTCTCTAATGGAATTTTTATTGTGGTACAAAATAAATTGGATGGTTTTAAAGATCATGTACCTGAACCAAATAGCAATAAAATAATATGACACAAACCAGGAACAATCTTTTCCTGCAAACTATCTTGCTGGGTTTTAACTATCAGGTAATAGGAATCCATTCAAGGAAACAGAAACCAGGATAGGTATTTCAAACAGAGGGACTTTAATACAGGGAACTGATTACACAGATGTTGGAAGCAGAAAGAACCAACAGATTAAGTAGAGGAATCTAAGGTTTAGTAACAGCAGGAAACAGCTAAAACCACCAGAACTGGAGAAGCAAGAGAAGGAAGAGGTTCTTAAGCTTTTGCAGGAGGCATGTTTAGCTAATGTGTGGATGTCAAGGGGAGCAGACTCCTGGAGGGCCTGGCCCTGAACATCTGCTTCTCAAGTCACTGAGATGACTTCAGCGGGCATGGCTAGCTAGCTTGGTGCTGAAGCAGAATGAAGCTGGAGCCTGGGGACATTAAACCAGCTCCCTTTCCCCCTTCCATCACCCAGCCATTTGCCATTGCCTCCATGCTCAAATTCTAAGAGGAAGCCCACTACAAAGGGAGTCTGGAAATGCATTTTGCATATGAGCAGATCCACTAGAGAGAGGGAAGGGCTCAGTGATGATGTGTAAATAATGATACACAGTCAATATGTATAGACAGCATGTCAATAACCAACATACAATATATGTATAGCAGGTTTGGAGGTAACCGATATAGAGATCTTGAAAACATAATCTGGCTTTCTAGAGTGTAATATTTTGAGCATGAATTTCAAATCCCATAAATTGTGGTACAGGAATTCTCATTATGTGGTTCTCACATATTTTTCTTCATATGCTTTTACTATTACAATAATCCTATCAAGCCAACTTCTCTTTATGCTCAAGTGTAGTTCACTGATAGCTTATTAAATGTCATTAGAAAAGGTACTATTAAAATAAATCAATTTACACTAACTAGAAAATTTAAAAATCAAAAAATGTCTATATTATCCACAGAATGTCATGTTTTTTTCATTTTTTTTTTTAATTTAGAAAGGAAATACATATCATTTTACTTGTTCTTCAAAGAAAATAAATTGAGCAGTTATTGGGCCTAACTTCATGTTCAAAAATGTTTACATATTTTCAAACGAACTTGTCTTTAAAAGAAACTTCATTGTAGTAATTTTTCAAAGTACTTATCTAAGAAAATTAAAAAAAAAACTTAGAATGCTGTACATCCATTTTCACTAATTAAAAGGCTCAAATTGTTTATTTTTGCTGAGGAGTTGTTCAAATTATAAAGTGTCTCTCATCTCACTGCCTTCAAAAATCAGTGTGCTGTTGCATTATTCATCCAAACAGCATTTCAACAGATTAGCAGTTTAAGTAAGAATAAAATGGATTTTTATAAATATTCCAAACAATTTGATTACACTGTTGGAAAGACTTGTAAACATTATGGATTATGAGATTTTACTGCCATCTTCTGATGAATGTACTTTATGAGGAAAGTACAATGTTTAGAAATTATTCAAAAGAAATTCACTCGGTGTGTTTTACTTGTGCTTGGAGATGGAATGCTGGAGTAGCATATGGAAATATGTTAGTAACACATATATAACTTCATTACTGCTCCATTTCCTCTAACATGTTACTACCATGGTGCTCATTTCCTTTTTTGGCTATTTAAAATCAGAGATTCAATATTCTCCGGTTTAATTGGAATTAAAGTAATTGCAAAGATTTAGTCATGCTCCATTTTAAATTGGTAAATTTAAATATTACAACATGATTTAGCCAATTGCAAAAATTATCAGCAGGGTTTTAATCTGGAGGATCATTAACTACATTTAACATGAATATAAAAGCCTTCAGGTTTATGGTCCTCTTTCTGAAGAAAAAGTACTGTTCAAATTATTTTCTTTTTGCTGTTTTCTTTCTTTTTGTTTTAAATCCATAAAATCTGAAAGAAAAGTTAATGAGATTATCATCCAAATTTCTCAGGTAATTATACTGGAATGTAGAGCTTAGTTCTGCCATGAGGTTACAGTATAATTTAATGCTAGTTATACTTGGGCCCCTTGTTCAAAATGAGTTCAGTGTTTCCTAATAACTAGTTTCATAACACCATGCCCATGCACTCCTGCATAAACTTCTGAGGTGACAAAATGCTGGATTCCCCTCTTTATCCCTCACCAAATATTCCCCTCACATTTGCATCTACAGCCTGAAATATAAGACAGTTTGTCTATAGTACAATTTGGAGTAAAAGACATTGGAGAATTGAAAGGCCTATACTCTGAAAACTGTTAAACATTTATGAGAGAAATTGAAGATGACACAAAGAAATGGAAAGACATTCCAGGCTTATGACTGGAAGAACAAATATTGTTAAAACGTCTATGGTACCCAAACAATTTACTGATTTAATGCCATCCCTATCAAAATAGCAAAAGCATTTTTCACATAACTTGAACAAATAATCCTAAAGTGTGTATGGAACCACAAAAGATCCTAAATAGTCAATACCATCATGAAAATAAACAAAACAAGACAAAACCCAGAGGTATCACAATTCCAAAGTTCCAGTTATATTATAAAGCTGCAGTAACCAAAATACTATGTGGTGTTAGCACAAATATAGACACATAAAAACAATGGAACAGAACAGAAAGCTCAGAAATCAACCCACAATTATTTGCTCAATTAATCTTTCACCAAAGAGGCAAGAATATACAATGGGAAAAAGACGGTCTCTTAACAAAGGATGCTGGGAATACCATCTGGTTACACACCAAAGAATGAAACTGCACCATTTTCTTCTACCATACACTAAAATAAACTTAAATGTATTAGAGACTTAAATATGAGACCTGAAACCAGAAAAGTCCTAAAAGAGAACACACACAGTTATTTCTCTGATGTTAGCCATTACATTTTTCTAAATATGTCTCCTGTGGCAAGGGAAACAAAAGCAAAAATATATATTGGAACTATGGCAAAACAAACAAACAAAACCTTGTCACATCAAAGGAAATAACCAACAAAACTAAAACCTACTAAATGCGAGAAGATATTTGTAAATGACATATCTGATAAAGGGTTGGTATCCAAAATATATAAAGAACTTCTTTAACTCAACACCAGAAAAATAATCCAATTAAAAATGGGCAGAAGACATGAACAGAAACTTCTCCAAAGAAGACATACAGGGGTAACTGGATTGTCGGTTAAGCATCTGACTCTTGGTTTTGGCTCAGGTAATGATCTCATGGTTGGTGGAATTGAGCCCTGCATTGGGGTCTGCATGGACAGCATGGAGCCTGCTTGGAATTCTCTCTGTGTCTGTCACTCCAGTGCTCACTTGCACATCTGCTTTCTCTCAAAATAAATAAAGAAACTTAAAAAAAAATAAACAAGACATTCAGGTGGCTAACAGACACAAAAAAGATGCTCAACACCACTCATCATCAGGGAAAGGCCAATCAAAACCGCAATGAGATACCACCTCACACCTGTCAGAATGGCTAAAATCAACAACACTAGAAACAACAGGTGTTGGCAAGAATGTGGAGAAAAATGAACGCTATGTGTTTTGCAGGAATGCAAACTGGCACAGTCATTGTATAAAACAGTAGGGAGGTTTCTCAAAAAATTAAAAATAGGGGCACTGAGGTGTCTCAGTCACTTAAGTGTCTGACTTGACATCAGCTCAGGTCATGATCTCAGGGTTTATGAGATTGAGCTCTGTGTCAGGCTCTGTGCAGACAGTGTGGAGCCTGCTTGGGAGTCAGTCAGTCTGTCTGTCTGCCTGTCTGTCTCTCTCTCTCCCTTCCCTGTATGTTCCCTGTAAATACATACATACATACATACATATATAGATTTTTTTTAAGATTAAAAATAAAACTACCTAATGGTCCAGCATCACACTACTCGGTATTTACCCTAAGAATACAACAACAGTAATTAGAAGAGATATATGCACCTCTATGTTTATTGTAGCATTGTTACAATAGCCAAACTATGTAAGCAGCCCATGTATCCATTAATAGATGAATGGATAAAGAAGATGTGGTATATGTATACAATGGAATATTACTCAGCCATAAAAAAAAACAAACGAAAGCCTTCCATTTGCAACAATATGGATGGATCTAGAGAGCATTATACTAAGCAAAATAAGGCAGAGAAAGAAACTGATTTCACTCATATGTAGAATTCAAGAAATAAATGAACAAAGGAAAAAAAAAAAGAAAAAAAACAGAAGCAGACATTTAATTATAAGGAACAAAGTGATGGTTACCAGAGGTGAGGTGGGTGGCAAAGTGTGAAATAGGTGAATGGTATTCAAGTGTTTAATCTTAAATATCTTTTTTTTTTTTATTTTTTTCAACGTTTATTTATTTTTGGGACAGAGAGAGACAGAGCATGAACGGGGGAGGGGCAGAGAGAGAGGGAGACACAGAATCTGAAACAGGCTCCAGGCTCTGAGCCATCAGCCCAGAGCCTGACGCGGGGCTCGAACTCACGGACCGCGAGATCATGACCTGGCTGAAGTCGGACGCTTAACCGACTGCGCCACCCAGGCGCCCCTAATCTTAAATATCTTGATGATCACCAAGTCATATATGGAATTGTTGAACCACTATATTGTACACCTGAAATGAATATAACACTATGTGTTAACTCCACTGGAACTAAAATTAAAAAAAAAAAATGGATAACTGATCATAGGCTTCAAGCTCTGACACTTATGAACTATGACCACTTTAATGGATGGATAGTGCACAAACTATGGGTGAGAGCTTAGTGTAAATCTCACTATAAATCTTGAAAAAAAATTTAATCATTAGCTTTTTCCTTCAGTTGTGTTCTATAATCTCCCCAGTCCTCCCTTATCTATGAAACACTGAATTTAGAAAAGTATCTGATATGTTCATTGAAATTTAATTGTGAAGATGTGTTCATTTGTATTTTTCCCAAGTACACTTATTAGTTTTGTGACATTTTGAAGAGTTGCCTCTAAATGTGAGAATTAGTTAGACATCCCACTTATGCACAAAGCACACCCTTTTCTTGGCCTTGAGACAGCAACACTAGACCAATGATGTATCATTTTATAAATGACAGGAAGCACTCACTCCCTACAGACACATTGAGAAAAGCACATTCCTTTGGCTAAAAGACCGCCTCAGCAGGGACCTGGGCTTGGTGAGTGGAGCTAAATGAAGTTCACAATGCGATGCATAAACTGCACAACCACATGCAATGAATCTGATTAATGTAGGATTGTGGGATTTCTCTGGAGTTTCTCAGCTTACCTGGAGCCTGAGGTAGATTTTTATAGTACCTCTGTTTACTCTTTGTCTCTCCATCAAGCAAATGAGTAAATGTGGGAAACTGTCAGGGGTCTGTACTTGACCTCTTCTGTGCTCACTCTCCTTTCTGTCTGCAGTCTCAATCTCTTTTATGGCCATGTGTTCAATGCCCCAGGTATACCACTGCAATATTTCCTTCCTAGTCCTCTCAGGACTCTCAGCTGAAATGTGCTCTTCACCTTCCTGAAATCTGCACTTGCATGTTTTCCATTCATATCAAAACCTAAGTGATAAGAACTCAACTCGTGATCTTTCTTCCAAGTCTATTCCTTCTGCAGTAGTTCTAATTTATATAAATTGCCCAATTATCCACCTAGAAAACTGTAAGTAACCTTGGCTACTTTACCTTCTTTCTCCAAAACTGCACATTTATCTCAACCTTCACTGTTACTATATCCATGGGCTATCCTTGCTTCTCACCGTATGACTTAAATTGTCTGAGTCCCCCCATAATGCTTCTACCCACCTTCATTCTCTCCTTACTTCCATCAGAGACAGAGTCTTTTAAACACAGAGGTCTGGCCACGTCCTCTCTCTGCTCAGAATCCTTCTAAGCTTCTCTATTGCTAGGAGCACATATGATTGGCCCCTGCCCATTTTTCCTGCTTCAGACACATCTCTTTCTTGACCTTTATGCTGGATTTCCTGCATTCCCCTGAACACAATATATCCTTTGGACAACCCACCATTATAACTACGGTTTTCTCTGCCAGAACATCCTATACTCACATTTAATCAGCACCTATTTTTCTTTAGTTCTCAGGTAAAAAGTTATTCTTCTGAGCCCAAGATTAAGTAGTTATCTTTGCAACTCCTTTCTCCTCAATAATATAAACTCTTCTAGTATCTTGATATCATTTATTTTTACCTTTACTGTGTTTATGTGGACAGACTTGAAATTAATTCATATGTCTATATGTAAACTCCATGAGGACAGGGAACTTATCTGCCATGTTTATGACAACATTTTAACCATCTGACCAGTGTCAGATGGAGACATTCAATAAATATGGTTGATTAACTATGACACTCATTTACTCTTCCTACAAATATTTATTTTAAAACTATTATAAATAAGACAATGTGCTATTCTGTTTGTAAATAACTTTTACTGACTATAATACTAAGTACGGATTGGAGTCTGTCAAATATGAAAACAGGACTGTATTTTAACTACCCTTTATGCTGATTTTATTCAAAACCACTGTCATCTGCTTATTTACAGCCCAATTTTGAATTTCCCAAGTTTGGGGGTACTTTTAGTTGATAAAAATACCATAATCCATGGGGATCCTGTATTATTCCCATGGAAAATATAGTTAAAATATTGTCTCAGAAAGTTACTTCTGGTTTACTTTAGTTCATTACGTTCCAGGAAATGGCAATGTCATTTACTAAGTAGCGTATGCTTAACAGGTTTATGTTCGACTTTGAATTTCCTTCGTTTCTTCATTTAATTATCTGCCATGTTTTAATTGCTTTTTAAATATTGTGAACTTAAAATTATGCTTAATTCAAACAATTTCTTTACAATTGTTAAAACTTTAAAAGATGCTGGTGTTGTATCATAAAATTATCTCTAAATCATTTGTGATGTAATAAAATGAATTTATTCTTCACAAAATTATTTGTTTAAATATCTGAGCAATACTTATCTTTTATCCTATGTTAAAAATATTTAGTTTCATTACTGAGTTCATATTTTCATAACTTTCATTTTCTTCCTGTAGAAATTTCCCAAACTGTAAATACTAGACAAACCAGCTATGTCTACTTGTTAAATATAAAAATTATCATGATAAAATAACCTGCATGTTATGAGAATGACCATAGCTTTTCACTAATTAAAATGTTAGGTTGCTTATATCAGTTTATAACTAGATACTATACACAGGATGTGAGATAAGATATCTACTAAGAAAACTCTTGATAGTAGAAATCAGCAAACCATCCACTTTTCTTTCAGTAATGAACTTCACAAAATTAGACTAAAATTCAGATTATAGAAATGGCAGGATATCATAATATCCTGTGATTATAGTTGAAAAGTGTTTATTTGGGAAAATCTATTACCAGATTAGATTTTTTTTACTGTTTACTTATGATATGAGCTTGCTCAAACATTTGAAAATGAGGTTGAGCCCTCAACAGATAATGATAAACTTACACAAATCAGTTACATCTTATAATGTAGCAGACTGCATTGTTTATTAAGAACCAAAAGCCTTAAATATATCAATGTTCACAGAGTGGCACCACTCTGCAGTGAAGATAGTTTACAAGAGCTGCACTGCACACCCAAATTTTATATATATATATATATATATACACACACACACATACACACAAATATATACACACATATACACATATATACACATATATACACATATATATGTGTGTATGTGTGTATATATATATGTGTGTGTGTGTATGTATATATATATATACATATATATATGTGTATATATATATACATATATATGTATATATACATATATATATATACATATATATGTATATATACATATATATATATATATATATATATATTTCCTATTTGTGTGCAATGATCTTGTTATGATGCTACTCTAGGGAAGTTCACAAGACAAAGCTGCTAAAGTCTTCACCCTGTTACCAAAAATACATGGTGGTTATTTTCAGGGACTCACGTATTTAATATTACTGGCAGAAAGTTGAATCATTTTCAGCTCTTAATTATTTAATTTCTTACCAGGTTTTAAGCTCTGTAAGGATAACAAGAGTACATTATGGGGGCACCTGTGTGAGTCAGTGGGTTAAGCGTCCAACTCTTGATTTCAGCTCAAGTCATGATCTCATGGTTTGTGGGTTTGAGCCCTGCCTTAGGCTCTATGCAGGCAGAGAGGGATCTTGTCTCCCTCTCTCTCTGCCCCTCCCTCTGCTTGCTATCTCTTTCTCAAAGTAAATAAAAATAAACTTAAAAAGAAAGTGCATTAAGTGTTTGTACTTCCAAATGTCCTAGCCCAATTTGTGGCACACTGTGGGTAACACAGAAGTGAATGACTTTGCTACTCCAAGTGTATAAGGCGTTATCAGCATCATCTGGAGCTCATAAGAAATGCAGAATCTCAGACCCTACTCCAGCCTTGGCAAATTAAAATCTGGGTTTTAACAAAATTCCCCAAATCATTCAACACACATTAAAACACAGCAAAGACTGGTGTGAGAGGCATTGTATAATTTAAAGATGGGATTTGAAACCCAGCTTTGTCACTTACTGTCTCTGTAAACCATGAAAATTCCTTAAACATCTTTGAATCTTATTTCCATACCTGAAAAATGAGATGAAATTAACTATTTGAATCTTTGAATTACTATGATTATCAGGAATTATATAAAATTCTGAATATTTCTGAAACGTTCTACAACCTTTACCAGAGTAGTGTATTAATTTACATACGGTGTTAAGAAAATCAATCGTTTGTTATATGTGATGTACGTTTTGCGTGTTTCCAGTTACTTTGACTTCAATATTGGTATTTTTACTTTATAAAAATTTAATGCTTATATTGTCAAATATATTTTTGTTCTATTTTATTATTTAGAAGAGTCTTTTTTGCTCAATTTTTCTCAGTTCACATTTTGGATTTTGGATTTTGAGAGAAAACATACAGAATAGTGTACAAAGCAAAAGTTTCTAGCCCCATGATTTATTCAAAAGTAAACAAATCCCTACAACCATCAGCTAAAATAAGAAAAAGACACTTCTAGCTCCCCAGAACCCTATTCTCTAACTGTGCGCTTCTTTACAATTACCGTCTAATCTTTCCACTCTAGCAGTGACCACTACCGCTGCCCTCTAAAACCACAGATTATACAAAATTTAAAAATAGGCAAGACTAAGTAAAATCAAATACGATGTCTTCTGCTTCTGTACCATATTCTCTGAATGTAGCAATTTGAGAGACTCATGTTGCTGCTTATAGCAAAAGTTCACGCATGTGTATTTCTCTAAGACATTTCACCTTCTGCACAGGCCACTATACTGTTGGATGTTTTGGTTGTTTTAATTTAGAACCACTGCTACAAAGGTTCTTGTACATGTATTTTGGTATAAATATACACCCATTTCTTTTGGATATCACTTAGGAGTACAACTGCTATGTCGTAAGGAATATACATGTTCAATTTTAGTGATTGTACTTATACCAACAGTGTCTGGGAATATCAGTTGCTTTATAGCTTCCTTCTCACTTGGCCTTATCTGTGTTTTTCAGTACAGCCACTCCAGCGAATGGAGAGTACCATAATAATACTTTGATTTTAATGTACATTTCCCTAATAATTTGATTATCCTTAAACATGACTATTATCCACTTAGACATCTTCTGTGTGAGGTGTTCAACTTCCTGCCTGTTTTTTTTTTTTTTGGATGTTTTATAAGTGTTCTTTAGGTAATACAAAAAACATTCCTTTGTTGATATAAATAACTGTCATAAATAATATATGTATCAAATACCATATGACTCACCGTATCTTGTCTTTCTACTCTCTAGCATCCATTGATGAATGAAAGTCCTAATGCTAATTCAGTTCTAAATATCAGTTCTACCTTTCTGGATTAGGCTATTTTTGGGGGGGCGGGAGGGATTCTTTTGAAGAATTTCCTAGCCAGGTATCATGGAGATAGTCTCCTTTTATCTTATATAAGCTTTGTGGTTTGCTCTTTTACAGTTAGATAAGCAATCCATCCATAACTAATTTTTGTATATGGTTGAGATATTTTACATTCATAATGTATTTAAAAATATATATATATATATCCAGGTGACTCAGTTTCATTATTTAAAAGTCTGTCCTTCCTCCACTAATCTATTACACCATTTTAGTCACCTTTCAAGTGTCAAATATATGAATGTTTCTGAATTCTATTCTTCTGCAGTGATATATCAAGACTATCCTTGTGCCAATGCCACACATTGCTTTAATTATTGTAACTTTGTAACAAATCTTATTTTCTGACAGAATAAATCCTCCTAACTTTGCTTTTCAATAGGGTTTTGGCTTGCTTGGAATTCTAATTTTACTCATATGCTAGAGCTATTTACCTCATCCCTTGTGACTCTTATGCCCTTTGTTCTATTTCTTGGTTATCTCTATATTTATCCCTTTACTTTCACTATCAATGTTATATTTATATATATATTATATATATTACATATATATATATATATATAATATATAGATTTTCTTATTTCCTCTCCAGTTTGATAATTGTACACATTTTGTCTAATCTATTAAGTCCATACATTTAGTCCTAAATATTCATGATCATATTTTCAATTCCAGAATTCCCTTTGGTTTCTTTTTATTGTTTGCAGTTCTGTGCTGATCAAAAATTTATTTTCTATTCCCTGGTAACCATTCACCCTTATTACTTACAAATCTGGTTTAGAGTGACATTAGCAACATGGCAATATAACACTCCTCTTTTTAAATTTTTTTAATGTTTATTTTTGAGAGAGAGACAGAGTGTGAACAGGGGAGGGACAGAGAGAAAGGTAGACACAGAATCCAAAACAAGTTCCAGGTCTCAACTGTTAGCACAGAGCCCAATGCAGGGCTCAAACCCAGGAACTATAAGATCATGACCTGAGCTGAAGTCACTCAACCCACTGAGTCACTCAGATGCCCTGACATTCCTCTTTTTAATCAATGAACTAAGAATACAATGTTGACCAGGAGCAGGGCAGACCAGATAGAAGAAAGAAAAAATGGCTTGGAGAATAGGAATAAACAAATAACAGAAGAGAGGTAGCGAAGACTTAAAAAGAGTCAGGAAAGCCTATGTCAGCTCTTGGATACCACCAGACAGGTAAGTAACAGGAAAATTGTGAGTCCAGAATAAAAACGAAGGAGAATGGGGGCTGAGAGTTGAATAAATAAGAGCTGAGAACTTCCCAAACATGGAGAAATATTTGGACATATGAGTCCATGAAGCTAATGTAACACCCTATTATTTCAATGCAAAAAAATCTTTTCCAAGATAAATTATAATTAAATGATCAAATATCAATTATAAAGAATGAATCTTAAAGGCAGCCAACAACAAAAAAGAATGTAACCTACAAAAGAAGCCCCTTCAGCTATCAGTTTATTTCTCAGCAGAAACTCTACAGGTGAGAGTATAATATTTAAAGTACTGAAAGATAAAAATTGCCAGCCAAGAAGATTTAATCTGATAAAGTTATCCTTCAAATGTTTAGGGTAAATAAAGGCTTTTCCAGACCAACAAAAGCTGAGGGAGTTTACCACCACTAAACCTGCCTTGCAAGAAATGCTGAAAGGAGCTCTTCAAGCTGAAATGAAGACAATCAACATCATGAAAATATATTAAAGTACACAACACACTGGTAAAGGTTAAAAAATGCATATTTTAAAAACTGTACCTATATATCAGGATGGTGTTAACCACTCAACTGTAATATAAAAAGTGAAAGGAATAGTAAAATTGACCATAGCAACTGTAAATTGTTAATGAACATATGGCATAAAAAGAGATAAATTGTGACATCAATAATGTAAAAAAGATGGGAACCTTATAAGAATTTGAAAATAAGTTACTATCTGCCTAAAATTGACTATTTTACTGATGTTCTAGCTAAATCACAAGAAAACTACAAAACAAAATCCTAGAGTAGATCCATAAAAACAGGAGAAACCAAGCATACCATTGTTAAAAATAACCAATTTATGAAAGAAAGTAGAGATAGAGGGGAAAAAGAAACAATAGAAATGCAAAACAAGCAGAAAGCAATTAATAAGATGGCTTTAGTAACACCTTATCCATCAATAATTGTTCCAAATGTAAATGGATTGAAATAACCAAAAGACATAGAATGGCTGGATTTAGAAAAAAGAAAAAAAGATCCAATTATGTGCTGCTTAGAAGAGACCCATTTCATATTTAATGATGCATAGACTCAAGGTGAAGAGATAGAAAAAAATATATATGAAAGTAGAAACCAAAAGAAAGTGAGGATAGGTACACTTTTATCAGAAAAACAGAATTTTGGGCACCTGCATTGCTCAGTCGGTTACACATCTGACTTTTGCTCAGGTCATGATCTCATGGTTTGTGAGTTCGAGCCCCACATCGGGTTCTGTGATAACAACTCAGAGCCTGGAGCCTGCTTCGGATTCTGTGTCTCCCTCTCTCTCTGCTCCTGCCCTCTTCGTGCTCGCGCTCTCTCTCTCTCTCTCTCTCTCCCCCCCTCTCTCTCTCCCCTCTCTCAAATTGAATACACATTTAAAAGGTTGAGAAAATAACATTTCTATGTAATATTTTTTAAAAAAGAAAAACTTGAATTTAGTCAGCAACAAGAGACAAGGAAGTTTATTATATAATGATAAAAGGATAAATCAGTCAAGATGTAATAATTATAAATATGTATGATCCCAACATCAGTTTTTCTAAGTGTATTAAGCAAATACTAGCAGATACTAAGGGAGAAATAAACAACAATAAATTAATTGTAGGAGACTTCAATGCCCCACTTTCAACAGTAGATATATCATCCGGAAGGAAAAACCAACAATACTAACTTGAACCATACCTTAGACCCAATGGACCTACCAGACATCCATAAGACATACCATCCATAGCAGCCAAATATTCTTTCAATTGTGCATGGAACATTCTTAAGGACAGCTCATATTATAGGAAATGTAATAAGTCTTAGAAAATTTAAGGAGACTGAAATCATACCAAGTATTTTTTCTGACTACAGTGTTATGAAACATCAACATGAGCAAAATTGGAAAATCTGCAAATATGGGAAAACTCAACAACACATTCCTGAAAAACCAATGACTCAAATAACAAATCAAAAGGAAATCAAAGAGTATCTCAAAACAAATGAATGCAGGAAACAATCAAACAAACTTACCAAAACTTATGAAACACTGCAAAAACTGTTCTGAAGGGGGAATTTACACTAATAAACACATATATTAAGAAATTACAAAGATTGCAAACAACCTAAATTTATGCTTCAAGAACCAGTGACTACTGTGACATTTCTATACCAACCAATTAGATAACCTACAAAAAATAATTTTCTATAATCAAAGTTAGAAGAAAAAAAAAGATCATAGTTGAAATAAAAGAAATCTAGACCAGAAAAATAATATAAAAGATCAACAAGGCTAAGAGCTGATTTTTCAAAAAGGTAAACAAAATTGACAAGACTTTAGTGAGACTAGGAAAAAAAAGACTCAAAATCAGAAATGAAAGAGGAGAATAACTGACACTACATATATACAGAGGATCATAAGAGGCTACTATGAACAATTCTATGCCAAAAAATTAGGTAACCTACAAGAAATATTTCTCTACAGAGAAAACACCAGGACCAGATGGCTTCATGGGAGATTACTAACCAAACATTTAAAGATCAATGCCAACCCTTCTCACACTCTTCCAAAAATTTAAGAGGAGGGAAGTCTTCCAAACTTATTTTTAAAAGGCCAGCATTACCCTGATACTAAAGCCACATAAGACACTGCAAGAAAACTTTAGACCAATATCTTTCATGAACACAGATGTAAAAATCATCAACAAAATGTTAGCAAACTAAATTCAAGAACTTGATAAGATGATTTTACCCTATGACCAAATGGGATTTTCCTTAGGATACAAAGGTGGTTCAACATATACAAATCAATAAGTGTGATATATCAAATTAATAGTAGGAAAGATAAAAATAATGGTATCAATATACAAAGAAAAATTTGACAAAATACAACATCACTTCAAGCATGATAAACACCTTTGAGAGGCAGAGTAATAAAGAATAGATCTCAATATGATAAGGGCCATATATGAGAAAGTCAGAGCTAACATACTCTTCATCAAGAAAACTGACAATGTTTTCTCTGATATAAAGCACAAGAGTTCATACCCTCACCACTCTTATCCAACACAGAACTAGAAGTTCTGACTAAAGCAATCAGGCAAGACAAAGAAATAAAAGGCATCCAAATTGGAAAGGAATCAGTAAAATTATTGTTGTTTTCTGACCTATGATTTTATATATTTAAAATTGCAAAGACAACTAAGAAATTGCTAGATCCAACCAATGAATTCAGTAAAGTTACAGGACACAAAATTAATATACCAAAATCAGTTGCATTTCTATATACTAACAATGAAATATATGAGGAAATAAATTATCTCAATAATAGAACCAATAAAATATCTGGGAATAAATATAACCAAGAATGCAAGAGATGTGTGCATTGAAAACTGCAAGATTCCTAAAAGAAATTGAAGAAGACACAAACAAATGGAAAGATGCTCCTTTTTCGTGGATTGAAAGAGTTAATGTTGTTAAAATGTCCAAACTACCCAAATCCATCTATAGATTCAAAAGAATTCCCACCAAAATTCCAAAGACATTTTTCACAGAAATTTTAAAAAATCCTGAAATTCATGTGTAACCACAAAAACCCTGAATACCCAAAGCAGTCACTAGACAAAAAAAGAACAAAACCAGAGACACCACACTTTCAGGTCCCAAACTGTGTTACAAATCTATACTTAAAGCAGCATGATACTGGCATAAAAATAGACACAAAGAGGAAGAGAACAGAACAGAGAGCCCAGAAATAAGCTCCCACATACATGGTCAGTTAATATTTGATAAGAGAGCCAGGGACATCCAATGGGGAAAGGATAGTCTCTTCAACAAATGATGCTAGAAAACTGGATAACCACATGCAGGAAAATGAAATTGGACCTCCATTGTACACATTCACAAAGATTAATTCAAAATGGATCAAAGATCTAAACATAAGGCCTTGAATGTGAAACTCTTAGAAGAAAATGTAGGAAGCACCTCAACAGTGGTCTTAGCAATGATTTTTGAATATGATGCCAAAATCACAAACAACAAAAGAGATCAAAAAGTGGGCCTCCAACAAACTTAAAAGCTCTGCACTGCAAAATAAACAAACAAAACAATCAACAAAATGAAAAGGCAGCTAAGCAAAATATTGGCAAACCATGTATCAGATAAGGAGTTAATAGCCAAAATTTATAAAGGACTCATACAACTCAGTAATAAAAAGCCACAAATAACCCAATTTGCAAACAGGCAGAGAAACTAAATACATATTTTTTTTTTCAAAGAAGATATCCAAATAGCTAACAGGTACATGAAAAGGTACTCAACATCACTAATCATCAAGGAAATGTAACTAAAACCACGAGATATCAGTTCACACTTGTGAAAATGGCTGTCACGAAGAGAAGAGAGAAACAAGTGTTGGTGAGGATGTAGAGAAAATGGAACTCTTGTACATGTTTGATGGGATTGTAAACTGATTCAGCCACCATGGAGAATGGTATTGATTAACTTTACAAGTATTTATTCTATTGATTACATTTGTATCCATTTATCCATTAACTCCCTAAGAATTTTACATATCAAGAACAAAAAATTTAGTATCCTCCCTTTTATTCTGCTCATCCTCATTGCCAACACTTAATTTTGGTTGGCTATATTACTATCAGTTCTTTCATTGTTGCCTTTAAAACCTTCAATACCCTTGAGTATGTTGCATAATTAATTACATCTTATGACTATATTTTGACCTTTTGTTTTGAAATATAGGGACATTAATAGCTTACCACCACCAATATTCTCTTATATTTGATTTTTGTTAGTTATTAGCTTAACACTATCTTTTATAGTTTAATAGCACATAAATTCTGTTCTGAAATCATATTTTCCACAAGTGTAGTTCTTCGGTTAGATTCAATACTCATTGCCAATTATTTTGTCACCATATTTCTATTCTTGTGTAAGTTGATGCCAAATCATCATTTGTAATATTTGAGAAATTTTTATGGGAATTATATTGCTTAAATTCTTACATTTGAAAATCTCTTCTGTGGCCTTTATGTTTGAAGGAAAGTTTGAAAAGCTCTAGTATTCCTGTAACATACTTTCAGAGGATATGGTAGACCTAGCACATTATTGTATAGCATTGAATGTCACTATAGCGTATAATAAACAAAAACAACTTTTCATTCAGAAGTCACCTGCTTTTATTCCAATGGTGATTGTTCCTTGTTTCTATAGAATTTCCTTTAATTCAAAATCAATTTTATAAGGGATTTCTCAATGTTAGTCTGTTTCTATTTATCTTAGACATCCAATAACCTATTGATACATATATACATATTTCTTATTTCAGGAAGGTTTCTGGAATTATAACTTTATTTATGTATGCTATCATGTTCATGGAAAACAAATATGTCTATACTGCGTCTTTGTCTTTCCTGGGATTGTAATGTAACTTCCATATGATTTGTAATATAAAGATGTCCATACATTTATCCTCTCTGAAAACCCTCTAATATAGAAACCAATTATATTAGGTTGATAGATAAGGCAACACATATTTTTATAAATTATGGTATTTCTGGAAAAGTTGCCTATTTTACACAAATAACACTTATTTATCCTACTTTCAAGTAGAAATGAATAAACATAAACTAATTGTAATAAGAATGAAACTTAATTAAATGTGTACTACTTTACAAATGTGAATAATTACAAAATCTATGTGATATAGTAGGAAAAATTTGCTCTTTTGAGTTTGTATTTGTTTCTTTTATTATTAATAGTCATAGCTCTGGTGGACTTTGCTGTGTAAATCAGTCCTACCTCAATAAATATCCAAAACCATGGACACTGCAACCTGGCCACCAATTAGAACCTGAGTTTTCTATTGCATTTTGTTTAGTTACTTAATAAAGTAATTAGAGTAAATAAAGTAAAATAAAGTCCAGAAATTACAAGCCATCAAAAAAAACCTGATATAAAGAGATTATTTCCATTTTAATCACCAAAAGCATTCTTGATAACAAGGCTTCATTCTCAAACCAAAGAAAAATAGAATTTTTATTAAAATGTTTTACATAGCTCCATAACACTTACTAAATAAGTGTTGAATGGCCATAGGAAACCAGTTCAATCTACACAAATCTAAAGGAAGTGTTTTTAATCTTGTTTTTTATAGTAACTTTATTCTCTCTAAAGAAAAGTGACATATGGTCTATTTTTCTTAGAGAATAAAATATTTACACCATCCTTCTTCATCCAAGTTTTCCACTCAGAAGCCTAACTTAGGGAACAGAAGTATAGGCAATCTTCACTTCGTTGTGTAATCTTTACAAGTTTTTATTAAGTTGTTAGAATTTTCTTATATTTGATTATAAATTCAGAGAGAAACAGCTAATATCTATTTAGCACACTATGATTTAAAACACTAAAAACATTGAGAATTAATGTTTTATTTGTGTGAAGTATTTATCAAGAACCGTTTGAATAGTGCTTGCCTTCCTCTTACTGTTTTATATCCTAAAATGCCAGGAAGTAATATCTTCAAAGCCTTGAATTGCCATATTCTTTCCAAAATTTTGGATGAGCTTCCACTAGTTTATTCTTTGAGCTCTTAAATGATGTGAAATATATCCCTAATTTCCTTTACTGTGAAGTTAATTGCCCATGGTGCTTCCTCTGGGATATCTTCATCCTTTTTATCACAACCATTTTCCTCATTTAGGTCCATAAATTTACCTTTGCTAAGTTCCTCTGGCTGCAAACTGACTCTTTCCAATGGTGTCAACGCCAACATCCTTAAGGTCAGCTATTTCTTGTATATTATAATCTACATTTTATTTGAATTTCACTCTCAAAATTATCACTTTGCAGGGGAGAGAAGTGGGGATGGGCTGCATTTTTACTTTTGTTGGCTGATTCTCTTTACTAATTATCCTATCTTGTAAAATTCCAGATGGGCTTATCACTGGGGGGCAAGAAGGCAACCCAAATGCATGCTTTGTTGTCTGTATGTAAAAATTGTTAAATAGATGTTCTGTGATCAATCAACAATCAACACACTTCGAAAGAATTCAGGTGATTGGTCATTGATTAGGATGGGCCTCTGTTACATATGTAGTGATGTGTAGGCTGAAAGGCTAAAAAAGAAATTTGTACCTTATGTAATAACTCGCAGTTAAAATATACTGTGGTAACAAAATTTGAACCATATTGTTGGAGGACTGGTATTATTTAAATAAAATGTGATAACTTAAACTTGTACAACTCTGAACCACACAAAATGAGGACTAGCTGTGTTTCATAGTGCTTAAATGGTTCAATACTGAAACCAGCAGAAATATGTTACTGTAACTTATCACATAAAAAAGGGAGATTAACTTAACCAATGCAGCAATAGTATTTTCTAAATTTCAATATTTGCAAGTCATTTAAAAAAAACTCAATAGAGGAAAAAATGAATTTTATTTGGTAATACAATATAAAAAACTGGTAATGGATCTCAAGTTTATATGGAGAGCCAAAGAACCCAGAATAACTCATGCAAGAATGAAGAACAAAGTCACGGGACACTACTCATATTCAAAACCTACTATAAAGCTAGTGACACTGGAAAAACAATAAACAGAACAATGGAAAAGAATAAAGAGCTCAGAAATAGACCCACATAAATATAATTAATTGATCTCTATCTCTGCCCAAAGAGCAAAGATAATACAATGGAGCAAAAATAGCCTTTTCAATAAGTGGTGAACAAGACATGCACATGCAAAAAAAAAAGGGGGGATTTAGAAACCTTACACCCTTCATGAAAATTAAAAGTTAGCTCAAAGTTATTATAGACCTAGATGTAAAATGTAAAACTGCAAAAATTTTAGGACATAGGAAAAAAACCTAGATGACACGGAGGATTGCAATGACTTTTCAGATGCACAACCATAGGAATGACCTGTGAAAGAAATAAGTGAAATGCTGGACTTAATTAAATTTAAAACTTTTGCTCTGTGAAAAAAAATACTGTCAAGAAAATGAGAAGACAAGTAATGAACTGAGAGAAATATTCATAGAAGATACATATAATACAGGACTGTTATCCAAAATACACAAAGAATCCTTAAAAACAAAACAAACAGCCAAATTAAAACATGGGCAAAAAAATGAACAGACATTTCACCAAAAAGATATATAGGTGATATATAAGTACTTGAACACTGTATGTCACTGGAAAATTACTAATTAAAACAATGAGATACCAATACAAACTGATGAGAATGGCCAAAATGTAGAACACTAACAATACTAAATGCTGACAAGGATGTGGGAAAACAGTAATTCTCATTCATTGCTGATGGGAAAGCAAAATGATACAGCCAGATTAGAAGACAGTTTGACAATTTTTCATTAAATCAAGTCTACTCTTACTATGTGACCCAGCACTTGCACTCCTGAAACATCTGTCCAGGCAACAAAACAAAACAAAAAAACACAACTGTACATAGAGGTCTATAGCAGCTTTATTCATAATTGCCAAAACTTGGAAGCAACATAGATATCTTTCAATAGGTTAGTGGATAAATATACTATGGTACCTCTAGACAATGGAATATTATCAGTGCTCTAAAGATAGGAGCTATCAATACATGATAACATAGAACTTAAATGCATGTTACCAAGTAAAAGAAACCAATCTGAAAAGACTAAATAGTATGTTATTCCAACAAAAGGACATCTGAAAGGGCAATAAGGAGACAGTAAAAAAAAAAAAAAAGTCACTCATTGCCAGGGGTAGGGTAAGGTGGAAGGAGAGATGAACAGGAAGAGCACAGGTGATTTTTAGACAGTGTAAGTATTCTGTATGATATTATAATGGTGGACACGTGTCACTATATGTTTGTCAAAGTCACTGGAATATACTACACCAAGAGTGAATCCTAACATCAACTATGGATTTGAGTGATAATCATGTCAAATTAAGTTGACATTTTAACAAATGTACAACTCTGATATGGAATTTTGATGGTAGAGGACACCATGCATATGTGGAGATGGGGATATATAGGAACTGTCTTTATTTCCACCCAATTTTGCTGTGATCTTCTAACTGCTATAAAAATAATATTTATTGGATTACTGAAGATGGTGGTGTAGGAGGACGCTGGGCTCACTACGCGTCCTGCTGATCACTTAGATTCCACCTACACCTGCCTAACTAACCCAGAAAACCACCAGAAGACTAGCAGAACAGAGTCTACCGAGCCAAGCGCAGACGAGAGGCCCACAGAAGAGGGTAGGAAGGGCGGCGAGGCGGTGCACGCTGCACGCACTTGCGGGAGGGAGCCAGGGTGGAGGGGCAGCCTGCCGGCCAAGCAGAGCCCCCGAGTCTGGCTTGCAAAAGCGGAGGGGCAGGACAGAGTGTGTTCCAACAGCAAGCGTGACTTAGCATCTGGGAGGTCATAAGTTAACAGCTCTGCTTGGAAAGTGGGAAGGCTAGAGGACAAAGGGAGGGAGAGTTGCTGATCGCCGGGATGACAGAGCTCAGTTTGGCGGGGAACAAAGGCACCTGCCAGCGCCATCTCCCCCGCCCATCCCCCAGCCAAAATCCCAAAGGGAACCAGTCCCTGCCAGGAAACCTGCTTGCTCCGAGCAATCACCCAACGCTGTGCTTCTGCGGAGCCACCCCTCTGGTAGCGGGTCTGACTCCTTCCCGCTGCCACAGGGCCCCTCCTGAAGTGGATCACCTAAGGAGAAGCGGGCTAAGCCTGCCCCTCCTGCCCCCGTGCACCTTGCCTACCCACCCCAGCTAATATGCCAGATCCCCAGCACCACAAGCCCGGCAGTGTGCAAGTAGCCCAGACGGGCGATGCCACCCACAGTGAATCCCGCCCCTAGGAGAGGGGAAGAGTAGGCACACACCAGTCTGACTGTGGTCCCAGCGGTGGGCAAGGGGCAGACATCAGGTCTGACTGCGTCTCCGCCCACCAACTCCAGTTATACACCACAGCACAGGGGAAGTGCCCTGCAGGTCTGCACCACTCCAGGGACTATCCAAAATGACCACACGGAAGAATTCCCCTCAGAAGAATCTCCAGGAAATAACAACAGCTAATGAACTGATCAAAAAGGATTTAAATAATATAAAAGAAAGTGAATTTAGAATAATAGTCCTAAAATTAATCGCTGGGCTTGAAAACAGTATAGTGGACAGCAGAGAATCTCTTGCTACAGAGATCAAGGGACTAAGGAGCAGTAGGAGGAGCTGAAAAACGCTTTAAACAAAATGCAAAACAATATGGAAACAACGACAGCTCGGATTGAAGAGGCAGAGGAGAGAATAGGTGAACTAGAAGATAAAGTTATGAAAAAGAGGAAGCTGAGAAAAAGAGAGATAAAAAAATCCAGGAGTATGAGGGGAAAATTAGAGAAGTGATACACTAAAAAGAAATAATATATGCATAATTGGTATCCCAGAGGAGGAAGAGAGAGGGAAAGGTGCTGAAGGGGTACTTGAAGAAATCATAGCTGAGAACTTCCCTGAACTGGGGAAGGAAAAAGGCATTGAAATCCAAGAGGCACAGAGAACTCCCTTCAGACATAACTTGAATCGATCTTCTGCACGACATATCTAGTCAAACTGGCAAAATACAAGGATAAAGAGAAAATTCTGAAAGCAGCAAGGGGTAAACGTGCCCTCACATATAAAGGGAGACCTATAAGACTCGTGACTGATCTCTCTTTTGAAACTTGGCAGGCCAGAAAGAATTGGCACGAGATCTTTAATGTGCTGAACAGAAAATATATGTAGCCGAGAATCCTTTATCCAGCAAGTCTGTCATTTAGAATAGAAAGAGAGATAAAGGTCTTCCCAAACAAACAAAAACTGAAGGAATTTGTCACCACTAAACCAGCCCTACAAGAGATCCTAAGGGGGATCCTGTGAGACAAAGTACCAGAGACATCACTACAAGCATAAATCATACAGACATCACAATGACTCTAAACCCGTATCTTTCTATAATAACACTGAATGTAAATGGATTAAATGTGCCAACCAAAAATCATAGGGTATCAGAATGGATAAAAAAACAAGACCCATCTATTTGCTGTCTATAAGAGACTCATTTTAGATCTGAGGACACCTTTAGATTGAGAGTGAGGGGATGGAGAACTATTTATCATGCTACTGGAAGCCAAAAGAAAGCTAGAGTAGCCATACTTACATCAGACAAACTAGACTTTAAATTAAAGCTGTAACAAGAGATGAAGAAGGGCATTATATAATAATTATAGGGTCTATCCACCAGGAAGAGCTAACAATTATAAATGTCTACGCGCTGAATACCGGAGCCCCCAAATATATAAAACAACTACTCATAAACATAAGCAACCTTATTGATAAAAATGTGGTAATTGCAGGGGACTTTAACACCCCACTTACAGAAATGGATAGATCATCTAGACACACGGTCAATAAAGAAACAAGGGCCCTGAATGAGACATTGGATCAGATGGACTTGACAGATATATTTAGAACTCTGCATCCCAAAGCAACAGAATATACTTTCTTCTCGAGTGCACATGGAACATTCTCCAAGATAGATCATATACTGGGTCACAAAACAGCCCTTGATAAGTTTACAAGAATTGAAATTATACCATGCATACTTTCAGACCACAATGCTATGAAGCTTGAAATCAACCACAGAAAAAAGTCTGGAAAACCTCCAAAAGCATGGAGGCTAAAGAACACCCTACTAACGAATGAGTGGGTCAACCAGGCAATTAGAGAAGAAATTAAAAAATATATGGAAACAAACGAAAATGAAAATACAATAATCCAAACGCTTTGGGATGCAGCGAAGGCAGTCCTGAGAGGAAAATACATTGCAATTCAGGCCTATCTCAAGAAACAAGAAAAATCCCAAATACAAAATCTAACAGCACACCTAAAGGAAATGGAAGCAGAACAGCAAAGACACCCCAAACCCAGCAGAAGAAGAGAAATAATAAAGATCAGAGCAGAAATAAACAATATAGAGTCTAAAAAAACTGTAGAGAAGATCAACGAAACCAAGAGTTGGTTTTTTGAAAAAATAAACAAAATTGACAAACCTCTAGCCAGGCTTCTCAAAAAGAAAAGGGAGATGACCCAAATAGATAAAATCATGAATGAAAATGGAATGATTACAACCAATCCCTCAGAGATACAAACAATTATCAGGGAATACTATGAAAAATTATATGCCAACAAATTGGACAACCTGGAAGAAATGGACAAATTCCTAAACACCCACACTCTTCCAAAACTGAATCAGGAGGAAAGAGAAAGCTTGAACAGACCCATAGCCAGTGAAGAAATTGAATCAGTTATCAAAAATCTCCCAACAAATAAGAGTCCAGGGCCAGATGGCTTCCCAGGGGAGTTCTACCAGACATTTAAAGCAGAGATAATACCTATCCTTCTCAAGCTATTCCAAGAAATAGAAAGGGAAGGAAAACTTCCAGACCCATTCTATGAAGCCAGTATTACTTTGATTCCTAAACCAGACAGAGACCCAGTAAAAAAAGAGAACTACAGGCCAATATCCCTGATGAATATGGATGCAAAAATTCTCAATAAGATACTAGCAAATCGAATTCAACGGCATATAAAAAGAATTATTCACCATGATCAAGTGGGATTCATTCCTGGGATCCAGGGCTGGTTCAACATTTGCAAATCAATCAACGTGATACATCACATTAATAAAAGAAAAGAGAAGAACCATATGATCCTGTCAGTCGATGCAGAAAAGGCCTTTGACAAAATCCAGCATCCTTTCTTAATAAAAACCCTTGAGAAAGTCGGGATAGAAGGAACATACTTAAAGATCATAAAAGCCATTTATGAAAAGCCCACAGCTAACATCATCCTCAACGGGGAAAAACTGAGAGCTTTTTCCCTGAGATCAGGAACACGACAGGGATGCCCACTCTCACCGCTGTTGTTTAACATAGTGTTGGAAGTTCTAGCATCAGCAACCAGACAACAAAAGGAAATCAAAGGCATCCAAATTGGCAAAGATGAAGTCAAGCTTTCGCTTTTTGCAGATGACATGATATTATACATGGAAAATCCGATAGACTCCACCAAAAGTCTGCTAGAACTGATACATGAATTCAGCAAAGTTGCAGGATACAAAATCAATGTACAGAAATCAGTTGCATTCTTATACACTAATAATGAAGCAACAGAAAGACAAATAAAGAAACTGATCCCATTCGCAATTGCACCAAGAAGCATAAAATACCTAGGAATAAATCTAACCAAAGATGTAAAAGATCTGTATGCTGAAAACTATAGAAAGCTTATGAAGGTAATTGAAGAAGATTTAAAGAAATGGAAAGACATTCCCTGCTCATAGATTGGAAGAATAAATATTGTCAAAATGTCAATACTACCCAAAGCTATCTACACATTCAATGAAATCCCAATCAAAATTGCACCAGCATTCTTCTCGAAACTAGAACAAGCAATCCTAAAATTCATATGGAACCACAAAAGGCCCCGAATAGCCAAAGTAATTTTGAAGAAGACCAAAGCAGGAGGCATCACAATCCCAGACTTTAGCCTCTACTACAAAGCTGTAATCATCAAGGCAGCATGGTATTGGCACAAAAACAGACACATAGACCAATGGAATAGAATAGAAACCCCAGAACTAGACCCACAAACGTATGGCCAACTCATCTTTGACAAAGCAGGAAAGAACATCCAATGGAAAAAAGACAGCCTCTTTAACAAATGGTGCTGGGAGAACTGGACAGCAACATGCAGAAGGTTGAAACTAGACCACTTTCTCACACCATTCACAAAAATAAACTCAAAATGGATGAAGGACCTGAATGTGAGACAGGAAACCATCAAAACCCTAGAGGAGAAAGCAGGAAAAGACCTCTCTGACCTCAGCCGTAGCAATCTCTTACTCGACACATCCCCAAAGGCAAGGGAATTAAAAGCAAAAGTGAATTATGGGGACCTTATGAAGATAAAAAGCTTCTGCACAGCAAAGGAAACAACCAACAAAACTAAAAGGCAACCAACGGAATGGGAAAAGATATTTGCAAATGACATATCTGACAAAGGGCTAGTATCCAAAATCTATAAAGAGCTCACCAAACTCCACACCCGAAAAACAAATAACCCAGTGAAAAAATGGGCAGAAGACATGAATAGACACTTCTCTAAAGAAGACATCCAGATGGCCAACAGGCACATGAAAAGATGCTCAATGTCGCTCCTTATCAGGGAAATACAAATCAAAACCACACTCAGACATCACCTCACACCAGTCAGAGTGACCAAAATGAACAAATCAGGAGACTATAGATGCTGGCGAGGATGTGGAGAAATGGGAACCCTCTTGCACTGTTGGTGGGAATGCAAATTGGTGCGGCCACTCTGGAAAGCAGTGTGGAGGTTCCTCAGAAAATTAAAAATAGACCTACCCTATGACCCAGCAGTAGCACTGCTAGGAATTTATCCAAGGGATACAGGAGTACTGATGCATAGGGGCACTTGTACCCCAATGTTTATAGCAGCACTCTCAACAATAGCCAAATTATGGAAAGAGCCTAAATGTCCACCAACTGATGAATGGATAAAGAAATTGTGGTTTATATACACAATGGAGTACTACATGGCAATGAGAAAGAACGAAATATGGCCCTTTGTAGCAACATGGATGGAATTGGAGAGTGTGATGCTAAGTGAAATAAGCCATACAGAGAAAGACAGATACCATATGTTTTCACTCTTATGTGGATCCTGAGAAACTTAACATAAACCCATGGAGGAGGGGAAGGAAGAAAAAAAGAGGTTAGAGTGGGAGAGAGCCAAAGCATAAGAGACCCTTAAAAACTGAGAACAAACTGAGGGTTGATGGGGGTGGGAGGGAGAGGTGGGTGGGTGATGGGTATTGAGGAGGGCACCTTTTGGGATGAGTACTGGGTGTTGTATGGAAACCAATTTGACAATAAATTTCATATATTGAAAAAAAAATTTTTTTAAATACTATTTATTAATTTAAACATGTTAACTGATAATAAACTTCATGTGTTTTCATTTTGAGTGTGGAAAAAAATAAAAGTGAAAGATGAAACATAAAAGCAATAAAACAAAAAAAGAAGGAAGCTTAGTCTTCTATTACTAACACAGAACCAAAATTACCGACAAGGAGGTCTAATTACTTCAAGAACTATGATGCAATATTTGTAGGCAATATGATCATTTTCATATGGGAATCAACAAAAGCAAACTATTACAACCAATAAGAGAGCTCAATGAGCTTATCAAATACAAAATCCACATCTCAATTCAATAGTACTTCTCAATATAATTATCACTAATATGACATATGATTTAAAAATGATATTCCTAAAAATAGCACACAGGAGTTAGCACAAAAATGAGTATGTAAGATATCTATGGAGAAAACCTTAAAACTGTAATAAAATTCATAGAAAATAGTTTAAATAAATGGACATATTCTGAACACTAAGGATTTTTAATATAGATGTTAATTCTAAAAAAAAAAAAACAAAACCTCATTGAAATTCCATTTTTATTTTTTTAAGGTGCCTACAAAAAACATTCTAAAATGTTGTGGAAAAATAAGTATCCATCTAAAAATTAGTTAAAATAAACAAGAGAGTAAGAGGGAGGGAGAGGACTTTCCTTACTGCATGTAACAGAAAGAGATAAATAGGCCAGTGGAACAAATAAGCAGCCAGCTAAGAAATGGCTGAAAGTTACAAAAATGTACAACACATTATAAAGATAACAAAAATTATTGGTGATAGGACAGATCATTTAGTAAGTTGTGTTGGAAAAACTGGAAGGAATTAAAACATCCTATCTAATAGTAAATATAGAGGTGAATCATAAAGGAAGTAGCAATCTAAATATAAATGTCATTATATTAATTTTTTTTAAAAATGGGATATTTGTGTGAAATAAAAGCAAAGAAGGACTTCTTAAATTTTAAAGGACAAATGGAAAAAAATAACTGATAATATGTGGTATTGAACATCTTCAATAAATGATATGGTGGACAGAGTTGACAGATCTAGCATACACTGTGGGAACTATTTACTAAAACTAGCAATTATTTGTTGAAAACACAAGAGATTTCTGCATACTAATAGGCATAAAATAATAATTTCCACTAGAACTCTATGGACAAATATTATACACAAATGTTACTTACAGAAAATAAAAAGGCTAATGCAAATATAAAGCAATGCTCCAAAATCATTAGCAATCAGGATAAAGCAAATTAATTATTGTGAGTACTAGTAGGCATGTGGGTGGAAATCCTGCATATTGCGGTTAGAATGTAATGGATGCAGCCACTCTGCAGAGTGAGTATCTATTTGTATTTGGTCCTACCAAGTATTGTTACAGCTTATGAGCTAATAATGCTCATATCAGCTTATATGTGTAAGAAACCCTCTCATAGATGAGTAAAGGAATACACGCAAAAAAAGATACTCATCACAGTATTCTTTGCATGGCAAAATGAGAAGTCAGCAATAGCCTGGGTTTCTATAACTGGGTTGGTAGGTATGCAAAATGTGGTATGTGCACATCACAGATTACTATGCAGTACAATTAAAGAATGTGACAGCAATCCAAGTGGATTTTTAAATTATAGTGTTGAGTGAAAAACAGAATAGTATTATACATTCTTATACATAAGTTTATATATAACATTCTGTGTATTATAAAGTTAAAAATACATGAATGCAAAAAATATACATTTAGTGAGAACGCATGCAAGCATCTATATATCTCAATGATTGACTATAGTCTTGTACAAATATCATAATTTCAGAAAAATGATTAACTCAACATTCTGTACCCCCCAATCCTACTTTCCAACTCATATAGAAGTTGCTATACATATTTAACACCTAAACCAAAGAGGTTTTTGCATTTGTAGAGTGGAGAAATAAAACTAATTTAAAGATTTTGTCTGTCACAGATTTTTGAAAAACTTATCAGAGTCCAAGTTGGAGCACAGCATTTCTCACTTCACCTTTCTCAAAAACTATTTGTTACAATATTTTCTCATTCTGTTAGATCTAATTATTGTACTTATTTTCATTTTATTTATTTTGAGATAGGGAGAAAGAGAATCCCAAGCAGACTTCACACTATCAGCATGGAGTCGTAAGAAGACTAAAACCAATGGTGAGTAGCTTAACAGAGATGACTCATCATAATTTGTACCACTTCTTATAACACTTCTGGTTATAATCCAACAGGTAAGTAGACATTGGTTTAAAATCTCAGCTTTATAAGTAGCCATTTCTTGATTTCCACTGGTAGCAGAGTCTACAGAAGTGACCTCAGATATAATACTCAACTATCACATGGTGAAAATAACATAATTGTGATTAATGTATTAAAGACTAGTGGAAAAGACAAATGATATGTATAATAAAATGAGAAATTTCAGCAGAGTGAAATGGAATTGTTAAAGAAAAACCATAACAGATAAAGACTGCTTTTAAAAAAAAATGTTTATTTGTTTTTGAGAGACAGAGAGAGAGCAGGAGGAGGAAGGGGCAGAGAAAGCAGGAGACACAGAATCCGAAGCAGGCTCCAGGCTCTGAGCTGTCAGCACAGAGCCTGATGTGGGACTCAAACCCACGAACCGTGAGACCATGACCTGACCTGAAGTCAGATGCTTAACCGACTGAGCCACCCAGGTGCCCCAAAGACTGCTTTTAATGGGTTCATCAATAGGCTCAATACAGCACAATACAACATAAAAATTAAAAAAAAAATCAATGGAAATCACCAATTTGAAACACAAGAAGAATAAAAAGGTTAACCAAAATCATCAAAAGTCTGTGAAAAAACATACTCTTATTTATATGTAACTGAAATCCCAGAAGGGAAACATAAAAAGGCCAGAAGAAAGATTTGACAAATAGCTAAGAATTTTTCAAATTAATGACAAACACCAGGGTTTCAACAAACTCAAAGAACACCAAGTGGGATGAGTACAAAACAACCGAACAACAAATCTCATGCCTAAACATATCCTCTTCAAACCTCTTTCAAACCAAAAAGCATAGAGAAATCACTAAAGGTGGGCACATGTTTTTAAAGGCAATTTCATAGAAAGGAACAAAAGTAAATAATTACAACTAACTTCTTTCTGGAAACTATGCAAGCTGCAAGACAGTGAAAGGATTGTTTAAAATGCTGAAAGAAAAAAAAAAACTTTGAACCCAGAATTTCCTACTGGTGACAGCATCATTTTCAAAAGGAAGAAGTGGTAAAGGTTTTTTTTTTTTTTGGGGGGGGGTAAATACTGAGAGATTCCATTGCCTGTTGACCTGCAACAAAATATTAAAGGAAGATCTTGAGGCATAAGTAATATGATGCCAGACAGAAACTTAGCATTACATAAAAAAAACAAGTACTGAAAAAAAAATCAGGAAATATTTATTTTTATTTTAATTATTCTAAGGAGATGTTTGTTATGTTGTGCCATACAAAAGATGATACAAAAAGAAATATATGGAGGCTAAACAAAGGCTAATCTTTCTCTCAGACAAGCAGTCATCCTCTGGTATCTGCCTCCAGAACAACCCGAGAGACCAAGGTTTAGGAAAGTTTAAAATATGTCAATAGAGACTTTGAGTGATAAGCTCTAGAATCAGAAAGGGATATCAGGAAAAGTCTGTTTTCAAATTACCTAATTATAATTGCTGGAACTTTCAAGATGGCCACTTAAAGGTGCTAGAGAAATCTGAAAGGAATCTAAAAGAAACTTCTCTGATTATTTGATGTTAGGAAAAATTGGCCACTCCACCCCATCAACATTGTACATGAATATTTACTAAAATTACTAATGTTTTGGTTCTTATCTCCTGCTACTTTTGGTAAAATAAAGTTGAGACATGGACAAGTCCTAACCTCTTATTTCCTTTGAACATTCCTTCAGGGTTACACGTTAACTACACCACTATATCCTCACCAATGTTACCTAATTCACAGGATTGAAGCTTTTCCTTCCTAAGGAGTTCTTGTTGTGATAGTTCTGGGGGATTCCAACTTATTTCTGCAGTTATATAAGCACTCATTTGCATAAAGCTGTCATTAAATAGTGTTATAAATTCTTGTCAATAATGGAGATGGTCCACTGTCTGTACTATCCCCAATATTCAGGATAGGTTGAATAAATGAATGGAATTCTTAAACTAAAATTAGCAGAGTTCTCAGAAATCTTCAAACTCAAATGGCCTAAGATATTCATTGACCTTGATAACAGTGAGGCAATTCATTTAGGCAGACATCAGCTCTCTCCTTGGAAATAGGCCATAGCATGCATCTGTAAATATCAATTCTATTTATAGATTCTATCCTGTTTTAAGAAGAGATAGCCAAATACCTAAGAGAGTCATACATCACATCCAGTCTTCTCAGTGTGAATAGGCATCCTTCAACATCTTGTGAAAACCCTTGCATGACCCAAAACCTGTATACTTGATCTTTTGGAAGAGATAAGACATACAGCCCTTAAACTCCAAATAGGTTGGACCTTATTAAGTAATGTCAATAATCCACACATAGATGTAACTATTTCCCCAAGAGAATAAACAGGTGCTCCTAAATTTTCCAACTCTTATAAATAGCAATAGATGTTTTAGTCTAAAGTTAGACTTGTACTCTTTCCCCCATATTCATCTAACAAAACAGTCTATACCCACAACAGTTCATTTTTCATAACTTTTTAAATAACAGTTTCATTTTTTTTGTATTTTGATTAAAAATTTTTTTTTTTAGTGTTTATTTATTTTTGAGAGAGAGAGAGTGCGAGCCAGGGAGGGGCAGAGAGAGGGAGACACAGAATCTGAAGCAGGGTCCAGGCTCTGAGCTGTCAGCACAGAGCCCAATACAGGGCTTGAACTCATGAACCGAGAGGTCATGACCTGAGCGAAAGTCAGACGCTTGACCAACTGAGCCACCCAGTTGCCCCTGATATTTTGATTTTTAAAAATATTTCCTATTAATGTGAATTCCAAATCTTAGAGACTGACAATGACAGTTTGGATCATGTCAGGGATAGACCCTCGGTGAAGTAGCAACCAGACAGTATTTGGTAGATACATCTATTAAATTTAAATTCTTTGTACAGTCAAAAATTAAATATAGAGATATTTCTTTTGCTGGATTTTCTGGAAATGACATACATGTGGTCATTTTCTACTTGAAAAGTGATCCATAAGTTATTAATTAACTTTGGATGCTAGAGGCCTTAGAATTGATTATTATTATTTTCAAAATGTATGAAATTGACCTTAGGTTAAAAAATGTATGAAGAGGTTGGACCTAGGAAGATGGCAGTGTAGGAGGACACTGGGCTTACCTTGTCCTGCTGATCACTTAGATTCCACCCACATCTGCCTAAATAACCCAGAAAACCACCTGAAGACTAGCAGAATAGACTCTCCGGAACCAAGCATAGACAAGAGGCCCACAGAAGAGGGTAGGAATGCATGCTACACAGAATGGCAGGAGGGAGCTGGGGCAGTGGAGGGGCAGCTGACTGGGCAAGACAGAGCCCCCGAAGTCTGGCTCACAAAGGCAGAGGGGCCAGACTGGGTGAGTTCTGACAGCCAGCGGGAGGTAACGTCTGGAATGTTAAAAGTCAAGAGCTCTGCTCTAGGAGAGCAGGGAGGGCAAAAGGACACCGGGAGGGCGAGTTGTTGAGCCCTGGAAGACAGAGCTCTCAGCTCAGTGGGGGAGCAAAGGTGTTGACAAGCGCCATTTCCCTCTCCCATCCCCCAGCCAAAATTCCAAAGGGAACCAGTTCCTGTCACTGAACTTGCTTGCACTGCACAAACACCCAATGCTGTGCTTCTGTGGATCCATCACTCTGATGGGCCTGCCTCCCTCCTGGTGCTGCAAGGCCCCTGCCACAGGGGACCACCTAGGGCAAAGCAAGCTAAGTCTACCCCTCCCACCCCTGTGCACCTTGCAGATCCACCCTGGCTAATATGCCCATGGCCAGATCCCATTGAATTAGCACCACAAGCCTGGCAGTGCACAAGTAGCCCAGACAGGGTCCACACCACTCCACAGTGAGTCCTGCCCCTGGGAGAAGGAAAGATAAGGTACACACCAGTCTGACCCCGGCCCCAGTGGTGGGTTGGGGGCAGAAATCAGGTCTGACTGCAGCCCCGTCCACCAATACAAGTTACTCTGGACAGCACAGGGGAAGTCCCCTGCAGTTTGGAACCACTGCAGGGATTACCCAAAATGACAAAATGGAAGAATTCTCCTCAAAAGAAATGCCAGGAAGTAGCGACATCTAACAAATTCATCAAAAATGATTTAAACAATATAACGGAACAAGAATTTAGAATAATAGTCATAAAATTAATCGCTGAGCTTGAAAAAAGCATAGAGGACAGCAGAGACTCTATTGCTACAGAGATCAAGGGACTAAGAAATAGTCATGAGTAGGGGCGCCTGGGTGGCGCAGTCGGTTAAGCGTCCGACTTCAGCCAGGTCACGATCTCGTGGTCCGTGAGTTCGAGCCCCGCGTCAGGCTCTGGGCTGATGGCTCAGAGCCTGGAGCCTGTTTCCGATTCTGTGTCTCCCTCTCTCTCTGCCCCTCCCCTGTTCATGCTCTCTCTCTGTCCCAAAAATAAATAAATGTTGAAAAAAAAAATTAAAAAAAAAAAAAAAAAGAAATAGTCATGAGGAGCTAAAAGATGCTATAAATTAAGTGCAAAATAAAATAGAGGCGACCACAGCTTGGATTGAAAAGGCAGATAAGAGAATAGGTGAATTAGAAGATAAAATTATGGAAAAAGAGGAAGCTGAGAAAAAGAGAGATGAAAAAATCCAGGAGTATGAGGGGAGAATTAAAGAACTAAGTGATGCAATCAAATGGAACAATATCTGTACCATAGGAATTCCAGAAGAAGGGGATAAAGGTGTACTTGAACAAATCATAGCTGAGAACTTCCCTGATCTGGGGAAGGAAAAAGACATTGAAATCCAAGAGGCACAGAGAACTGCCTTCAGACTGAACTTGAATCGATCTTCTGCACAACATATCATAGTGAAACTGGCAAAATACAAGGATTAAGAGAGAATCCTGAAAGCAGCTAGGGATAAACAGGCTCTAACTTACAAAGGTAGACACATAAGAATAGTAGCAGACCTATCTACTGAAACATGGCAGGCAGAAAGGAATGGCAGGAAATCTTCAATATGATGAACAGGAAAAATATGCAGCCAAGAATCTATCCAGCAAGTCTGTAATTCAGAATAGAAGGAGAGATTAAGGTTTTCCCAAACAAACAAAAACTGAAGGAATTCATCACCACTAAACCAGCCCTACAAGAGATCCTAAGGGGGATTCTGTGAGTCAAATGTTCCAAGGACCACAAAGTACCACAGACCTCACTACAAGCATGAAACCTACAGACATCACAATGACTCTAAACCCATATCTTTCAATAATAACACTGAATGTAAATGGACTAAATGCTCTAAATAAAAGACATAGGGTATCAGAATGGATAAAAAAAAAACAAGACCCATCTCTTTGCTGTCTACAAGAGACTCCGTTTAGACCTGAAGACACCTTTAGATTGAAAGTGAGGAGATGGAGAACTATCTATCATGCTACTGGAAGTCAGAAGAAAGCTAGAGTAGCCATACTTACATCAGACAAACTAGACTTTAACTTAAAGGCTGTAATAAGAAATGAAGAAGGGCATTATATAATAATGACAGGGTCTATCCGTCAGGAAGAGCTAACAATTATAAGTGTCTATGCACCGAACATGGGAGCCCCCAAATATATAAAACTATTAATCACAAACGCAAGCAACCTTATTGGTAAGAATGTGGTAATTGCAGGGGACTTTAATACCCCACTTACAACAATGGATAGGTCATCTAGACACAGGATCAATAAAGAAACAAGGGCCCTGAATGATACATTGGATCAGATGGACTTGACAGATATATTTAGAACTCTGCATCCCAAAGCAACAGAATATACTTTCCTCTCGAGTGCCCATGGGACATTCTCCAAGATAGATCACATAATGGGTCACAAAACAGCCCTTCATAAGTATACAAGAATTGAGATCATACCATGCACACTTGCAGACCACAATGCTATGAAACTTGAAATCAGCCACAGGAAATGTCTAGAAAAGCTCCAAAAGCATGGAGGTTAAAGAACACCCTACTAACGAATGAGTGAGTCAACCAGGCAATTAGAGAAGAAATTAAAAAATATATGGAAACAAACGAAAATGAAAATACAACAATCCAAACGCTTTGGGACGCAGCGAAGGCAGTCCTGAGAGGAAAATACATTGCAATCCAGGCCTATCTCAAGAAACAATAAAAATCCCAAATACAAAATCTAACAGCACACCTAAAGGAAATAGAAGCAGAACAGCAAAGACACCCCAAAATCATCAGAAGAAGAGCAATAATAAAGATCAGAGCAGAAATAAAAAATATAGAATATAAAAAAACAAAAACAAAAAACAGTAGAGCAGATCAATGAAACCAAGAGTTGGTTTTTTTGAAAAAATAAACAAAATTGATAAGCCTTTAGCCAGGCTTCTCAAAAAGAAAAGGGAGAGGACCCAAATAGGTAAAATCATGAATGAAAATGGAATTATTACAACCAATCCCTCAAAAATACAAGCAATTATCAGGGAATACGATGAAAAATTATATGCCAACAAATTGGACAACCTGGAAAAAATGAACAAATTCATAAGCACCCACACATTTCTAAAACTCAAACAGGATGAAATAGAACACTTGAACAGACCCATAACCAGCAAAGAAATTGAATCAGTTATCAAAAATCTCCCAACAAATAAGAGTCCAGGACCAGATGGCTTCCCCAGGGAACTCTACCAGACATTTAAAGCAAAGATAATACCTATCCTTCTCAAACTGTTCCAAAAAATAGAAAGGGAAGGAAAACTTCCAGACTCATTCTATGAAGCCAGCTTTACTTTGATTCCCATACCAGAGACCCAGCAAAAAAGAGAGCTACAGGCCAGTATCCCTGATGAATATGGATGCAAAAATTTTCAACAAGATACTAGCAAATCCAAAGCAACAGCATATAAATAGAATTATTCACCATGATCAAATGGGATTCATTTCTGGGCTGCAGGGCTGGTTTAGTACTTGCAAATCAATCAGTGTGATACATCACATTAATAAAAGAAAAGATAAGAACCATATGATCCTGTCAGTCAATGCACAAATAGCATTTGACAAAATTCAGCATCCTTTCGTAATAAAAACCCTCGAGAAAGTCGGGAGAAAAGGAACATACTTAAACATTATAAAAACCATTTAGGAAAAGTCCAAAGCTTGTATCATCCTCAATGGGGAAAAACTGAGAGCTTTTCCCCTGAGATCAGGAACACGACAGAGATGTCCACTCTCACTGCTGTTGTTTAACATAGTGTTAAACATATGTTTAACATAGCATCAGCAATGAGACAACAAAAGGAAATCAAAGGCATCAAAACTGGCAAAGGTGAAATCAAGCTTTCACTTTTTTCAGACGACATGATATTATATGTGGAAAACCCGATAGACACCATCAAAAGTCTGCTAGAACTGATACATGAATTCAGCAAAGTCGCAAGATACAAAATTAATATACAGAAATCATTTGCATTCTTATACATTCTTATACACTAATAATGAAGATGATAATAACCAAAGATGTAAACGATCCGTATGCTGAAAACTATAGAAAACTTATGAAAGAAACTGAAGATACAAAGAAATGGAAAAACATTCTGAGCTCATGGATTGGAAGAATAAATATTGTTAAAATGTCAATACTACCCAAAACAATCTACACATTCAATGCAATCCCAATCAAAATTGCACCAGCATTCTTCTCGAACCTAGAACAAGTAATCCTAAAATTTGCATGGAACCACAAAAGACCCTGAATAGCCAAAGTAATATTGAAGAAGACCAAAGCGGGAGACATCAAAATCCCAGACTTTAGCCTCTACTACAAAGTTGTAATCATGAAGATAGCATGGTATTGGCACAAAAACAGACACATAGACCAATGGAATAGAATAGAAACCCCAGAATTAGACCCACAAAAGTATGGCCAGCTACTCTTTGACAAAGCAGGAAAGAATATCCAATGGAAAAAAGACAGTCTCTTTAACAAAGGGTGTTTGGAGAACTGGATGGCAACGAGCAGAAGAATAAAACTAGACCACTTTCTCACACCATTCACAAAAACAAACTCAAAATGGATAAAGGACATGAAATATGAGACAGGAAACTATCAAAACCCTAGAGGAGAAAGCAGGAAAAAACCTCTCTGACCTCAGCCACAGCAATTTCTTTCTTGACACATTTCCAAAGGCGAGGGAATTAAAATCAAATATGAATTATTGGGACCGTATCAAGGAAAAAGCTTCTGCACTGCAAAGGAAACAATCAACAAAACTAAAAGACAACCAATGGAATGGGAAAAGATATTTGCAAATGACTTATCTGATAAAGGGCTAGTTTCCAAAATCTATAAAGAACTCACCAAACTCCACACCCGAAAAACAAATGATCCAGTGAAGAAATGGGAAGAAGACATGAATAGACACTTCTCTAAAGAAGACATCCAGATGGCCAACAGGCACATGAAAAGATACTCAACGTCTCTCCTCATCGGGGACATCAAAACCACACTCATATCACCTCACACCAGTCACAGTGGCTAAAATGAAAAAATCAGGAGACTATAGATGCTGGGGAGGATGTGGAGAAACGGGAACCCTCTTGCATTGTTGGTGGGAATGCAAACTGGTACAGCTGCTCTGGAAAACAAGTTAATTTTTTTCCTCAAAAAATTAAAAATAGATATACCCTATGACCCAGGAATAGCACTGCTAGGAATTTACCCAAGGGATACAGGAGTGCTGATGCATAGGGGCACTTGTAGCCCAATGTTTATAGCAGCACTTTCAACAATAGCCAAATTATGGAAAGAGCCTAAATGTCCATCAACCGATGAATGGATAAAGAAAATATGGTTTATATACACAATGGAATACTACGTGGCAATGAGAAAGAATGAAATATGGCCTTTTGTAGCAACGTGGATGGAACTGGAGTGTTATGCTAAGTGAAATAAGTCAGAGAAAGACAGATACCATATGTTTCCACTCTTATGTGGATCCTGAGAAACTTAACAGAAGACCATGGGGGAGGGGAAGGAAAAGAAAAAAAGAGAGGGAGAGAGCCAGACCATAAGAGACTCTTAAAAACAGAATAAACTGAGGGTTGGTGGCAGGTGGGAGGGAGGGGAAAGTGGATGATAGGCATTGAGGAGGGCACCTGTTGGGATGAGCACTGGGTGTTGTATGGAAACCAATTTGACAATAAATTTCTAAAAAAATGTGTAAGGAAGTAAAAGGCCTCTAATGAATGATCTTATATGGGAGTACAAAATACCATGGGAGTACAAAATACCATCCCCTCATCATCTATTCGAATACAATAAAACCTATTTAAATATTATGCCACCAGCTCCCGCTTACCATCCCTCTACTCAAACAACAGAGCACCTGTAAACTCAAGTCTTGTCTGGTGAATACATTCAATCAATACTTAGAATTTCTGGAACTATTGGGGTGCCTGGGTGGCTCAGTCGGTTAGGCATCTGACTTCAGCTCAGATCATGATGTCGTGGTCCATGGGTTCGAGCCCCATGTCAGGCTCTGTGCTGACAGCTCAGAGCAGAAGCTTGCTTGGATTCTGTGTCTCACTCTCTCTCTGCCCTTCCCCTGCTTGCGCTCTCTCGCTCTCTCTCAAAAAGAAATAAACATTAAAAAATAAATAAATTCTGGGACTGTTGCCTATTATTATAGCAGTCAAGCAGGCACAGGTCTCTAAAATAATTGAGTCAAGGGGCTTATGAATAGTCTTAAATATTTGAGGAAATTAAGATCTTAAATAATAGAATTATCACTTAACCTAACTTAAATTAGGTTTTATAAGTTAAGGTGCCTTTATGACAGTTTAATGTTAAAAATAAAACTTCCTCCATTGGTAAAGAGTGCCACTCTGTTCCCACTTCCAGTGAATCCTCTAACCATGTTAAAGAAAAAGGCTTTCTTTTTTCTATTGTGTCTGTCAACCAAGCCACTGTCACTTTTGTGACAGCAGTCTATGTGAATATGAAAAACAATGTAATATTGAAACATTAAGTCAAAGAAATACCTAATCATAGTAGCTCCTATACTTTTTAATGCAAATATTACTTATCAGTGTTCTTTCCAGATATACCTTTTGGATTTGGATAATTGGAACTACAATTTTAGCTATTCATTTATGCATGTTGCAGATCATTCTTATTACCAGTTATAAGTTACTATATTCTCATTGATCTACTATTAAAAAAGAACTACCAGAAACTTTTCATTTTATAAATGTAAATTTTTTGATTTCTTATAAAAATTGGGAACAAAGGTAACTATTTTGTGCACTTTAAAAATTTTTATTATAAAATTATACTTTTAGTTTTTCAAACATGAATATCTATGTTGACATTTTTTTAAAAAAAGGTTATTATTTTTTTTTTTTTGAGAGAGAGAGAGAGCACGTGCATAAGCATAGGAAGGGCAGAGAGAGCAAGGGAGGGAGGGAGAGAGAATCTCAAGGAGGCTCCACACTACCAGCAGGGAGCCCAATGCAGGGCTCCAACTCATGAAGCATGAAATCATAACCTAAGCTCAAATCAAGAGTCAAGACACTTTATCAACTGACCACCCCTGCTCCCCTTTGTGTTGACTTTTATTTTTTTATTTTATTTAAAAATTTTTTAAACGTTTTATTTATTTTTGAGACAGGGAGAGACAGAGCATGAACGGGGAGGGTCAGAGAGAGAGGGAGACACAGATTCTGAAACAGGCTCCAGGCTCTAAGCTGTCAACACAGAGCCCGACGCGGGGCTCGAACTCACGGACAGTGAGATCGTGACCTGAGCCGAAGTCGGACGCTTAACGGACTGAGCCACCCAGGCGCCCCTGTGTTGACTTTTAATCATAACTCTCCTCACATGGGTAGGGATGGTAAACAGGAACATATGCACTATAAATTAACCTAACTGGTAATACAGGAAACTCCTAGTACCATGCCCACAGACTATAGGCCAAAAAACCAAAGAGGATCTCTGTAATTAACCAAACCAGAAATAATATTGCCAGATACGGTTTCTAAAGGTCACAGTCAGGTTTAATTCAAAATAATTTTAAAACAAACAAAAATGGGGCACCTGGGTGGTGCAGTCAGTTAAGTGTCTGACTTCGGCTCAGGTCATTGTCTTGTGGTTGATGGATTCTAGCTCCAGGTCAGGCTCTGCGATGACAGCTCAGAGCCTGGAGCCTGCTTTGGATTCTGTGTTTCCCTGTCTCTCTCTACTCCTCCCCCACTCCTTCACTCTCTCAAAAATAAACATTAAAAACATTTAAAACAATAAACAAAAAACAAAATAATGTTACTATTTGATTTCTAGAATCTTTAAAACATATTAGCTAACACCATATTCTTAGTTTGGCATGGCCTAGAATTGTGCCAAGGATTAGAAATAAGTGAGTGATGTAGGTCATTTATAAATTTCTGTTTTTAGGTAACTTCTCCACCCAATATGGCACTCAAATTTACAAGCCTGAGATCAAGAGTCACATGCTCTACTAAGTGAGCCAGCCAGGCACCCCATAATACTAGGTATTTACCCAAAGCATACAAAAATATCAATTTGAAGGGGTACATGCACCTCAATGTGTACAGCAGCATTGTCAACAATAGCTGAATTGTGCAGAGAGCCCAAATGTCTACTGACTGATTAATGAATAAACAAGATATGGTATACACACACGTGCACATGCACACACACACTGCTGTATTACTCAGCCATCAAAAAGAATGAAATCTTGCTTTTTGCGATGGCATGGAGAGCTAAAATGTATTATCTTAAGTGAAATAAGTCAGTCAGAGAAAGACAAATACAATGTAATTTCACTCGTATGTGGAATTTAAGAAAAAAAACCCAGATAAACATAGAAGGGGATAAAAGGAGGAAAATAAATTATAAGAGACTCAATGATAGAGAACAAAATGAGGGTTGATGGGAGGGTGGAGGGTGGGGGATCGGCTGGATGGGTGATGGGTATTAAAAGAGGGCACTTGTGATGAACTCTGGCGATTATATGTAAGTGATGAATCACTGAATTCTACCCCTGAAGCCAATATTGCACTGTATGTTAACTAACTAGAATCTAAATTAAAATCTGAAAAAAAAAAATATCTGCTAACTACATTTTTAAAAGGAGAAACAGGCAAAATTAATGCAATGATCCATATTGTTTAACCCAATATATATAAATATGTGTATTTCAGTATGTAATCACTATAATATTACTGAAATCTTTTATATTCTTTTATAATATGCCATGGAAAGCTACAGATGCATATTTTACAATTTATCACATCTCAATTGATATGCTAACTCTGATTTATAGGTTTCATAAAATTTATAGTTATAAAAACAGATTCATACACTCAGGTTGTTCCAAAAATACTTTTAATTCCTGATTCAAGTGCTGAAACGTACTTCATTTAGCTTTCATACCCACACTGATGATACTGGCTCATCTTTTTTGGGGGAGAGTGGATTTGACTTTGAAGTAAAAACATCAATTTTGAAATGACATCTCTCTGACCCTCTTGTGTCAATTCACCATTATTAACATTGAATGCAAAGTATTGTTAACATTGAATGTATAAATTGAATCAAGATCCTAATCAACATAAAAAATTAACATGATTCTTTGAATTATAATTATATAATTGTATCAATTTACAATTAAAATTAAAATCTACATATTAATCTGTTTGAAAAATGGATAAATTTGTACTATTGGTTTATATTATGAAAAGTTTAATTTTCAACATAGATTCATATTGTCTGGGCTCACATATGCTTTTCCTCTCTTAGGAGCTCATTGATATGCAGTCTAATATTGGTGAGGAAACAAATCACACTGACATTTTTGTCTTGATTGTTGAGTCTTTGGCAAGCATTCCTATTGTTTCAAGAAAATCTTGAATTGGAGTTAAAAGAACAAGCATATCTTTAGCAAACTCTTCCATGACTCAACCAATGAGCAGTGACAAAGAACACAAGATCATTACATTCATTGTCTTCTATTCCTTTAAACAGTTCCATAAACTGGTGATGATTCATAACATTTGCATATACACACTGAAAGATTTTAACAACTATATCCCTGACACTTTTGTAAGCATCTGCTTCAGAAAACTGAGCACAAATATATTCTGTATGTATCCTACAGTGAAATAAAACTGGAAGGGAACATTGGTCTCTTGTTTTGAGATTCCAATAAGTCCTAATTTTGGCCTAACAGAAAGAGTACCATCTGTCCTGATAGAAACTAATTTTATTTTATTTAGCTGAAAATCTTTCTTGATGATAAAAGGCACAAAAATTACTGTGCCACAGAATTTATATTTCAGGCTACAAATTTGTAGTATTTCTTCATAAATTTGAAATTCTTGAGGCAAGTCAAGATATTAATTGGAAACTATCTCTTATTGCATGGTTAATCTAAAGCTAGAAAGCAACTTGCAGTTTTTTGAATTTTAAATCAACTGATCGTTGATATTAGAAAAATCTTTTCTTCTACAGTTAATTGTTGGTAGCCAATTGAAGATCTTTAACTTTTTATGAACATCTTTTGTAGCTTGTTGCTCATTTCTAATAAAATTTTAGCAACTATTTTACCATTACTCCATCAAAAAATGGCTTTCTTTTTTATTTTGTGTACAAACAAAACCTGGTCAACGTTACAAGCTCACATCCGGTTAAAATTTATTTATAAATTTTTAATTTAGGCAATACATTTCTTTGTTTTTTATTAGTCAGGGAAAAACATCAATTCAGTAGATAGCCATTGAAAATACTTCTTTATAATGCCATTACTTTAGAGTAGCAAATAACTATCACCTATCTCTGCTGCAATATATTTGCAATGTACATTTTCTTTCAGGTTTTTTTTTTTCACTACTCTTCTCATTGTGTATTATTTTCTGCATCTTCACTGAATTCTGCATCAGTTGTTGGCTTTCATTAAAAATTTTAAAAATCTATACTTACTTCTTAAAAAAATGATATAATCACCTTGTAAGTATTACAATTTGCCTAGGTATCTGTATTAATGCTCTCCATAGAGGATGTTCAAAAGGAACCTATCTGTATAGAGAAAAAGCTACTCCAACTGAACCAATCCACTGAAAACAGCTAGAGAAGTGTTGTGTTTTTTTTAACACTGGACAAGACGTCTACTCCCAACACTGCACTACGAGACAATATTGTATCTCAGGCAAATTAGCAGTTGAAATAAAGTCCCACTAAAAGAGTAAAGTTGAGTTTCACAGAAAACTATTTCATACTGTCTCCACAAACAGTTTAAAAGAAACAAACATTCCACAATGCTAAAGTAAAATTGAACATTCAGTTCCTCTGTACACTAACCATATTTCAAGTTTCTATGCTAACCTTCATGTATAGTCAGTGTTAATGCCCTCCCCACCCCATTCAATCAACAGACAAGAAAGGGCATTTCTGATCTGATTTCTGACCCAAGACATTAATATAGTTAACTAAAAACATGGTGAGTATTCTGCCAGAGGTAATACATAAATATTAAGATAGGATAGATACTGCCAATTAGAAGAGTAGAATATAAGTTTGCTAAAAAAGTGAATCCAAGAGACCAAAGAAAATGCACTATAGCATTTAAGAGGAAACAAATGTATTAAATTTTCTTCAATGCTATGACTTCTTCTTATATCCTATTAATGTGCCTTATATAGATTCATTTTCAACCTTTTATTTTTAACTATTTCAGACTTACAGGAAAGTTGCAAAAATAGGACCAGTCCTGCTTACTTTATCCCAAATTCCTCAGTGTTAACATTTTACATTTCCACTTGTTAAACTTTTTTATTTAAATTCCAGTTTGTCAACATACAGTGTATTATTAGTTTCAGGCACAGTTTGGGGATTCAACACTTCCATACAACACCCAGTGCTCATCCCAAGTACACTCCTTAGTCCCCATCACCTATTTAACCCATCCCTCTACCCACTGCTCCTCTGGTAACCATCAATTTGTTCTTTAGGGTTAAGAGTCTGTTTTTTGTTTGTTTGTTTGTTTTCTGCCCTCTCTCTTTTCCCTATACTTATTGGTTTTGTTTCTTTCATTCCACAAATGAGTGAAATTGTATTGTTTTTGTCTTTCTCAGACTTGTTTCACTTAGCATAATACTCTCTAGCTTCAACCACGCTGTTGCAAATGGCAAGATTTCATTCTTTTCTTAAGACCAAGAAATAGTCCATTGTATGTATGTATACCACATTTTCTTTATTCATTAATCAGTTGATGGACACTTGGGCTATTTCAATAACTTGGCTGTTGTGGATGATGGTACTATAAATATCAGGGTGCATGTATTCTTTTGAATTAGTATTTTTGTATCCTTTGGGTAAATATCTACTAGTGCAGTCGCTGGTCATAGGGTAGTTCTATTTTCAACTTTTTGAGAAACTTCCATACTGTTTTCCAGAGTGGCTGCACCAGTTTTTAATCTCACCAACAGTGCAAGAATGTTCTCCTTTCCCCACACCCTCACCAACACTTGTTGTTTCTTATGTCATTGATTTTAGCCATTCTGACAGGTATGAGTTAGTATCTTATCATGGTTTTGATTTGTATTTCCCTGGTGATGAGTGATGTTGAGCATCTTTTCATGTATCTGTTGGCCATCTGAGGTCTTCTTTGAAGAAATGTCCATGCGTGCATGTTTTTTGCCCAATTTTTAATTGGATACTCATTTTTTGGGTATTGAGTTTTTTTTAATTCCTTATAAATTTTGGACACTAACCCTTTATCAGATGTATCATTTGAAAATATCTTCTCCCATTCTGTAGGTTGTCTTTTAGTTTTGTTGATTGCTTCCTATGCTGTGCAGAAGCTTTTAATTTTGATGAGGTCCTGACGGTTTATTTTTACTATTGTTTCCCTTGCCGGGACACCTATCTAGAAAGAAGATGTCAAAGAGGTAACTGCTTGTGTTCTTCTCTAGGATTTTAATTGTTTCATGTGTCTCATTTAGTCTCTAATTCATTTTGAATTTATTTTTTGTAGCAAGCCAAATCCAACAATATATTAAAGAATTATTTACCATGATCAATGGGATTTATTCTTGGGATACAAGGGTGATTCAGTACTCACAAGTCAATCAATGTGATACACCACACTAATAAAAGAAAGGGTAAGAACCATATTATCATTTCAATAGATGCAGAAAAAGCATTTGACAAAGTACAGCACCCATTCAAGATAAAACCCTCTATAAAGCAGGATTAGAGAGAACATACCTCAATACAATAAAGGCCATATATAAAAAAACCCATAGCTACAATGGTGAAAAACAGAGCTTTTCCTATATGGTCAGAAACCAGACAGGGATGTCTACTCTCACCACTGTTATTTAACACAGTATTAGAAGTTCTAGCCTCAGCAATCAGACAACAAAAAGAAATAAAGACATCCAAATCAGCCACAAAGTAGCAATTCTTTCACTATTTTCAGATGACATGATGCTCTACATAGAAAACTAACGATTCTGCAAAAAAAAAAAACAAACAAACAAAAAAAACCAAACAAAAACACATACACACACACACAAACAAAAAGGATAAAACAAAACCAAACCACTTAGATCAATGGAAAAGAATAGAAAACCCAGAAATGGACACACATGGTCTATGGTCAACTAAACTTTAACCCAGTAGGAAAGAACATCTAATGGAAAAAATAGAGTCTCTTCAACAAATGGTGTTGGGAAAACTGGACAGTAACATGAAACAGAATGTAATTGAACCACTTTCTTACACCATATATTTCCACTTGATCATTCATTCCTTGTCTGTATACACATGTGCATACAAAATACCTTTTCTCTAAAACATTTTAAAAATTACAATCATGCTGCATTTGAGTGTTTAGAAGTACATGGGCATTTTCTCAAAAATTGTTTTATATAACCATAATACAATTATCAAAACCAGAAAATTATCAGTGACATAATATTATCTAACTTACAGATATTATACAAATTTCATACCATGACTTCATTTCATTGCAAAAGGGAAAAATCAATCTTTTCCAAGACTGGGATCCAATTCAGAATCAAAGGTGTCAATCATTTCATTGCTTTGGTCTCCTTAATTTATAATTAGGAACAAATTTTCACTCTGAATTATTTTTTTACAAGGTAGAGTATATCCTAAGTTTAACAATGAGCTATAATCTATAATTATTTTTAGCCCCCTCTTCCCCGCCCCCCAGGAAAATACATGGAGTTCTAAATGTATGCATAATTAAAACCAAATATTGAGTTTCAATTCTATCATTTTTCCAATTTATTATCAATGCTAACTGCCATAAACAGCATAGTTTTACATGGAAAATGCAGTCAGAATTGAGTTTATATTGCAAGCAAAACACTTAATTATCCATTCTTCTCCTTGAACATGTATATACAGCTTAGGCCAGGTGAATATTCCTATATTTTTCTCTTAATACAGAAGTAGGGGCTCCTGGGTGGCTCAGTTTGTTGAGCTTCTGACACTTGATTTCGGCTCAGGTCATGATCTTGTAGTTTTTAAGTTCTAGCCCCACATTCAATCCCATGCTTGGGATTCTCTCTCTCCTTCTCTTTCTGCCCAAACCCTACTTGTGCTCTCTCTCTCAAAGTAAATAAATAAACTTAAAAAAAGTAATTTAAATAAGTAAAGGATATTTCCTGATCAGGCTCACAGATAATACACTTTAAGTAAAGCTAGAAGGATAATAAGGATGGTCAACATCATTCCTCCTGGATTTTTACTCCTTTTCAGTGGCTCAGATGGAGCCAAAGAAGCAGTGTCAAAAACAGCTTCATACAGCACTTTAAACTATGATAAAACCTCTAGATCTTATTTCTAAACAAAGTCAGTGATATCCCTGGGCAAGAATCCCGCATAGTGTTAAAATTAAAAGAGAAACAGGGCAGCTGTATATCCGACAAAGGCCTGAAGGAAAGAGAAGAGAGTTCTGCCTGGGAGCACAACACACCAAAATGGCATCACCCGCACACAAAGTAGACGACCTGAGATCAACTGCAGGTTCTTAAATGACCCTCACTGCTTCCCTCTATTCCATTCTAAATCCTGCATGTAAGTTTCTCAGGGATGAGAACCTCTGGAGAAGAGAAATAGAATCAAATGTGATTTTGAGGTCTGAGCAAGTAACAGGAAATGTTAATGGATTAGGGGAGAATAAATAAAAGGAGTGGCGACTGATAGTAAATTTTATCAAATTTGGTCTAACAAAGACAGAGAGAGTTAATGAGAAACAGAGGTATGGTATAAAGGACCAGAAGGCATTGGTCAGAGTGTTAATGTATTTGAGATTAGTGATTGAAATATGTAACATCTTCATGCTTTTCAGCATCTGGTCCTCCTGCCTGCTTCTGCCCTCTTTCCTTTACTAGTTCAAAACCATCCTACAGTCAGGCCTTCCAAAAGTATTTTGGGAAAAAAAAGACATGCAAATTTTGTGTTTGCAGAACATAAAAGACTAGGACTTTTGTTTGTTCAAAATGTAGTCTACCCCCACTGTTTACCACGGACTTCCTAATAACAGCTAGCTTAACCTTGACAAATAGGATTAATACCTCTGATGAATATTGATGCAAAAATTCTAAAGAAAATACTAGGAAACTGATTTCAATAGCACATTAAAGGGATTATATACCTTGATCAAGTTGGGATGCAAGGATGGTCCAACATACAAAAAACAACGTGATGTAGAGAATGAGATTAAGAGAATGAAGGACAAAAAACGCATGATAATCTCAATTGATACAGATGATCATTTGAAAACATTAAGTACCTTCATGATAAAAAGCATTCAACAAATTTAAGAGAGGAGTAAATTATCTCAACACCATTAAGACCATATATGAAAAGTCCACAAATAACACCATAGTCAATGGTGAAAAATGAAAAGTTTTTCTACTAAGATCAAGAACAAAACTAATATTTCTATTCTTACACTTCTATTCAGCATAATACTGGAATATATATTCGCATAATTGGAGTAATTAAGCACAAAAACATAAATAAAAGACATTCAAATATGAAATGAGGAAGATTATCTCTCTTCACAGATACCATGATCTTAAGCCTCAAAAACTCTAAAGATTCTATAATAAAACCTTTAGAACTAGTAAACATATTTGGCAAAGTTTTTGGATACAAAATCAATATACAAAAATCAGTTCCATATCTATACATTAACAATGAGCAACCTTGAAAGGAAATTTTTAAGATTATCCTACTTACAATGGCATCAAAAATAATAAAATACTTAGGAATAAATTAACTAAGGTGGTTACAGTGAAGATTTGTACACTGAAAGCTATAAAACATTGATGAAAAAAATTTTAAATAATAAAATAAATGGAAAGGAATCCCGTGTTCATGGATTGGAAACTTAGGGTTGTTTTGTTTTGTTTTTATGTTGATACTTCACAAAGTGATCTACAAATGCAATTCAATCCCTATCAAAATCCTATTGTAGTTTTTTTTTTTTCTTTACAGAATGGAAAAAAAAATCTTCCTGAAATTTATATGGAACCCCAAAGGATACCAAAGAACCAAAATAATCTTGAAAAAGAAATATGGAGGCTTCTTATTTCCTGACTTCAAACGATGTTACAAAGCTATAAGGAATCAGAATAGTATGACACTGACATAAAGAGACATAGAGCAAACAGAATAGAGTCTCAATAGGAAAGAAGGAAAGGGAAAAGAAATTGGTCCCTTTTTTCCTGACTCACTAATTGAACTTGCACACCTTGCCTCATTTTCATTTGACTTTTGACTGGGATTTATATTGGTTCCATGTTTTCAGGTCTTTAAACTCAGAATAAACTATATCATGATCTTTCCTGGGGCTCCAGCTTTCAGAGAGCAGATTGTATGACTTCACAGCCTCCATAATTATGTGAGCCAATTTCTCATGATAAACATATCATCTGTATCCAAACATCAATCCACTCATCCCATTGATTTCATTTCTCTGGAGAATTCTAATACATAGTCGGCTTAGCAATGATTTCCTAGATATGACACCAAAACACAGTCAATAAAAGCAAAGATAAACTTATGGCACTACATGAAGCTGAAAAGTTTCAGTGCAGCATCTCAGTCAACAGAGTAAATACGCAATCTATGAAATGGGAGAAAATGTTTTGCCAATTCTGTATCCGATAAGGAGTAATTTCAAAAATACATAATGAAGTCTTACAACTAAATATAAAAAAGAAATTTAATGATAGATAAAAAGACTTAAACAGTCATTGCTCCAGATAGTATATACAAATGGCTAAGAGGCATATGAAAAGAAACCCAATATCACTCATCATGAAACTGCAAATCAAAACTATGAGGAGCTATCATCTCGCACATTTGATGACTCCATCATCAAAAACAAAAACAAAAACCCAGAAAATAAACAAATGTAGGAAAGGACATGGAATAACTGGAACCCTTGTACACTGTTGGTAGGAATGCAAAATGGTGCAGAATATGCAAAACAGCATGGAGGTTCCTCAAAAAATTAAAATAGAGCTACTATACAATTTAAGAATCCTACTTCTGGGGCGCCTGGGTGGCTCAGTGGGTTAAGCGTCCGACTTCAGCTCAGGTCACGATCTTGCGGTTCGTGAGTTCGAGCCCCGCATGGGGCTCTGGGCTGATGGCTCGGAGCTTGGAGCCTGCTTCCGATTCTGTGTCTCCCTCTCTCTCTGCCCCTCCCCCGTTCATGCTCTGTCTCTCTCTGTCCCAAAAATAAATAAATGTTAAAAAAAAAAAAAAAAAAAAGAATCCTACTTCTGAGTATTTATCCAAAAGAATTGAAATGAGAATCTCAAAGAGATATCTCCATTTTCATTTTCACTGGAGCATTACTTAGAATACCTAAAAGGCAAAAGCAATATAAATATCCATCTCCATATGAGCAGAGAAAAATGTCATATGTACATACAGTGGAATATTAACTTCAAGAAGGGAAATCCTGTCATATACAAGAGTGTAAATGAAACTTGAAGACATTATGTTAAGTGAAATAAGCCAATCACAGAAGAACCAATACTGCATGATTCCACTTATATGCAGTACTTAAAGTAGTCAAACTCATGAAAACAAAGTAGAATGGTGGTTGCCAGAGGCTTGGAGGAGGAGAGTTGCCATGCAATTGGTATTGTGGCTCAGTCATCAAAAGTTCTAAAAAGAACAATGCATATATAGTTAACTAATGCTTTGTTGTACACTTAATTTGTTAACAGGATAGATCTCATTTTAATGTATTTTTATAATAAAATATTGTGTCAACAACCCTAGCCCTAACTTGTTTTTTCAAATACCTGGAATTGTTATGAATATTCATGAGCACCTACCACAAATCCTCCATCTGCTATAGGGGATACAACTGAGTCAAACAGACAAAATTATCTGCCTTCATTGCAGACAATATTTCAATAAGTATCCTTACGGTCATCCTCCTTTGATCATACGTGAGATTTTTTCCTTGATGGAGGATAATAAAACTTTCTGGGTTTATATATTGGGGGTTTCAGGGTCAATTTACTTTCTTAGTCAGTGGTGTCTATTATATTTGTACCATCTCTTTCTGTTGTGAATAAGTTATTTTATCATTTAAACTTTTATTGATAATATTTTTGAAAACGCTTAAATATCAAAATTCTAGATAGCAGGATATCTCGGTAATTCACTGTGATAAAGGTTAAAGAATGTAGTTTGATGTAGGTTTTTCATATCAAACTCCTTTCCAAAATGACCTTCAAGCATTTATGGGAGGATGTGCTCCTCACTTCCTCCTATAGTTTTTTTTTTTTCCTTTTACTTGCTCCAAAAATATTCATGAGTAAAAGCAAAGTATCTTTCTCAAGGTATTAAGTAGCTAAGTTCTCTTAAGAAAAAATTAACATACTTTATAAAATGAGACTCGTGCAAAATATACTAATGTCAAACTACTATTGTGGTAGTTTATGATATAATTATTATAATATCCTCTTAGTGTTAGTTCATATAATTACACACAACCTGTACTTTGGAGGATCAGAGGCAAATTGACATAGCATCTTCAGTTGGTAGAGATTTTAGATAAAACTTATTTTTCTACATGACTTTATAAAGTTTAATTATCTCATGGTACTCTTGTGAATATCTGACAGTTTTGTATATATTTTTCAATAAATAAAATAAGCCACAGCTTAGAGTAATGCATACCAATGCAAAACATCATGGATGATACATTACTGAAGAATACATTATTCACTAATGCCACCTGGATCAAAACAAAACTGCTCAAAAAGTGTTGAGAAACATACAACTGATATTAAAAATTAAACTTTGTTTTTAATATGTGGACCAAAGTGAATATAATAGTTTTTCAACATAGTGGACTTGGTTAAACTGTTTTCATTACTGTATTATTTTTGGTTCTCCAGAATAATAGAAGTTACTGGTTTAGGTTTTATATATCCATATCACCCATATCATTAACATTTATAGAGACTGACTTATTACTGCTAATTGGCTTACATGGTTATCAAGACCAAAAAGTCCACAATCTGTACTTGGCAAGCTGGAGAGTCAGGAGAGAGAATGTCATAGTTCTAGGCTAAGATCAAGTTCTAGGACCCAGGAGAGCCAATGTTTCAATTTCCAGTCTGGGGCAAAAGAGTATCAATGATCCAGCTCAGTTGGTCAGCAAGTGAAGTTCCTTCTTCCTCAGCATTTTTGTTCTATTTATTCTTCATTGAATGAATTCCACTCACCACTAGGAAGGTAATATGCTTTACTCAGTCTACCTATTCAAATGTTCATCTCACCCAGAAACACCCTAAGACACATCCATAACCATGTTTGAGCAAATATCTGGGAATGGTGCAATCGAGTAGACACATAAAATTAACCATCAGAAGATCACCTCTTTTCAACTTGGTATGTATGTATATATACACTTGTTTATATATAGGTGTGTGTATATACACCAGCACGCACACGTGTGCACGCACGCACACACACACACACTTAGAACATACTTTACTTTCAAACAAAAACAGCAACAGTCATAACTATTCCTAACGTGATACAATTATGCTGTATACACCCAATAATGCAATAACCCCTTCCACAGAATAGGAGGAAAATCCTTGGATGTTTATTCTTTTCCTTGATATCCCATAACTTAGATATTATGGTATTACTATCTAGTTGGCACTGTGAGTCCTCAAAAGGCCATTCTACTGTCATCCAAGCAGTTGCTTCAGGATGGCTGGGAACATGGTAAGATAATAAATTCCATGAGCATGAGCCCACTGCCATCCTTCTATAGCTGTGCATACTCTTGCAATGCTGTGGAGTTCATGCAATTCACCATGATGGTGAATAAGGCATTCAGCAAATCTATGCCTGGTATTTTTGGCAGAAGCATTGTATGAAAGGCAAATTCTTATCCAGAGTAAGCATACGTTCTTGAAAGGGGCAACATTTTCTTCTTACAGGATGGAAGTGGTCCAATCTTTTCCCAGTAGCCGCCTAATAACCTGGGGGATGGTGCCATACTAGGGACTAAGTGTTCTCCTCTGCTAGTAAATTGGACACTCAGCAGTAGGTATAGTCAGGTCAACCCAGATGAGGGGGACGTCTATGTTGCTTAGCCCATGCATATCTTCCAATGCTGTCACCATAGCTTCTTATGAGTCCCTTGGGTGATGACAAGGGTGACTGGGAAAGAGGCTGACATTCATAGAACAAGTCACCCTATCCATCTGATTATTCATATCAAGCCTTTGTAAGCATTCACGTGGAATAGAAATATCTTCATGTTTTTCACTCATTCAGTGAGCTCTACCCATATGTCTCTTCCTCAACTTTTCTTGTCACAAATTTATCAATCATGTTCTTGCCAAGTCAATGGTCATCCAATTAAATCATTGGCCATAGTTCTGAATTGGTATGTAATCACCTGTCTGGTCATTTCGTCTTCCAAGCAAAATGAACAGCCAAGTGCATTTCTTGCAATTCTGCCAAGAGATTTCCCTTCATCACTGTCCTTCAGGGATGTCCCAGAGGTCTTCTCTTCCTCTGTCTCTTATCATAGGGAGCTCCCAAAAAAGGCCATCGGTACCATGTAGCAAGTATGGGGACCATGGAATAGGATGGTTGCTTGTGCCACAAGGCCTACCCAGGCCTGATCAAGTATAAACTGCTTCCATTTGACGATGAGAAGAGATGAGATGCTCAGGTCTCATGGTAACTTGGTGGTCCAATGGCCAAATGTTCAGTCTTTCCTTGGGCCCAGTAGCAAGCCAAGATTGGTTTTTCAAAAGGGGACTAGTTATCAAAAGGAGTTTGCCAGAGCTTTGCTCAAAAATTCTAGGGGCCTGTGCTGTATGACGTGGCAAAGCTCTAAACATCATCCCTTTTTTCCACTTTAAGCATCATTAGATATGTTGAAGTGGCAGAGCAACTTGTACAACAGCATGGACCTATTGCAGAGCCTTCTAGCATGAGAAAAGGCTCTGCAATAGGTCCAGGCTGTTGTACTCAGAATAGCAGCTCATCAGATTTCTCATTAGTGGGCTGGTGTAACACATCCAGATGAGCAATATGTTGCCTCTAAAACATAAAGGGGCCCACTAGGCCTTGCACCTCTTTTTTGGTTATAGGAGGGGCCAGAAACAAGATATCCATTTTAAAAGTGGGATCTCAACATACCCACATGCCACTAGACCTCAGAAACTTGGAGGTGGAAGGTTCCTGATTTTGTCAGATTTCCCATTCTGATATGCAAATGTCTGACCATCAAGTCTAGAGTAATCGCTACTTCTCATTCACAAGTTTTAATTAGTATAATGATATCAATGTAATGAAATGGTATGATAGCTTATGTAAGGGAAAGACAATTAAGATCCCTGTGAAGTAAATTATGGCATTGACCTGGAAAATTGATACACTCTTGTGGTAAGTCAGTGAAGGTGTATCGCTGTCCTTGTCAGCTGAATGCAGACTGCTTCTGGTGGGTTTTATGGACACAGTGGATAAAAAGGCATTGACCAAATTAATACCAACATATCAGACACCAGGGAATGTTTTAATTTGCTCAACAATGGAACCACAGGAGCAACTCAAGTCACCACCTAGTTAAACTTACAATAAGCCACTGTCATTCTTCAAGATCCATCTATCTTCTACACAGGTAAAAGAAGCACATTAAATGGGAATTAGGTAGGAATTACCACCCTTCTATCATTGAAGTCCTTGACTGTAACACTAATCTCTGCTATCTCTCCAGGAATTTAAGTGTTGTTGACTTTAACATTGGACATCCTAGGAAACTGGGTGTTTGTATTTACCCAGTCACAGGATGAGATTCTGTGTTTGATTTTTAACCATCTCTGCCTTGTGGCTATAGGAGATCAGAGTCTCCTTCAGTGAACACATAGAAGTTTTCAGGTAATTTATGTGGTACTTGAGCTGGGAATTCAAATGGGTTTTTGTTTGTTTCTATGTAGAGAAATTTTGTATGTATGGCACACATACTTATGGAAGCTGAAAAATTCCAGTATTTGTGGTTGTCAGATTGGAGACCCAGGAGAATTGGTGGTCTAAATTCCAACAATGTTAATAATAAAGTTAGGCTAGTATAAAATTTCACAATTATGCTTATCACATTGTTTGTGTTTAAATTCAGGAATATCTAACTTGAGGTTTCCTTTGAGTATATTTATTAAAGTTGCATGTGACATTCTATTAAAATGTATTCAACACAGGCATTCGTATAGAATCATTAAGGTTTCTTTTACTTTTTTTGGTACCTTAGTAATCTGCAATGTCATATTTTGACTTTAAATGGTAATCAAAACACTATAAAATGATGTGACTTAGAGATCCTTAAATGTATTAATTGGCCATAAAAAGAGAATAACATTAACTGATAAAAGACTAAACAAATCTAAAACATTAGACAGGATATGAAAACAGAGACCCAAATCTGATATAAGTATTGTTTACAAATATAAGTGTTACATCATGAAACCTTTTCAGGTGGTCTAGCACTTCATGAAAAAGTTACTTGGCAAATATTCTCCTTAATTTTATTAATTTTTTTTCCATTGTCAGTATAACATGATTGTAGGACTATCATGAAATCAAAAGGAAAAACATGAAGTAAATAAACAGAGTGTTACACTTGTAGGTATAACTTTTCTTAAATTAATACTTAAAAATTTAAAGGACAAGGGATGGCTAAAAGGAGTCTCTGTGTTCCTCTAGATTTTATATTTTCTTTAGGCTTTGCCCACTTACTTCATATCTGACACTAGTATGCTTGCTCTCAGATGGTGCTATACCCCTTATCATGTGCAATCCCGAAGTAGACATAAAGCCCTTTTGCCCACAAGAAAAAAAATGCTATTTGTTCAAAAGGCAATCCCATTTTTTCCCTAAACACAGAAGACAACATCATCCTGCATCCTGGCATCTGGATAAGACGTGTAAATTATTGGAGCCAAATAGAAATACAACATATAATGCCTTTTCCAGATATTGTACTTGGTGGTGGTGGGAAACTCTTCCATACAGAATCTTCACTATCTAGTTGGCACTGTGAGTCCTCAAAAGGCCATTCTACTGTCATCCAAGCAGTATGCTTCAGGAGGACTGGGAGGTCACATGTCCAGGACCACTATCCCCAAATGAAAGGATTTTATTTTATTTTTTATTTTTTTAATTTTTTTAACGTTTATTTATTTTTTACCCAGAGAGAGACAGAGCATGAATGGGGGAGGGTCAGAGAGAGAGGGAGACACAGAATCCGAAACAGGCTCCAGGTTCTATACGGTCAGCACAGAGCCCGACGTGGGGCTCGAACTCACGGATGTGAGATCCTGACCTGAGCTGAAGTCGGAGGCTTAACCGACTGAGCCACCCAGGTGCCCCCCAAATGAAAGGATTTTAGATTGCTAGGTCACTCTGTGGAAGAGAACCATTTCCACTAGGAATAGCTGCATTGGAATTTGCATGAATGAGAAAGCTTTTTATTGTGTTAAATCACGAGGATTTTGAAATTGTTACAGAACATCAATTACTGTGACTTAACATATATGACTTACAAAACTAAGCTGGTTTGAGTATTTAAAAAAAAAAGTGCAAAAACCTAGGTAATCTTAAAGAGTTTGGGTGAATACTGACACTATCTGTCACATTTGAAACGCTGAAATTCCTGCTTGTTGGCCTCATACCCACTGTTCTGTTCAGAGACTCACCTAGGAATTCTTGATTATTGTCCAGAAAAGTCTGGAATATTTTCACATGCAGGTATCTTGATTCTTTGGTTCCTAATAATGGATTTGTTTTTATAAACTATAAAACAACTTCTACCAACTACTCAGAACTTCCTTCTATGTATATACTGATATCATTTAGGTAAAGAGATAATGAGTTAGTCTCAATTGCTTATTGTGTAGACTCCCCCTTCTCCATTTTCATTTCTGATCTCTTCCCAAACAGAGTGAAATGTGTGGTTTCACTTTTTAGATGAGACAGTTAACTTCATGCTTCTAAGATTGGAGTAGAATAATAATATCTTGCTAATATCACACATGTTCCAAGGGTTATAGATCAACTAAAGTGAGTCATTCAATCACAGATAATCCTGTAAGGTAACTCCACACCTTATGAGTAAACAAACACAGTTCTCTCATGAGTGGTTAGTAGGAAAAGCCAAGTAATTTGGTATCTTTGTGTACATTATCAAATAAGATATTGTGGTAACTCAGACTCTAGAACATAAAATCTCAAAAGGCTGATAAAAAAAAAAATTAAGATACACTACTGAGTATATAACAAATTTACTGTGTTACACAAAACCTCAAGAGATTTTATTATATTTCAACCATAATATTAACCAGCAGTTAAGTGGAATGTTATTAATGGTTTTCTATTGCAGTTTTAAAAGTAACAAAAGTGCCTTAAACTAATTTGTGTCTTTAAACCTCAAGTACTGGAAAAATCTTTTAGTCAAAAAACCCAGGAGTTCAGATTCTCATGAGACTGTTACATACATATATGGTCTAAGTAAAATAAATTATTTTTGCTGCCTGTATATGCAAAGAGGCAGGTAGAAGCAGACCAGTGATAAAATGTCAACATAATTTACATGTAGACATTCTTTTTATAGTCATATTCAGTATAATTTATTATTTTGTTAAAATAATCACTGATATCTTTTCACTCCCCCCCAAAGTGCTCCTTAATGGTAACCCTCTAAATTCTCTTGTAAAAATTTTAATTGAGAGAGAAATTGATTCAAAAAGGTGATAAATATGGAAAAGTTATTTCAATAAAAACACTACACCTCTGACATTTTTAGTAATTTCCCTGTTTGTTGAATGCTTATGTTCTCTAAGTAGCATCCTTAATCTAGATAATTTAATGGCTTTCTACTGCTTTTCCATGACCCAAGAAGCCTGAAAAAGACCTCTACCAATGCAATATAGAGGAATTGTGCAGAAGAGAACTAGGTACCAGAAGAAAGTAAAATAATTGTATTCCTTTTTTTCCTTATGCATAATAACCCTTTCTAGGGGATAGACCCAGTAAATTTTGAAAAACTAAAAAAAAAACTAAATAAAAATAGAAGTAAAAAAGGACCCTGTACCTGTGTGGTTGTTAAAACATCTTAGCAGCCAATTACCAACTTGGATCTCAGAAATACTTCCAAAATCCACATTGCCTTTCTCATCCTAAATGTTACCTCCTCAGTCAAGGTTTCATTATCTGTTCCCTTAACTCTGTTTTAGAGCCTGGATTTTCTGCAGCTAATTTCTATATTCCAGTCCATCATTTCTTAATGCTAGTTTCTGCAGAGAGTTATTTTCTCCAAAATCCATACAGATCATGTTATAGCCCAAGTAATTCCAGAGTGCCTACTGAATAATGGAGATTAGGTTTACATTTAAAACAACCCATCTGAATATGCCCACCTCTCTAACTTCCCAACTTTTCTCCTTACATACCTCAAGTTTCAACCAAACAACTTCAAGCACCTGCCTGAATATCCCACACCTTTTAGCAACTCAATGTGTTTACTATAGGCTTTTATCTTTTAATAAACATTCCCACTTTTCTGATGATCACGCTTCAACTCCTTTTCCAAAACCCCAGAGGAATGCTATTTCCAGTTAGGTGGGAAGGAAAAAAAAAAAAAAAAAAAACACACCTAGGAAATTGACACATTTTTCTCTCTGATTCTCACATGACTTTATTCATATGCTATATGCTATAATTTAATTATCTGCTGGAGTCCTATTAAAGTTTGTTGAGATTAATATATCATTGGATTGACTCATCAAATGTTTGGTGGGAAAGTATCTATGATTTTGAAATTCCTTGAAATACAAGTTCATATAAGCCCCTCTTGCTCAGTGAACAATCCTGGTTGAATTCTGAAACTCAGATTTCTTTTCTGCCACAGTGTGATCTTATCTTCACTTTATGGAAAAAAAGCAACTTGGAATATAGTCACCTTTACTTCTGTTTCACCAAAACACCACTAAAATAAGCTAATTGAACTTAAAGTAGATCAAACTTCTGCTTACATTCCTTTGTGACTTTTGTTCTGTCCGTGAAATTACCAGGGGTTTCTCTCTTGGTCTCTTTCACAAACACACATATACACATACCACACAATCCAAAGAGTTTAGCAAGTAATCTCATCACAATTATTCCCTGGACCAAGGGTAAATTTGTCTTCTGCTCTGCAATTTCAGTGTAGCTTGTCATGTTATGTATTTAAAAAAAAAAAAAAAAAAAAAAAAACAACAACAACAAACATGACAGAAAAAAACTAGTGATATTTTAGTAGGGAGGGAGATTTTAGATGCCAAATATGGTTTTAAATAGAAATGTATTTATAGGAATAAACCTATTAAAGGCTTTTATTTGTGGTCATGCCATTAACATTAGCTTTAAGTACCTTAGGTACTTAGACCATGTTGTATTCTTTGAAAACCTAGCAAGAAGTAAAATGCCTTGCATCTATTAGGCATAAAAATAAGATGCATTTATGGACTCAATAAAAGAGAACTGAAGTCATCCTATCATTTCAATTTATATTTCCTTTTTAGATAAATGATATTTTTAACTAAACATTGAAAATATTACATGGCAACCATTAAACGCTTTTTATCTAAACTAGAGAAAGAAATAGTTGTGAATGATGGACTTGAGTTCTTTCAAAATTAGATTTTCCCTCTGAAATCTATAATTTATGTGGAATTTGGGAAGTGCCTCACAGGAGTAACAATTTAGTAAGAAGATGGATCTATATTCTTAGTAATAAAATTGTGGTGTTTGGATATCAAAATTCTGGCTCATTTTCTGTATTATTACATGATTTCTAACAATGTAGTAAAGCTTGATAAAATTGCTATCACTTTATATTAAGTATTTAATATTTGCAGCACATTCATTTAAAAAAATTATAGGGGCACCTGGGTGGCGCAGTCGGTTAAGCGTCCGACTTCAGCCAGGTCACGATCTCGCAGCCCGTGAGTTCGAGCCCCGCGTCAGGCTCTGGGCTGATGGCTCAGAGCCTGGAGCCTGTTTCCAATTCTGTGTCTCCCTCTCTCTCTGCCCCTCCCCCGTTCATGCTCTGTCTCTCTCTGTCCCAAAAATAAATAAACGTTGAAAAAAAAAAAAATTTTTAAAAAATTATATAGAAATTACGCTTCTGATATAGTAAATAGATACTGCATCCATAGAACAAATACAATTAGTAATGCTTTGAAAGCTTGCGACAAAATAGGTATGATGAAATAAATGAATAGGGGTAGAAGAGGGAGGCTGGTTAATTATATCATAACAATATTATACCTTAAGTAGAGAAAATTGCAAGATTAACTCCAAGCAATATTATAAGCCTGAGCATGTTTACATCAGCAATTCTTCTACAGAACAGACCAGACTAATTGTTTTTAAGTGAAGATCACATGTGACAAAATTAACTCGACAGCTTCAAATCAGCTTTTTAGTGCCTCGTTCTTAAAAACTAGCAGATAGTCAAGGATCATCAGACATTTGAATTAAGCAAAGAAATTGGATAAATCAAATTAAAAGAAAATACTTCAGTGGAAAAATGTAAAAAGAAAATACAATTAAAAGTAATTGTCATTATGAGCAGACAAGTGATAAATGTTATGATGCCAGATGCTTGGTTCCTGAACCTAGTTTTGAAAACATAAGCAGATCTCTAATTGTATTAATTGCATTTTTAACTCAGCTCCACATTCTATTCGTTCCTTACTTCTGTTTTATGCACCTAACCTCGTGCATGATCAATCACTAACTTTGCCATTTTCTACTCCCTGTTTACCCACTGAGTATAGAAACCTAATGAGGACGGGTGAGTGACATTTATCTTGAGTATCTGATTATACCAGGTCCTAAATAATGCCTCGGTGTCCAGAAGAATGCTTACCTCTAGACTGTTTTAAGACTTCCCTTCAAGATTAAAAAAACAAAAACATAAACAAAAACACAACAACAAAAAAACAAAAACAAACAAACCTTTACCCTCTTCTCATGTACACAAGCTGCCTCTAGACTCAACAAGGCAAGGCAGCTTTGGAATGATCCCCTGCCTTCTTGTTGAGCTGCCTTTCTGATAATAAAGTTTTCTTGGCTTCAAAACACCAGTGTCTCAGAGGTTGGTAACTGTGCATCAGGTTGAGAAGGCTGAGATTGCTAACAGTTATAGTATCCATGAATTAAGAAACCCTCCACAAAGAAACTGAGAAATTAGAATTGCAATGAAACACTCAAGAGAAGAGTGGAGATAGAAGGCCAAGAAAATATCTAAGAAAATAGAGGGGAAAAAAGGTAGATAGATTTAAAATAAGAGAAAACACAAAAGAAATTAGTAGAATTTGAAAAGAGGAAATTACAGAGCACAGAAAATAATTTTAAAAATATTTCAAAAACTTTCCCAGATGGTGGCGCCTGGGTGGCTCAGTTGGTTGAGCCTTCGACTTCGGCTCAGGTCGTGATCTCACCGTCCGTGAGTTCGAGCCCCGCGTCGGGCTCTGTGCTGACAGCTCGGAACCTGGAGCCTGCTTCTGCTTCTGTGTCTCCCTCTCTCTCTGACCCTCCCCTATTCACGCTCTGTCTCTGTCTCAAAAATAAATAAACATTAAAAAAAAATTAAAAAAAAAAAAAAAAACTTCCCCAGGTGGAAGGACACAAACTCTGTGATGCAGAGGACCATTCAAGTGCCCGTGCAAATGGAAGGAAGAAAAAGAATCTCCAACAAGGCATATGAAATTTCAAAATGTAAAAAAAAAAAAAAAAACAAAACAAACAAACAAACAAAAAAACACAAGAAAAATTCTGCAACTTTTGAGGAAGGAAATCAAAGCAGAATACAACCCATTTCACAAAAAGGATCAGGAACAAAACTGCAGAGTATTTCTCAACACTATTCAGAAATTAGTTTTACCCCCTAGAGCTCTTCTAGGTCCTTACAGTGAGTGCTGGAGACAAGTCTCTTCATGCCTCTGACAGAGAAAGAGGAAAAGGAATCATTTTTAAATGGATCAGAGCATTCTGTTAAGAAGGCCTGCCCTCAGGCGAAACTCTTTAACCTGAGTTTAACTCTTTGGGGTTTTATCAGAGCCCACTGATATAGAGGAAGGGAAATATCCAAGTCAGCCTGTGTTACCCTTCTATATGGGAGGATTCCAGTTCCTCCCAACTCCAGTCCCCTCCGGCCATCCAGTCCTTCCTAAGGTTGAGGAGAAAAATTCTGAGAAGCTTTTGTGAATTTACAGTCCAGAAGCTCAACTCATCAAAAGAACAATTTCTAATCATAGAACTATAGACAGCTTTCTATCCCTCTATACTTTACTATTCCATTATTAAAGGTCTGTGTATAGTAGATCCTTTAACCCAGTATATCATATCTGGCTATCAACAAAAAAAATTACAAAAGGTGGACAAAATGGGTGAAGGTGGTCAAAAGATACAAACTTCCAGTTTATAAATTAAATAAATCCTAGGGATGCAATGTGCAACATGCTGACTACAGTTAACAATACTGTATTATATATTTGAAAGTTGCTAAGAGAATAGATCTTAAAATTTCTTGTCACAAAATTTGTCAGTATGTGATGACTGATGTCAACTAAACATTGTGGTAATTATTTCACAAGATGTGAAAATAAATTTTAAAAAAAATACAAGACATAATAAAAGGCAAAACAGGCAGTTTGAAGAGGGAGAGTAAGCATCAGAACCAGACCTAGGCAGGGCAGGGATGTTGAAATTATCACACTGGGCATTTAAAACAGCTGTGATTAATATGCTTGATCTACTGGATAAAACACGGAATGTATACCAAAACACATGGGCAATGTAAGCAGAGAGATGAACATTCTAAGTAAAAGAAAATGCTAGATATCAAAGATACCAGTACACATGAAAACTGTGTTTGATAGACTCTGTAGTAGATTAGACATGGCTGAGCGAAGAATCTCTGAGCTTGAGATCTCAATAGGAATCTCCAAAACTACTAAGCAGAGAGAAAACAGATGGAAAACAAACAAACAAACAAACAAACAAACAAAACAGGAGATCTGTGGGACAGCGACACAAAGAGTAACATACACAAAATGAAAATACCAGCGAGAGAAGAAACAGAAGAAATACTCGAAAACATGACTGAGAATTTCCCCAAATGAATGTTAGACACCAGAACACAGTCCCAGCAAAGTCAGAGCACCAAGCAAGATGAAGGGCAAACAAAACCCCACACAGCAACTACAGCTGGGGTTATCACTGTCAAACTACAGAAGATCAAAGTAAAAGACATAATTCTGGAATAAAACAGAGGGAAAAGAGATCTTATCCATAGAGGAGCAAAGACAGATTCAGCTTCTCAAACCCCATGCAAGCAAGATGCGAGTGAAGTGACATATCTGAAGTGTTGAGAGAAAACGAAACAAAAACAAAAGACAAACAAACGCACTGACCTAGAATTCGGCACCCCATGAAATTATCCTTCAAAAGTGAAAAAGTGTTATTAAACAAAAATTGAGGGAATTTGTTGACAATAAACCTGCCTGGCGAGAAATGTTAAAACAAGTTCTTACGTGAGAACAAAATGATATAAGCCAGTATTTGGATTTTCGTAAAGGAAGAACATTGGAGAGTGAATAAGAATAAGAGCTTTTATTTTACCTATTCTTAATTGATTTAAGAGACAACAGTTACTTTAAAAAATGATAAGGTGTATTTAATCAGGTATGCTTATGTCTAAGGAAAATGGATAAAATATGATGTAAGGTATAGAAGGAAGGAATTAGGATCATTTTGTTATTTTAAGATACTATACTTATTAAGTGATAGAATGTTCTTCGACACCTGGGTTATGTGTAAATGTATATTGCAAACTCTAGGGCAACCATCAAAAAAAAAAAAAAGGTAAAAAAAGGTAAAAATTACGTGCTAAAAGAAAAAAAGGGGAGAGAAAAGAACATGAAATGTGAAATTGAAACCACAAAAGAAAAATACGTGAAAGACAAAAATAGGAACAAACAGCAAGTACACAAAGTAGAAAATAGTAAACAAATACGTTAAATATTAATCCAACCATATCACTTTGAACACTAGTGGTCTAAATACACGTATTAAAACATGGATTTGGGGTGCTTGGGTGGCTCAATTGGTTAAGCGTCCAACTTTTGATTTCAGCTCAGGTCATCATCTCACAGTTCATGAGTTCGAGCCTCACCTAGGCTCTGCACTGGCGGTGGAGCCTGCTTGGGATTATCTCTCTCCTCCTTTCTCTGCCTCTCCCCTGCTTGGGTGTTCGCTCTCTCTCTCAAAATAAATGAACTAAAAAAAAAAAAAAAAAAAAGACATAATTGAACACACAGATTGTCACTGGGGCACCTGGGTGGCTCAGTCAGTTAAGCTTCTGATTTCAGCTCAGGGCATGATCTCATGGTTTTGGAGTTTGAATCCCGTGTTGGGCTCTCTAGTGTCAGTGCAGAGCCCACTTGAGATGCTTTATCCCCTCTCTCTCTGCCCCTGCCCAGCCCATGCTTTCTCTCACAAAAATAAACAAATATTTAAAAAACAAATCAACACAAATTTTCAGAATAAGTCAAAAACATTACTTATATGTATCTTGTCTAAAAGAAATTCCCTTTATAAAAACACAGAAAGTAAATGGATAAAGAAATATATACTATAGCTTCATAATCAAAAGAAAGCAAGAATAGCTATATTAGTTTCAAACATATCAGATTTTAGGGCCAGGAAAGTTATTAGGGATAAACAAGGGCATTACATATTGATAAAACCGTCAATTACTCAAAAAGATCTAACAATCCCTAATGTGCACGCTCCCAACAAATCTGGGAGGCAAAAACTGATGGAAATGCAAAACTTAGACGAATCCAATTAATAGCTGAACACTTCAAAATCTCTGTACTAAAAATGAACTGATTCAAAATGCAGAAAAAAAAAAAATCAGCAAGGACACAGTTGAACTCACTATCACCAAACAATGGGACCTAATTGTCATCTATAGACTAGCCAAAACAGCAGAATACACATTATTTTCAAGCTCACGTGGAACATTCTCTAAGAAAGAGGACATTCAGGGCCATAAAACCTATTTAACAAGTTTAAAAGAATAGAAATCATAAAGCGTATTCTCTCAGACCACAAAGGAATTAAACTAGGAATCAGTAACAGAAGGATAGCTAGAATATTCCAAAATATGTAGATTTAAAAACATACTTCCAAATAAAAGATGGCCATAGACGTTAGAGAAACTAAAAAATATTTAAAACTAAATTAAAAGAAAAATATATACCGGTATAGTACATAAGTGTTGAATCATTAAATTTTACACTCAAAACTAATATTGTACTGTATGTTAACTGGAGTTTAAATAAAAAGTTAAAGAAAAAAATTTTAAAAAAGATGGGGCTTCCTCCTCCGGGGGGGGGGGATATATATAATTTAGCAAAATTTGTGAGATACATGAAAACAATGTTTACAGTCATATTTATAGTGTTGAATGAGCTTATTAGAAGTTAAGATAAATATAAAATTAGTTATCTAAACTTTTACTTTAGGAAACTAGGAAAATTAAGTTGAATTCAATGTAAGCAGAATAAAAATTAGAGTGGAAATAAATGATATTGGAAACAGGATATCGATAGATAAAGTCAACTGAAACAAACCCTGGTTCTCTGAGATTAATAAAAGTGATCAACCTCTAGTTAGGCTGACAAAGAAAAAAAGAGATAAGACACAAATTAGTATTCTAAATGAAAGAGGGGGCATCACTACAGATTTCATGGACATTAAAAGGAAAATGAAAGAATTGTATGAACAACACTATGCCCACAAACTGATACCCTAGATGAAATGGATCAATTCCTATAAAGACACAAGCTACCAAAACATACACAAAGAAATAGATGATATGACTAGGCCTAAATATATATTAAATTGCATAATTAGTGTCAGCAAGTGTCAGCCCTAATGCATTCTATAAGACCAGCATGACCCTGAGATCAGAAGAAGACATTACAAAAGTGCTCTAGAGCTCCCATAGGGTCTGCTGAAGGCTCTGAACCAAGTCCCATTGATTGCCTTTCAGTGGGTCCCCAAACCAATGCCCCTTCTGTGTGAACACCTCCATTCGTGCAAGTCAGAAAGTACTCCTTAGGACAGCCCATTCTTAAATGTCAGAATATTGGACTTACATCCCACCCTTTCTGTTTTCTTCCCCAGGAATAAAAAAAAAAAAAAAAAAAAAAATCAGGGGGTGAGAGGTTTCTATTACCCCACACTACACTGGAAAGAAGGCCCCTGGAGAGTAAGTACAACAAATTTTCCTACTGGGTGTTCACTCACACGGCTTTTCCTTTACCTGGGGTACAGAAACCTCTTAACTGGTTTAGAGATTTGTTATAAAGGCTACTGGTCCGTGTCTTGCTAAGTTGGTGCTGCTGTGGGAGAAAGTCTGAGGCTTCTGTTCCACCACTCTGCTTATGTCACTGTAGGTTTTTTAAAAAGTTTAATATGTATTTAACGATGCTAACTTGCTAATATAGTCTACTGGCTTAATGAATATATTGACTTTTTCTGTCTAATTATGTATTGAAACTTTAAGAAAAGCCAGTGTTTTGTAGTTATGTAGTTGGAAAAACAAAGTGTAACTTAGCAGACTTTACAGATAATTGAAGATATTCTTTGGGCACTTCATCAAAACTCAGTGTAGTATTTCTTTCAAAATTAGTTTTAATGTAGAATTTTATATCATGTAAACTTTTAAAATATTATCTTAGTAAAATTCATGGGGGTTGATCTTGTACCTTGAATAGAATTTTACCCATGAGTGGTTCTCTTACAGTGAAAGTCTTAGGAACTTGTAAAGGTCTCCAGAGTATTTTGAAAACTGTTTGCACTAGCTTATGCCTAAAATATGTGTTCTTTCTTTTTCTACCTAAATTGAGATAACAAAGACTAGGTATATACAGCTTGAAAGTTTGTTTTATTTCCTAATCATATTAAACAACTTCTTTTATCATGAGATAATACTTTAAAGTGGGGTTATAGGCTAAATTCTAGACATAAAAATAAGTAGGGATTATTTAACTATTTTCCTATTACTGGAAATTTAATTCCTATTTTTTTAATATCATACCTAAGAGGCAAACTTTAGCCACACTCCAGTTAATTCATGAATGGGGAAAATAAACACGATGGGAACAGGGAGCAGAGAAAGAAGTGCTTTCATTTATTAAATTACTCATGAAATGCAAATTATTACAGTTGGATCCTTTGGTCATAAAACAAAATTAAATATCTACCTCAGTCTTGTAGATTTTATTACTTAAGTGTTTGTTAGGCATTACAAATTAAACTAGGGACTATGTACAAACTGGTTTTTAGTTGTAACCTGAAGGATAGGAATACAGCATCACAAGAATACACGGTAAGGAAGGTTAGGAATGCTTTGTGTGTCTGACTTGTAGCTAAATGCAGGAGCTGGATATACTCTTCTACATTCAAAGCTGGGGAAACTGATCACACAAAAACACAACGAGGCTTATGTGCACAAAAGAGGACTTAGAAGACAACCCAGATCTGTCATTATTATTCCACAAATTTACTTTTAATTTTTTAGAAGAAAATTACAGCTGTTATGTTACAGTCAATCGATTTAAAATATTTTAGGATAATAGGATGCTACAGTTAAAAACACTACAAGGGTCTGAGCTACTGACCAAGACTTCTCTAGTTAGCATGATGAATATCAGAAATGAGTATTAATTTTACGAATGAAAACTCAACTGAAGTCAGAATTCTATGTTCACTGTTAAAATGAGAAGCATTCAGGATATATTAGTTGGATAAAGCATTGTAAAAAAATGCTTCATGGCCACATGAATGGGGTAGAAGAAACCAGCAAGCCCTGTAACTTCTACCTTAAGAATTGTCAAACCCATTTCACAGGTCTCTGGCTAATACCAACAGCAGGACTAACCAGATCCTGCTCTGGAGTACTCTTGTGCCCTCTCCGAGGGAGCTGAAATACCTAAGTGACAGGGAAGATGAACTCACTTCAAACCTACACAATAGTTTCTTCAACTTACACCATAGTTGTTTCCTCACCCACTACTGGCTAATACTCAAACAACAACTGCATGTGAAGAAGAATTTCTCCTTGTGAGACTACTTCTCAAACCTTTTGGTAGTTAATTTTATTCACTGCAAAGAACCTAAGAGTTCTGCATGAATAAACATAGGTCACTTTCCAGCCATCGTTGTATGAACTTCGTAAAGCTTTAGTAAACACTAGTAAAAATAAAAAGATGCCTAACTACCAAAACACTTAGAACTAAATTACAGAAAGCACAATACTACAGTAGAGTCTAAATTAAAAATCTAGACCATATATAAAAAGAGCATAAAATTTAGACAAGGTGAAGATATGTTAAACATCAACGATTACGTATCTTCTATGTTATTTAATCTATATTGTATACTTAACATTTGCTAAGAGGCAAGATCTTAAATCTTTTCAACACACACACACACACACACGCTGGTGACCATGAAGAGGTGATGGATAGATTGAGTTGATTGTGGTTATCTTTTCCCAGTGCATATACATCAAAGCATTGTACACCTTAAATATATATAACTTTTATATGTCAAAGATCAATAAAGTTAAAAATTTTGTGTCATCTGAAATTTCAAGTATGGCTGTACTATTGTCTATAACCTATAAGTGTATCATATGAAATTATGTAAATAAAGTAAGCATTGCAATACCTTACTAGAGAGAAATAAGGGTGTATACAGAAGCAAAAACTATGTAGGAATAAAAGAAAAGCTAAAGGAGCAATCAAAAAGTAGAACTTCAGTAGAATTGAAATAAAGTATAACCTCCAAATACAATTTTACATAAATTGCGATCAATAGGGAAAATTTAATGTTGTGCAATTCTCAGGCCAATCTTACCTTAGAATGAGGCCTCAGAAAATATAGAACCAGGAAGTTGGTGCCACTATTTTTTGTTATGCTCGTAAACCAGGACAATTTTCTCTTTTAAACCTTATAGGTGAGGTCAAGAATATTTCTTAGCAGCTTTTATTATCCACAAATGGAACAGCTAACTCATAAACACCTTCAGAAACCCTGACAAACGAGTACATGTAAAGGAAAAAAAAAATCCTACTCATCTAATAAATGATACCTCCTCCTGATGATCTGTATCTTTTTTCCCTTTAAAGCATTTAAAGTGTCTAAATTACAATCTAATTTATATAAATAGTCCAGTCTGAGAAATATCTTTAATGTCTTTGAATATCATATTTAATAAAATATGAAAATATGAATGTAAAGTTATGGGTAATGAGAATATATTATATCGTTAACATTTTCTATTCACGTAGAATCATTCCAAAGTATCCAAATGATTCATATGTGTGAAAAACTGTATGGTCAGTTGAGTGCTAGAGAAAAGTGTAGGATCTCATTAAGTAGCCAGGTCAAAAAGAGATAAATATATGATGTAGAATATTTATTCACTGTACAGAGCATTTATTGAGTTTTTAAAAATTTAAAAATGCCACAAAAGCAGCACAGTGAGAGTAGTGTGTTTATGTACTAATATTTTTAAAAATGTTACTTCATAGGGAGAAAATGCTTAAAAACAAAGTTCAAACAAACTAAAATATTTTACATTTAAATATATTTCAGAAACTTCATTTAACTTATGATCTTGTATCAACTGATGTTTATATTCTGACCTTCATTTTCTTGAAAATAGCCTCCAATGGAATAGGAGTGATACAGAATAACACACAAACTGTAGGATCGCACAGAGTCACATGGACTTGTTTGTTCTAACCAACTATCTTTTCAAGAGATCACCAAGTCTTGAAGGGTTTGCAGAGTGAATTGCCATCTCTGGAGTAATACGATCACTCAAGATAGAAGGAGCATGACAGCACATAAGTAATCTAGCTTTCCTATTGAAGGTCTTACAAATTTCAGTTATATCAAGAGGAGAAAATAATTATAAAATGAGACATGTTAACAGCTTCAGAATATTATTTGGAATATTGCATATGGTCTTGTTTAATTTTAAAGGTTGTTAGAGAGCTATTACAGACAGTCAAGATCATATGCAGAGTAGAAATGGAAAATCTAAAATTGCAACTTTTCTGTTAGGGCCTTCAAATATTTTCTTCTTATTAAATAAATACTTTAATATATCCACCACTATAAACAAACTAAAATTTAGATATAATCTACATTTACACCCTTAATAGAATTATATCTATCTATAATAGAATTATATCTATTAAAGCTGTTGTGTGAAGTTTTTGAGTTAATCTTCTTTGTAAAACAGTAATTTATTAACCAGTCAGTACTTATAAGATTTTAGAAAACTCTTTAATCCATTAGAATTCTGGACAATAGAACTGGAAACAAATCATATTGTGTACAGGGACTGGATTTTAATTCATCTCTGGTCACATTCTGGCTCTATGACCTTGGGCAATAATTTTGACTTCTCTGAGACTTATTTTGGGGTTAATGATAAAATAGTATTCCAGCCATCAGTGCTTTTGTGAAAACAGCTAAAAAAAACTCTAAATACAATGACGAATATCTGTAAATTGGATTTTCTTATTGGGAGTACCCATTTGCCTCCAGGATATAGTGAATTTTCTGTTATGAAATTGTCAAACAGTACTGGGAAGCCAATAAAAGTCTTGCATCATTTTTAACGAAATACAGCAATCTCTGATCAGTTGAGCTTTTGTCTCCCAGAAGCACCAGGATAAAGGATGATTTTTTTGTACAAAATTAATGGATTCTTTTTTCCCCCAAAAGGGAAAAGTTTGAGACCATAGGGGGGGAAAAGTCACTCCGCTTAAAATAAGCAAGTCTTGGGGCGCCTGGGTGGCGCAGTCGGTTGAGCGTCCGACTTCAGCCGGGTCACGATCTCGCGGTCCGGGAGTTCGAGCCCCGTGTCAGGCTCTGGGCTGATGGCTCAGAGCCTGGAGCCTGTTTCCGATTCTGTGTCTCCCTCTCTCTCTGCCCCTCCCCCGTTCATGCTCTGTCTCTCTCTGTCCCAAAAATAAATAAACGTTGAAAAAAAAAAATAAAAATAAGCAAGTCTTATTATGCCAAGAAATTTGCAAAACAAACATAGCCACGTTTTTTTTTAAGTTTATCCATCTCTTTTTTGAGCGAGAGCGAGAGCATGCACAAGTGGGGGAGGAATAGAGAGGAGAGAGAGAATCCCAAGCAGGCTTTGCACGATCAGCACAGAGTCCTATGCAGGGCTTGAACTCACAAACCAGGACATCATGACCTCAGCAGTGATCACGAGTAGAACTCTCAACTGACTGCACCATTCAGTCCCTCCTCCAAGATAGCAAATTTAATGACAGATTCTGTGTGTGGAGATAAAGAAGAATGAGTTAGTGGCAAACTAACTATACTTGTTGGCATTTTTGATGGGACATAATATCAATGAAATACCAAAGCAATTCTTCTCACTCCTCTTGGAGCATTAAGACAGCCTGGGAAAGGGGCCACACCATTCACTGCCGACAGAAAGAGCCACATGTTGACAAGTAAGGCTAATCTCTTCATAGCATTTTATGAATCCATGATTGCCCATCTTCAAAATTGTAACCCTCACATGTCAAAAATGTGAATGTCCCATAGTCATAGACTTAACTAGCAAAAGGTTTAAAATAATTTCCAGTCTACAATGTGTAGGTTGACTTTGAATAGTTAAAACTATCCAATACAGATATCAACATTTTTGCATTCCGGATAACATAAAATTGAGTGTTAAGATTGTCTGGTCTACAGTTCAAGTTATTGTTCAGGCAGATATAAAAAATTTGGTGAAAAACTGAACAATATGCCTCTCACAAATGAACAGTAATGTCTTTTAGTTTTACTGTTAAAATGTTGGAGCAGACAACATTTAAGCTAAGTAATTCACAAACATTGACCTAGGATTAGGCTGTGTGGAAAAGCAACACTTGGAAAATATTTAGGTGATCTCCCCAAGTATATGTTTTCCTCCTATATTAAAGCCCTAGTGAACTTCAGATGAAAGTTACTATTTATATATTGGGTGGTCTTGAAAGAGACCAGATAATGTCCCCCAAGATGGAGAAGAAACTGGCATGAAAATCCGTGTTTTTAGTACAAGGGAAGAAGTGAGAACTAATCTTATTAACTACTGGACTCCTTAGTATTTTTAATAATAGTGTTGTCAAATCTAGTGATTATGGAGCAAGGTCTAGGGCAGTGGCAGGGAGTAAAGAAAAGTAAATGTTTAGATTTGATATCCTGGAGCTGGATTATTGAATGTGAGGAGACAAAAGGTACATAAATGAGAAAAAGATCACACCATTTTTCAGCTTAGATAACATGGTGGTGATGGGGGAACTGACAAAGAGAAGCAAGCTTAGGCTGTGGACTGAGGACCATAGTTTCTATTATATTAAAAATGGCTGAATGTTTTTTAAGACAATGAAGTCAAAGAATTAAGATCCTAAAAATTTTGATGGACTCATAGAAATTTGTCAAAAATATTTCAAGACTTGCAGAATAGGGAGACAAAGATAATGAAGTCTTCAGTGCATGAGAGGAATGGAGAAGCTGATGGTATAGCCAAGTGGCCCCAAATAAGTGGGTTTTTAGTAGAAACTGAATGATCTAAGAGGATCATTAGGGATGGCTGGTTCCCATCTGCCATGCTGACATCTGTGAAAGGTAGGACAATAAGCACCTCTTCTTTAGAAGGCTTCACAGAAAGTAGAGTTTCAGTTAATGTGAAGGAAGAGGAGGAAGCATTATTTAGAAGGGATTGACAATGTAGCTGGGTTTTGTTTTTAGAACTGTATAAAGTTCCAGAGGAAAGAGATTTCTTGGATGGATAAAAGCAACAGGAATGTGCATGACAGGACATACTACATAAAATATAAAGAGCAGAGTATGAGAGAGGAGGGTTCCAAGCTGTTTATATTAAGATCATGGTGGAGGTACATCTGGGACGTATGGAAGAATGAATTGAGTTACATCAAGACTTTAAGGTATTAGTACCAACACACTTTTTATCGTTTAGTTTTCATGTACCTTTTTCTGAATGAAACTAACAACAGTGCGTGTGAGTGTGAAATCACAGTCAGTCTTACCCTGTAGCCTATAAACTATATTCATGAGGGCAGGGAACAGTGGTCACACTCATCACCATTCCTCTGAGCCCAGGTCCAAATACATAGTAAATTTTTAATGCATTGAGTCAAAGTAGTTACAAGATCTACATGTATTTTATCTGTACTTAAATGAAAATGGATTTTAATATGATATGTATTGTTTTAGTCCACAGGATACTTGTATGAGATTATGCAAAGAAAAGATTAATCAGACACTAAAATATTTATTCCATATATTTTGATTTTTTCCATGGTCTTCAATAGACATGTACAATTTTTATAGTCATAAAGGTAAGGAGGTCTGTTTTGATCACAGATAGATGCTTAACATCTAGATGGGTACCTGGTACATGGTAGACACTTTCTATATTTGTGAAATGAGTGAGTGAACCCACCAACTTCATCACGTGTCCTTCAGAATAAGAAGGGTCTTTAGTTATAACACTCCCAACAGATGTACTACTTCAGCCACACTAAAGGGAATCAAGATATGTGTTGGTCTATTATAATATCAACTAGACATGTTTGCCATAAAAATATATTAGAAGAGTAACCTAAGGTGTACTAGAAGCGTCATGTTCAAAGAGGTTAAAGTAATATCCTGAGAAACACAATGAGAGATTTGTAATGAGGTCACAGCTGCTGAGTAATATACACAAGAATAGTATAAACTATTTGTGTACTCATTTTTAAATGCATTTCTAACATCAACCTCCGCTACCTTCAGGGAATAATTTCATTTCCTATTTAATTTCAGGTGTTGCAACTGCCTTAAGGTTGTTATAAATTATGTATAGCACTATATAGAAATAAAAGTTGCAGTTTCTATTCTTTACCAAGTACAAATTTTGTTTTAAATTAAACACACTGTAGATTTATAGTTCAACTCATAATCTTGCTGTTGTTACATACTTATCAAAGGACAGTTTCAAGGCCAGCTTTGAAAAAATGTCAGAGTTTTCAGTAGATTACCAAGAATTCAATTACTGCATTAAAAATTCTTTAAAATTCACAAAATAATCAAAAATATAAACTATAATTAAAAGCCTATTTTTCCAAGTGGAAATTAAGTTACTTTCCTTAGAGCTAAACCCTCAGTAGTGGTCAATTTGTCTTATACTTTAAATTGCTAATCTTGATTCTTTTTTATTCTCTCAAATTGTAACAAGGCTTAGAAGGGTGATTTTTTTTCCTGTTTGTATTTTGTCCTGTGCATCAAGAAAACAAAAAAATAAGGTTGTGCTTCCCCCCTACCTCCTTCTAAGGTATATTTAAATGAAATTTGACAAATTCTACTGGGTATATAAGAATGTGAGATTTTCTTTTTTTAATCTGTTTAAATTTGCTTCTTAAACGGAGTTATCATATAACTATTACAGAGCTTTTTATATTAGGTACTGATCAATCTTTTAGTGGTTGGTTGTTTCTTGAAGTTCTAAACAAAAATCTTTATTACATCTATTGAGGCCGATTATTTTAGAATTAAGCAAATATCGAATGAATGAGAAATCTTCCCTTTTATGAAATATAGTGAATAAGGCTTTTTTTAGTAATGGACAAACTGAATACATTCAACACAGGCTCTTGTGCAGCATTTGACACAGTGGATCACTCCTCCCATTGTAAACACTCTTGGCTCTTCAATTTTCTGGCACTCAACTGTTCTGCTTCTCCTACTACCTTTCTGGCTACTATTCCCCAGTACTATGCACATCACTCTATTCTGTGCTGCCACTGAGCTGGGTTCCAAGCTCTCTAATGTTTCCTTAGTTTCTCAACACCAAGGAGTCACCATTTTGAACTCAGAACTGCTACATCCCTGGGTTTGCTCTGCTCCCCTCCCTTAAGTATCTTGCCTTTCCCTACTATGTAGTGTTGAATATCCCCCAAATCGTTACCTAGTTCTAGAAATCAAAATTTAAGGAATTTCTTTCTTCATCTCTTTTGTTGAGACCCCTCACCCCTGCACTTAGCAAATACTTTTCCTGTTCCTCCCATATTTCCCTAAACCTATCTCAAACCCATCCTGTTCTACCATCATGACTACCACCGTATCTCCTCTGCTACTGAAATAGCTAACAGTTTTCCCTGACCTGGCCATGATCCAAGGAGTTGATTCTCTACACAGCAACCATGGTATCATTTAAAAATTATAAACTAAATAAATTCATTTAAAAACTTCAGTGGCTCCTCACTGCTCTCAGAATAAAACATAAATGGCTTGACCTGGCCTAAAACACCCATCTTGATGGCATTTGACCTTCTTTCAAACTTCATTCCATAACATAGCCCTGGTCTCCCTCTCCATCATGTTATACCTTTACGAACTCCCGCTCAGTTATTTGTAAAGTGTTCAAGCCCCTTCTCACTTCAGGCACTTCATCTTACTGCTTCAATACCAGGAGAAGTCATTTTAACCGCATATATCTCAGTTCAGAGGTCATGTTTCAGAGGGGCCTTGGATGACCATTTTCCCCAATAACCTGTTTTATTAACTTCTTCATAATTATAATCAGAAATTATTTTATGTGTAGTTGGTCAGTTTCCCTTTCTTGAATGTAAAGGGAATTAGGTCATGGATAATATAGATCATGTTTAAATATATTTTTCTACCCATTAACATAGTACTGGGATATAGGCAGCTCTGTATGAATGCTTGGTACATTATGAATAAATGGATCAATGAAAGAATACATAGGGGCATCTGGGTGGCTCAGTGAAGTGTCCAGCTTTGGCTCAAGTCATGATCTTGCAGTTCATGAGTTTGAGCCCTGTGTCTGTCTCTGTGCTGATAGCTTGGATGTATCCATATAGAGAAGTCATATGTTAGTGCAAGGGGGAAAAAAATACCATTAACAGAATGACTCAATTCTCATATGTTGATTTTATCTTAAACCTAATAAATAATCTTTTTAAATTTGCTCATAGATTTGTAGAATCCCATTTTATGTAAATATTCTTAGTATTAAGTTCGATAGAACAATGTTGTTCTTAATGATTTTTTAAGGTGATCATCGGAGAAAGGTGTCTTCTGACCAGAGTTCGTTGCTTGACCTATGCAAACTTAATGTTACTATGACATCTGATTCCAGGAACAAGAGAAATTCAAGATTGTTTGACATCCCCAAGCTCAATGATACGGAAAAGTCATGTGTTGCCAGTGAAGGAATAGGACAGCATTTGCCAACTCCTCCAGATGCTTCTCTTTTTATCAAGATGAAGCCTCACAGCTAGTTTTATTTTATCCAGATGCTACCTCTTTGAGGTCTTGGCAAAACAAAGGTAACTAGGTCTAGGATTCAGATAAACATAACACTTTTTCCCCTTCTCTTTCCTTAACATCCCTATCAGGTTAGCAAAAATGAGATACAAATATCCCTTTAGAATTGTCTGATGACACATTCAACTGATATTATAGGAGCTCTTTTTTTTCTGATTGGCTGCAACATCTCAAATATATCATTTTATACTGAATTGCCACACATGGATGGAGACAGGCACAAACACGCTGTAGCTATTATCACTAAAAAATGTAGATTTAACATTTGGATCTTTCCCAGATTTTTTGCATTTTTTAACATTAAAAAAATGTTTCATCCTTTCAACTTTGTTTTTATCTAAAGTTATAAATCCTCAATCTTCACTTTAGGTCTAGAATCTTCTTACCCTCATTTCGTAAAATTTCTCTTCTCTCACAGTAGAAAAGCATGACCATTTAAGTCAAGTAAATGTGCTTTCAAAGCTGGGTTTTGGGATTTGCCTAATAACCTAGGAGTAAATATGTGGTCTCCCATAGTCTTATTGATTGGAGTTTTGCCAGAGCTAGTAGTTATCCTATTATAAAATTGCTAAATGATTAAATGATAATACATAAAATATTTTGTGAAGTGCCTGATACAGAGTACCACTTCAAAAAACATGTCTTATATTATGCCACTAATGAAAGAGCATCTCAAAAATCTTTTTAGAGAAACCATATTGAACTAAATGAGGCAATGCTTCCATAAATAGCTCACATCCAAAATGACTAAAAAATCTTTCCCTATGAATAACATATACCATTTTCAAATGCAAAAGCAGGTAAAAATTGAATTTTGACTAAATAGTTTCCAAAGTAATTGAAACAAAGTAATGAATAAAAATAGGAGTCTGGGCCAGGTAAAACAGCTCAAAACTATTGAGGGGGGAAAAGGTAAAACAAAACGTGTACTTTAAAAAATCAAATAAGTTGTATTCCTCACTTTTTTGTTTGCTTGTATTTCTGCAGCTCACAATTCATTTGGAAAAAAAATAAAAATATATTTAGTGCCCAGGTAGGGTTTCTCCAAATGCACCTATACTCATGAAAATCTATAATGAGTCAATAATGCCAGTAAACAAAATGAGATTTTACATAACATATGCAGGTAGTTTCTCACAAACCTTTTCTGAGTCATTGATATCGAGCTCAGATTTTTTTCTGTTCATATATTTGCATATATTAGTTATTAATACTCATTTTTGACATTTTAAAATTCAAGAAAATACATAAACCTCATATATGCTCAACAGACCTATTATATTTCCACTTTTAGATGGTTTCACTTCTGCCCCACCAGCGTCTTCCTCACAACAGCTGCAACTCCCATTTGCCTCGTTGTCAGGAAAAAAATGGAATCTGTTTCAGCCTATCAGAGTGCCAAAAGACTTCCGGGGCAGAGAGACATTGCTACTTAAGATGAAAGCATTTTCCTTATAATAACTGATTCAGGGCAGTTTTGTAGCTGAAATGCAAACTCGGATTTATTAACAAAAGGACACTTAAGGGCAAATGTATGTAACATTTGGCTAAACCAATTCTTATTATTTTCAATCTCACTTGGCTCAGTTCGTTTATTTACCGTAAGTTTGACCTTGGAATGTGCATTTTTCAAATCACTGGGCAAAGTGTTCAAAATGTCCCAACTAAACAGAGGACTTATTTTGACTTCAAGAAAATTAATTCAATTTCTAGAAAGAGATAAGTGCAAACTTATATAATTATGCAATGAATTATCTGCAAATGAAAAAAAAAAAAACACGGCGTAATGATTTTAAGTTTTGTTATACAAAACATTAAGGCTTCCTCCAAAAAGCTAAAGGCAGACTAAAGAAACTGGGTCCAGATTTAGGAGTTACTTTTCTATCTGGAAAACTATTGTTTATATTCTCCAGAATAAAGTTTATATTTTTATGGTCTCTGAAAAATATTTAGTGGAAAGCAAATAAGTCAGTACTGCTAGATATTTATGGATACTATTTTCCTGATTTTTATTTAATTCCAATGTAGTTAACACATAGCCTTAGTTTCAGGTGTAAAACATAATGATTCAACAATTCTATACATTACTCAGCGCTCCTCCTCGTGTTAAGTGTATTCTCAATCCCTTTCACCTATTCCACCCATCCCCCACCGACCTCCCCTCTGGTAAATATAAGTTCTGTACAGTTAAGAGTCTGTCTTCTGGCTTATTTTTTGACCATTTGTTTTGTTTTTTAGATTCCACATAGAAGTTAAATTCTATAGTATTTGTCATTCTCTGATACTATTGTATTTTAAATTAAACTGTATGAAATTGTCATTTTATAGATCAAAAGTCAAAGTAGTTTCATGTATTTCAAACCTAATAACCTTGTCAATTCACGATATCTGCACCACTTTTCTGTTTTGCCTACATCATTATACCAGTGGTTCCCAAACTTTGCTGCACACTGACATTTAAGACCTAAAAATGTCTGCTTCTTACCCCAAGACATTCTGATTTAATTGATATGAACGACCTTGTGTTAAGATTTTATAAAAACTTCTCCGACATGCTAATGTGCAGCAATGTCTGGAAATCAGCTTGCTATACATCTTTGGTTTTCAATCTTTGACAATAACCTAGGAAGCTCGTTAATTCTCAAGATTTGTAAACTCTATCCTAGGAGATTCTGATTCAGAAAATCTAGGGTGGTCTTGGATTGAGCTCTATAAAAACGGATTGTCTAGCTACCGTTTTTAATTTTTTTAATGTTTTTTATTTATGTTTAGAGACAGAGAGCACAAGTGGGGCAGGCCAAGAGAGAGAGAGAGGAAGACACAGAATCAGAAGCAGGCTTCAGGCTCTGAACTGTCAGCACAGAGCCTAACGCGGGGCTCAAACCTACAAACTGTGAGATCATGACCTGAGCCAAAGTTGAACACAACAGACTGAGCCACCCAGCCCCCCCCCCCCGTTACCATTATAGAAATATCTAAGCAGCAGTTTTCCCAGTACATGTACTCTAGAGTTCATCTAGTTAAATCAATGAAGTAAAAGAATTCAGAGCTTCTAGTAGGAAAGCCTGGGCCCCAAATTTTAAGATCTCCATACATAGTTCTAAATGTGCTGGCAGTGATGATAAGCCATCGGTTTACAGTTTCAATTCAATATAATGATAAAAGCCACAACAGAAATTAGAAGCCTTAGATTTAGCCCTGCAATTCACTTCATAACCATATATAATAACGTACGGTTAGTGAAATAATGAACCAGGAAAAGTTAAAATTATTAAACATGGTACAAAAGTGTCATTTGTAAAAAAGCAGCAACAACAATGATGAAAAACAGAGTCAAGCCATTTTCTTGTGTAACCAAATTCCCACCTAATCTACCCTTACTCTAATATAACTTGATTGGGCTCCAGAATCAGACTCAATCCATATTCACAAAAAACATAATTAGTAATCTGCTACAAACGCTTAACCCCATCTCAGGACATCAGTCTCTTCTGGTTTTTCTCTTACCTTACTGGACGTATTTTCCAGTTATGAATCGCTCCAGGAGTTAGTCTCGAGAATGCTCTTTGTTTACATTCATACTCCACAGAAGTGATCTCAGCCATTTCTATAGCTTGAAATATTATTTGTGTGCTAGCACGTCTGAACACTACTTCTAACACCAGGCACAAAATAAGGTCAGGACTAGAGCCGGCACCCCCTTTACCAATTCCTCTTTAGAACCATTCAGCACACACTAACTCCTACAAAGCCTCTCCAGCTCCCTTTATTGAGATACTCTGAAAGTTTCTTGGGAGTGTGCTCTCCTTTTCTGCAGCAAACTAAATCAAACTTTGATTGAATTTAGCTGTGTTCCTAGAGACTCGCCCGTGCTCCTTGACAGCTGTTGTCAATATCTGACGGATATGTTTGCTTAATTATTTACTCTCTGCCTCCACTACTCAGCTGTAAGCTATCTGAGAGCAGGAACTTTGTTATCTTCACTGCCATATCCCCAGAGTATGATCCAAAGTAGATGCACAATAAATATTTTTGAGTTCAAAGTAATAACATTATAATTTTGTTATGATGGCTATTTTGTATCCTCTGTCACACCTATCAGTATTATAGAAACAAAACTGACATCTTGCCCTTCCTCTACATCATATCCCACAGTCAGAAAAGTGAAACATTTTGCACAGGGAAAGAGATGAAAAAATAATGAAACAAGTAGGGTGATCCTCTCTAGCTCTGTCCCCCAAATAAATAAAACCTTGGCCCTTTTCTGTAAGTTACTGACTCTAACAACCTTATTTCTCACTTTGACAACAGTAATACATGGTAACCCTTGCAGGAAAAAAAAAAAAAAAAAAAAAAAAAACTTCTGAGACCACAAACAGATTAATTGTGTCTGGTTACCTAGTGGGGATTTGTTCTTTAAAATTTGTTTTTCTTTTAAATACATGTAGTTTTTATTTGTTAAGCCTGAATATCCAAAACATGAATCCTCTTAAAAAAAGCTGTTTGAAACAAACTAGTTTTCTTTCCAAAATTCCTTTTCCTTGGGGTCTTTGCTTAGCCTTAGAAAATACCTTAAACACCAATGAGAATAAAATCATCTCATAAATGAACAGTCTACTTCCAAGTTCCTTACTTGCAAGCATACATACACACACACACACACACACACACATATGTATAGCAGGCCTATATAATATATATGTATAATTATATATGCATAACAATGCATATATATGTATATTTATGAATATATATGCATATATATGTATATATACAATGTGTGTGTGTGTATATATATATAAATAATTGGAAAATGGAAGTTACAATTGGAAAATGGAAAATGTGATTGGGTTAAATGAAAGTTCTATCCTAGCAGCTGCCATAATATAACCCAAAATGGTTTGCTATAGGTAGACATTAATGGCTTAACTAATTAAAAACAGGTGGACTATTTGAACACAGAGGGCAATAAGAGCTCTGCCATTCACGAATTTGTCCGTTAATGATAATAAGACCGTTTACAATAGCAAGTGTTTAAAATGTCATCTATGCAAGTGGAAAAATATGTGTTGGGCATAGAATGTTGTATTTAACCTGTTCAGGATTTTTTCTCAACTTAGGAAATTAGGTTCCATTTAAATGTTATTTAAAGATGGTATCTTCTCTAAGAAATTCAACTGACTATTAAAAATTGTAATTCCTTGGGGTGCCTGGATGCCTTAGTCAGTTGAGCTTCCAACTTTGCCTCAGGTCATGACCTTGCACTTTGTGTGTTCAAGCCCCATGTTGGACTCTGGGCTGATGACTTGGAGCCAGGAGCCTGTTTCAGATTCTGTGTCCCCATCACTCTGTGCCCCTTCCCCGCTCACGGTCTCTGTCTCTCAAAAATAAATAAACATTTAAAAAATTGTAATTCCTTAATATATATATTCACAGATGAATGTGGTGACATACTTCGATAATACATAAGCTCTTTACTTTTACAGTTCTGTATTTAATCTAGTTCTTCATAACACAACATGAGAAGTAAAGATATTTCTTATATTTTGGTCCCAAATTAAAATATAATCAGCATAATAGGGATGTAAAACTGTCCTGTTTTCTTTATGCCATTGTGTTAAGAGTCAAGGAAATAGCTTGAAAGTATATATTACTGTGTAGAATATGTTGTTGTTTATATCTTTAATATTCATCACTCACTAATAATTTATATTTTTAATTAAAAGAGGTAGGCTGGCACTAAGAACACTATTTTCACTTAACATTTCTGGTTGTTAGCAGTTGATTCAACAGTTCCCTTGTGAAAGTTACAATATCATGCCAGATTGTGAAAGTTAAAATGAATTGCTTTCCGTGTTTGAATGACCTTGCTTAAGCCTTTTATGTGTGGCAAGATTTTTTTTTACCATTACTTTGTTAAGAAAAAAAAATATCCCTAACTTGGAAATAAAGCAGGAAGATGACTATATGTCCTTTCAATGTCATTGTTTAACAGGCTCACTCAAGAATTTAATTATCTAGGAGGATGCACCTGTGTTTCATTTTACTATTTATTATTTTATTGGAGCCCTGAAACTGTGAAATTCAACGTTAACTTACAGGTTTCTGTAGGTAGAAAAGATAAACTCAAAGGTTTCAGGGTTTCACTTTCAAGGCTTATAGGACATTTAACCATTTTATTTCTATCAAATTCTTTTCAGGAATCCTTTGACGATAGACATCTCTGTTCCTTGAATCATCCTTGGAGCCAGTTTGACCAACTTACTCGTTCCCTCATTGTTAAATAAGATGATTAAAATCATTGAAGCATATTTGTTATGTTTGTATGGTAGTCATACTTTTAACTTTAGGAAGCTATACTTTAAGAGTTTGGGGAGTTCTTAACACTTCCCTCTCAGAAAATTACACCAAATCACCTGAGAAAATCACCTGACCACACATCTTGCCTTGGAGCTCAGGATAATTCCCAAAAGGCATTAGACCTTTACCTTGATGACTTTCAGTTTCTGTTCTCTTTCCTAGCTTTTTGTGGTTTATACCTTGTTTCCAGCTCTAGACCAAGTTTGGTTCTGGCTCTCCTTTGTTTGGGGCTGATAAATTATTCCCTGTTGGTGGGGGCAAAAATTATTAGGAATCTGGTTTTATGATCTGATTGCTGAATCGTCAATGCTGAGTGAATGATGGTGATCTATTCTCTGGTATGCGAGAGCTGATAAGGAATCTTGCTTGATGATCTTTTAAAATTTGCTTTTCTATTTGGGATAGCAAAGTGATTGAGAAAATATCCCATGCCCCCTGTAAGGTTAAGCAGAATGTTATGTTTTTGTATTTATTTTGACCCATTATGGAGGTTATAGAACTTAACCTCCAAGTTCTGTGTCTCAATGTCTGAATTGATAAGAACATTTCTCTCTGATTTTATGAGATGAAATATTTTCCTAGTTTAAGAAGGTATTAGTAAATTATAGTAAAAAGATTCAAATTCAAGGCATTCTGTATTAATTGCTTTATAGAGAATAAAGATGCTTACACAAGTCTAATATTTCAAAATTAAATAGAAAATAAACTGAGAGTAATGTTTTAATATACTAGGCTTTTACGAGATATAAAAATTATTTTCTCAGAAATTTCTACTTCAAAAACCTATTTACCTGAGAATCCAAATTCACATGAGTCTTCTAATGACCCAGGACATCTTCATAATTTGGGGTTAAAAACACCTATCTTATGTGTAGTATGAGAATAATCTATGAAATGTGTCTAAGTTTTGGCAATATTTGCCCACATTTTATGAGTTTGGTCATAAGAAAATTTTTTTAGAAAGCAGAGTATGAACACTTTTCTTTCAAATATTTATTAATGCCAAATTAGACTTTGGCTTTCTTTATTAGAATAACAATCTATCCTGAAAAACTCATTCTTCTCTTAACCAAAAGTATTATAAGGTTATTATTTACTTTCAGTGAAATCTGCCCAGGAAACAGATTTTGTATTATACCAGAATACTTTTCTTTGTTGACTCTTCATGTCCTTAATGATTTTTTTCAAAAAAAGACAGTTTTTTCCTCAATTCTGACCTGGCTAAGTTTGTATTAAGTTGGATGAACTTTTATATCTATGCTACAATATTTTATTAACATATTGATTAGGTAGGCAGTCAACTATTGTTTTGCTGGTTCAAATGATCCTATCTTATAATCAAGTGACCTAATCTCTGACAGCTATTATTTGTTTTGAATCCTTTTGGTATTATTTTAAATACCAATTTGCATCTATTTTCTGATGGATGCATAATAAATTCCTTTCTCTTTTTTCTCATCCTATGTAACCCTCAGTGATCTTAGAGACACTGTCCAAGGGGTCTGCTAAGTCAACATTGTTATAATAATACTAAATGTTATTTATGTTTTTCACATTTATGCTATTTTGAGTTTACAGAGGAGTTTTCCAAAAGCTACACAATCTGTGATATTGCAGCAGATACAATGCAGAAGCAGCTAAGTTAATCCAGCTGTTTTCTATTAAGGAAGACATTAAAGAAATTTGCAATAAAAGTGTATCTGCTGCTCTTCCTACTAATTTCTTTTTCAGGGTAATAGTATTTTTCATAAAAATATGTGTTTAAGTACTGGACTTGCTATTTTAGTATTTATATAGCAAATGTTGATAAATATAGCCTACATAAACAAAAGCTCTTTGGAATGCTCAGAAATATTTAAGGTTGTAAAGTTGTGTTAACACCAAAATGTTTGTGAACCACTGTGGTATACTATGTTATGTAAACTGATGGGAATATTTTTGAATGGTGTCCGATACTTACTGAACAAAGAATATTTGAATCATGTAAACAGATATTTTACTGAGCCTCTTTCCATGGAAATACAGTTGTTCGTATAGGTTCATTAAGAGTCTGTCCTGCTTTTATCTTTTATAGTTATACAAATCAACGTTGCTGCCAAAGCCTAGAATGTCCCTTAAGAAAGAATAAGCCTTATCTAATCAGATATAATCAGTCTACCATCGAAGAACACAGATTGCATTTCTAATAAGTCGGGGGATAAGGCAGCAAGAGGTAAGGCAGGACATAGTAGCCTCAAATGAACAAAATAAGAATGACAGCCAACATTACAAAAGAAAGCTTGAAAATGAAAAGATTTCTTTAAGATATTGAGAAAAAAAAATCAGCACAACCTAAATTCCTAAAACCCTAAATAAAGGAAAATATAAATAGGAAAATCTAAAGAACTTCAGTAAATAAATAAGAATTCTGGAGCGGGTTCGTTAGTCAGAAGGAAAATGACAGCAGATGGAAAAACATGGAGATTCAGAAGGAAACAAAGAGCACCGGGAACCCAAAACAGTTATATAAACTGTATAAAACAATATCCTCATGGATTTAAAGTGTATATTGTATTAAAATACACAACAAACCTGTACAAAAGAGGGAGGCTAATGAAGATACAGTCTTTTAGCTTCTTGTATTGTCTGGGACATGGTGAAAGTGATTATTGATATCAGGTTTTAATAAGTCAAGAAATGTGTATTTATTTCTAGATTATTCATTAAAATAATGTAAAATAATGTATAAATAACAAGTGAATACAGAGACAAAATATATACTTTTTTTTTTTTAATTTTTTTTTTTTCAACGTTTATTTATTTTTGGGACAGAGAGAGACAGAGCATGAACGGGGGAGGGGCAGAGAGAGAGGGAGACACAGAATCGGAAACAGGCTCCAGGCTCTGAGCCATCAGCCCAGAGCCCGACGCGGGGCTCGAACTCACGGACCGCGAGATCGTGACCTGGCTGAAGTCGGACGCTTAACCGACTGCGCCACCCAGGCGCCCCAAAATATATACTTTTTTAAAGGAATAAAAATGAAACATAGAACATATGAAACAAATATAAATCTAAGACTAATCTTTTATATTTGAATAAGTTGTAGACAATAAGACATATTCTAAGATGAAATGTTTAAAAACATTGCTTACTAAAGTGACACATCGTAAATAAAAAGGTAAAGAAAAGTTGAAAATATAATGATGGGTGGGGTCTCTGGGTGGCTCAGTCTGTTGAGCATCTGACTCTTGATTCTGCTTAGGTCCTGATCGGACAGTTCATGGGTTCAAGCCTGGCTCTGCATTGGCAGTATGGAGCCTGCATGGGATTCTCTCTGTCTCTCACTTGTTCTGTTTCTCCCCTGCTTGCGCTCTCTCTCTCTCTCAAAATAAATAAATAAACTTAAAAAATTAAAAAAAAATAAAATGATGGAAAAATATATATCATGTAAGCAGTAACAAAAGAAATATGTCATAGTTATATTCATATCAGACTATATAGATTTTGAGATAGAATTATTTCATAATAATATAATATCCAATTCACTATGTAATTATAAATCCTAAGTTTTAATGTATTTAATAACATAGAATAAAATATTGGAAAACTTGGCTGATATAAAGGAGAAATAGATAAATATACCATCATATAGAAAATTTGAATAAAATTCTCTCAAAAACTGGTTTGAATAATCTAAACAAATAGCAAGAGTATAGTAGACAAAACAGTGAAAAAGAGATTTGACACATGTAGAAAACTGCATTCAACTGCCAAATATACCTTCTTTGAAAATACATGAAGTATTTATGTTCTCATAAAGTTAATTTCACACCCAAATAGTTTCACTGGCGATTTTTTTTTAACATTTGCTTTCACAGGTTAGCAGAAAGAGGAATTACTTCCGAAATATTTTCATGAGGCCAAGTTACATTTGATACCAAAACCTGTAAGACTATCGAGAGGAAAGAGCATTACAGATAGCAAACTAATCAAAAATATATACATGCATAGTAACAAATACAATCATAGTGTGAATATTCCAGAAATGCAAGGATTATTTGATAGTCAACAATGTTAATATAATTAACCATATTAAACTTTAAAATACGGAGTCAACAAATGTGATAATTTATTGATCAAATTTGTAATAGATGTGAACTTCCCTAATTTAATAGGAAAGTATTAGAAAGCTTTTCTGCTATGTTTTTAAAAAAGTAAAAGATGCTCTCTATCACCACTTATATTCATCATTGCACCAGAGATTCTTGTGCAAAAAAGAGATGATTTGTAGGATTAGTATGGAAGAAATGAAACCTATTATTTAGAATCTGATTGTGTTTGTAAAATATACATATCAATGTATATATATGAAAACATTCATAGAGACTTTCAGATAGGCAAGTACAATTCATAAAGGAACAGAAATCAATGGTATTTATATGGAACATCAATAAACAATTAGAAAATAAATTTTAAATTGTTACAAGTATAATAGCATCAAAGTCATTAAATACATATATCTATATCTGTATATATGTGTATAAACATATGCAACAATTATGCAAGCTTGAGGAAAATGAAATGTGAGCTAAGGTGTAAAAACAGCTAAGACAATTTTAAAAAGAACAAAATTGGAAAACTTATTCTAATGGATATTAAAATCAGAACTCTGAAGTAATTAAGACCAATGCATAGCAATGATATGGAATAAAAAGTCAAGAAGCCATACATATATAAATATTTATAACAAAATGTAGCACTGTAGAGGTCTGTGGAAATACTGGACTTTTCAATAAATGGTGTTACGTGAACTATATTTCGCCTATGAGGGGAATAATCCTGGCTCACACTTAACATTATATATATGGATTCCAGTGAATTGTAGATATAAATGTGAAAGGTAAATTTAAAGATTCTGGGAAATGTAAGATGACACCTTCATAACAGAGCAGCCAAATTTTCTAAAACAGGATGCAAATTGTTTGAACAATTAAGGAATTAAGTGGTAAATTGAATTTTAAGGTTACATCCTTTCTTACAAAGTTCCATTATCAAAAGAGTTGAAACACAAGCTACAGAGTGGGAGAACATATTTGTAATACACTAACCCAACAAAAAACTTATATCCTGAAAGTACAGATAATTTCTAAAAACCATAGGAAAAAAAAAACAAACTAAAAAATGGAAAAAAGCATACTGAAGAGGCATCTAACAGCAAAAAGAGAAGCTATACAATAAGAAAATTAAAGGTTTCTAAACCTCATTAGTCATAGAAGAGATACAAGTGAAAAAAAATAAATTATCACTCTACTCCTTCCAGAACTGCTAAAATAGATGATAGATAGATAGATTGATAAATAATAGATAATAGATAGATAAAATAACTGAATTCATCTATACTGAACATAAGAATAAACCATTTTAAATATTTTAAAAACTATTTAGTAGTATAAGCTAAATCTGGGTATGCACATATTACTATGACCAAATAATTCTATTGCTAAATAAAAATGTTTACATGTGTTCACCAAGAGATATGTGCAGAAATATTTCTGAATGCACAATTCATAAGAATCTCAAACTGGTAACAATGCTCTCAGAAACAGATGAATGGACAAATAAATTATGCTATATTTGTGCAATGAAACCTTCTGAAGCAATGAAAATGAATAAATTTGCTACATGTAACAATATGGAAAGATCTCACAAAGATAGTATGGAGAACAAAAAGATACAAAAGAGAAATATGAATCTAATTTTTAAAAGTTTAAAAATAAGCAAAACAAATATGCAGTGTTACAATTGGAGATTATTGACTAAAAGGTGCAGGAAGAATTTCTGGATTGCTAACAAAGGACATTTCCTCATCTGGATATATTATCCATGTGTGTTCAATCTGCAAAAATCCATCAATCCGTACAGTTATAAATTTTGCATTTTGCTCTTGGTTACTTTTCAACATCTTTATTATTTAGGTAGAAAACATATTCCCAGGGACCCCTGGGTGGCTCAGTCGGTTAAGCATCCAACTCTTGCCTTGGCTCAGGTCATGATCTCAATGTTTGTGAGTTCAGGCCCTGCATCCGGTTCTGCACTGACAACAAGGAGCCTGCTTGGGGTTCTCTGTCTCCCTCTTTCTCTGCCCCTTCCCCTGCTCACATGTGCTCACTCTGTCTCTCTCTCAACAATAAAATTAATTTAAAAAAATAAAAAAAGAGAGAGAGAGAGAGAGGTGCCTGGGTGGCTCAGTTGGTTAAATGTTGGACTTCAGCTCAGGTCATGATCTCACAGTCCATGGGTTTGAGGCCCACTTTAGGTTCTCAATGACAGTGCAGAGCCTACTTGGAATTATCTTTCTCTCCCTCTCTCTCTGCCTCTCCTCAACTTGTGCTTTCTCTCTCTCTCTCTCAAAATAAATAAATAAACTTAAAAAAAGAAAATATATTACCAACACATGAATCGAATAGCCAGATATTTTCACACTGGTAAGAATTTATAAAAGATAATACTCACTACTTCTTCTAGAAAGAAATGGTTAGTATTGAGTATGTAGGCAATTAAGAAGAGAATAATAGGCATCAGGAATAGAGATATCATGTGAAAAAACCCATTGTGAGGCTTAGGTATATTTAAATATAGAATAACTGCTGAGCAAAGTTAGGAATTAAAGCTTTCAAACATAATTGAATATAATAGACTTTTATAGTAGAACAATTATGATTAACAAGGAATCCCAGACTTGACATGATGATCTGTGGTAGGGAGACATCACTGCATACAAACTTGCCTGTCCTGGGGTACAGCAAAAAATAGAAGCACTTTGAAGAGCAACTAGACTAGAGTGAAGGTAATTAATTTACTAATAGAGTATCCATCAAATAGGCAGAAAACAAATGGAACCCTCTTCAGGGTTGGAGGTGCCAGTGAACATCTCCTCCTTAATATGTTCACCCTCCACCATGATACATGAGTAGAAACAGGGTTCAGGCACTCTAGCCAGCTTGCTAGGGCCACCCCAGGTACTCCATACCCTTGGCCCAAACCAACTCTAGTTGTCTGTCCAAGGCAACCCCAGCATAGCAAACCCTGGGCCTTTCTGCATATGCTAACCCTAGTTCCAGCTGACCTGCCAAGGTAGTCCTGGCACACCATTCCCTGAGACCCCTCTGGCCTCTACCTGACATAGTGCTCTACAAAAGTGGCCCCAGAATGGGATGCCCAGGACTACCCAGTCTGTGCCTGCTGAAGCTGGCCTGTCAAAGTATCCCCAGCAAGGTGTGCCCCAGTACCTTCTGGTGGACACTCACTTCAGCTCCCATGGTCCTGCCAAAGCTGCCAAAGACACACAGCCTAGACAGGGGATACTCCTAAACAAAGCAACTGCTTTAAGATAGGGAGAGGTAGCTGTCCTGCCTAATTCATAGAAATGTGTATAAAGTCAAATAAAATGAGGAGACAGAATATGTCCCTAAAAAATGAATAAGATAAAACCTAAGAAAAACCCTGTAAAATGGAGAATAGTAATCTGCCTAATAAAAAGTTCAAAGTAATTATTCATAAAGATGCCCACAGATTTGGGGTAAGAATGGAAGAACACAGTAAGAACTTCAAAAAAAGAGAGAAAAAAAAATAGGAAAGCACCAATCAGAGCTAGAATCATAACTGAAATAAAAAATATACTTGTGGGAATCGACAGCAGAACAGATGATTCAGAAGAACAGATTAGCAACCTGGGAGACAGAATAATGGAAATCACTCAATCAGAATAGGAAAAAGAAAAAAAAAAGGTAAGGATATGTTAAGAGACTTCTGGGACAACATCAAGCATACTAATATTTCCATTATAGTGGTTCTAGAAGGATAAGAGAAAGGGACAGAAACTTCATTTAAAACAAAAAACAAAAAACAAACAAACAGAAAAACAATGGCTGAAAACTTCCCTAACCTGGAAAAGGAAATAGACATCCAGATCCAGAAAGCACAGAGTCCCAACCAAGATGAAATCAAAGAGATTCACATGATGGGATATTATAATTAAAATAGCAAAAAATAAATTTAAAAAGAATATCTTAAAGGCAGCAGGAAAAAAATAAATAGTTACACATAAGGGAAACCCCAAAGACTATGAGCTGATTTTTCAGCAGAAACTTTGCAGGACAGAAGAGAGTGCAGAATATATTTAAAGTGCTGAAAGGAAAAACTTAAACCAAGAATACTATACACAACAAGATTATCACTCAGAATTAAAGGAAGGATAAAAATTCCCCAAACAAGTAAAAACTAAAGGAGTTCATTATTCCTAAAGTGGCATTGAAGAAAATGTTAAGGGGTCTTCTTTAAGTAAAAAAGGAAAGGTCATAACTGGAAATAACAAAATACATGAAGAAAAAAAAATCTCACTGGTAGAGGCAAATATATAGTAAAGGCAGTGGATCGGTCACTTAAGAAGCTAGTATGAGGTTAAAATACAAAAATAGTAAAATCAACTATTACTACAATAAAGGATATACAAAATAAAAAGATTAAAATATGATGTCAAAAAAAAATAGGGAGAGTATAAGTGCAAAGACTTAGAATGTATTCAAACTTAAGTGACTATCAATTTAAAATGGACATATATAACTATGTATGTATATGTATATATAGATCAATATATATGTATCTCATGGTAACCACAAACTAAAATTCTATAATAGACACACAAAAAATAAAGAGAAAGGAAACTAAACACAACACTAGAGAAAATCTTCCAAAAGGAAGAGGACAAAAGAAGAAGAAAGGAATAAAACAACTAACACAATCAGAAAACAATTAACAAATGGTAAAAGTACACACTTATCAAGAATTACTTTAAGTGTAAATAGACTAATTGCTCAAATCAAAAGGCTGAATGGATGAATGGAGGACTGAATGGATGATAAACAAAAAGAAAAGACCCAACTATGCTACCCATAAGTGGCTCTCTTAAGATCTAAAGAAACATAAGGACAAATATCTAAATAAAAGAACGCAAGGATTTCAAAACAAAAACCAAAACAAAATAAAAACCAAAGCAAAACCAAAAAAAAAAAGGAAAGATTAATAAAACTAAAAGTTGTCTCTTTGAAAAGGTGAAAAATATCAATAAACCTCTAGCCAACCTATCAAGAAAAAAAGAGGGTCCAAGTGAATAAAATCAGAAATGAAAGAAGAGAAGTTATGACTGACACTACAAAAATATAAAAGATTGTAAGAAAATATAACAAACAATTACATGCCAAAAAAATTGGAAACATGGGAAGAAAGGATAAATTCCTAGAAACACAAATCTTCTAAGACTGATTCATACATAAGTAGAAAATTCAAATAAGAATGATAACAAATAATGACATTGAAACAATAAAAAATACCCTCCCAAAACAAAACATCTAGGACCAGATGGCTTCATAGGTAAACTTTACCAGACATTTAATAAAGAGTTAATACCTGTTATTCTCAAGTTATTTCAAAAACTTGAAGAGGAAAAATACTTCCAAACTCATTTTAGGCTTAGGCCAACATTACCCTGATAGAAAAACCAGACAAAGACACCTAAAAAAAAAAAAAAAAAAAAAAAAAAAAAAAAAAAAAAAGGAAAAGGAAAAGGAAAATTAAAAGCCAATACCCCTGATAAATATAGATGAAAAAAATTATCAACAAAATATTAGCAAACCATATTCAACAATACATTACAAGAATCATACACCATAGTCAAGTGAGCTTTAATCCAGGGATGGTTCATATCTGTAAATCAATCAATTATCATTAACAAAACAAAAGTTAAAAATATTATCTTAAAAGATATGGAAAAAGCCTTTGACAAAATTTAACATCCATTTATGACAAAAACTCTTGGGATGCTCGGGTAGCTCAGTCAGTTAAGTATCCAACTTTTGATTTTGGCTCAGGTCATGACATCATGGTTTATGGGATGGAGCCCTTCAGTGGACTGCGTGCTTCAGTATAAAGACTGCTTAGGATTCTCTCTCTTACTCTCTCTGCTCCTCCCCCCCCAAAAAAAAAAATAAATAAACCTAAAAAAAATCAACAAAGTGGGTATAGAAGAAACTTATCTCAACATAATAAAGTCCATATATGACACATCCACAACTAACATTATAGTCAATGAAAAGCTGAAAGCTTTTCCCCTAAGATAAGAAGCAAGACAAGGATGCCCACTCTTGCCATTTTTATTCAACATAGTATTGGAATTCCTAGCCACAACAATTAGGTGAGAAAAAGAAATAAAATTAATCCAAATTGGAAATGAAGTAAAACTGTCACTATTTGCAGATGACATGACTGTATATATAGAAGACCCTAAAGACTACACACACACACACAAAACAAAAAACAAAAAAAAAACCAAAAGAACAAAAAACTGTTAGAAATAATAAATGAATTCAAATACCAGGAACATACATTAAGAAAACAATCCAATTACAACTGCACAAAAAGAATAAAATACCTAGGAATAAATTTAACTAAGGAGGGGAAACACTTGTACACTGGAAACTGTAAGTCATTGATTAAAGGAATTGAAGATGATGCAAATGAATGGAAAGATATTGTGCTCATACATAGTTTGGAAGGATTTATATTGTTAACATGTCCATATCTACAGATTCAATAAAATTCCCATCACAAAACCAATGATATGTTTCCTGGAACTAGACCAAAGTATCCCACAATTTGTACAGAAGCACAAAAGACCCCAAAGAGTGAATGCAGTCTTAAAAAAGAATAAGCTGGAAGCATCATGCTCCCAGATTTCGAACTATACTGCACTACAACATCATAGCGATCAAACCAGTATGGGACTGACACAAAAACAGACACAGATTAATGAACTAGAATAAAGAGTCTAGAAATAAACCCAAGCGTACTTGGTCCAATAACCTATGATAAAGGAGGCAAGAATATAGAATGTGAACTTTTCCTCTATGGTCAGCAATAAGACAGGGATGTCCACTCTCACCACTGTTATTTACCATAGTACTGGAAGTCCTACCCACAGCAATCAAACAACACAAAGAAATAATAGGCATCCAAATCAGCAAAGAAGAAGTAAAACTCACTATTTGCAGATGACATGATACTCCCTCCATCTAGAAAACCTGGAAGACTCCACCAAAAAACTGCTAGAACTAATAGACGAATTCAGTAAAGTCACAGGGTATAAAATCACCGTACAGAAGACTGCTGCATTTTTATACCCAAATAATAAAACAGCAGAAATATAAATTAAGGAATCAATCCTATTCAAAATTGAACCAAAAACCATAACATACCAGGAATAAACCTAACGAAAGAAGTGAAAACCTGTACTACGAAACTTGTAAAACATTGATGAAACAAATTGAAGATGATGCAAAGAAATAGAAAGACATTCCGTGCTCATGGATTAGAAGAACAAATATTATTAGAATTTCCATACTACCGAAAACAATCTATACATTTAATGCAATCCCTATAAAAAATACCAAGAGCATTTTTCACAAAGTTAGAAAAAACCATCCTAAAATTTGTATGAAACCACAAAAGACCTGAATAGCCAAGCAACCTTGAAAAAAAGAAAAGGAAACCTGGAAGTATCACAATTACAGACTTCAACTTCTATTACAAAGCTATATTGATGAAAATAGTATTGTCCTAGCACAAAAATAGATTTGCAGTTCAATGGAACAGAATAGATAACCCAGAAATTAACCCACAGCTGTATGGTCAATTAACCCTTAACAAAGTAGGAAAGAATATCAACTGGGAAAAAGTCCCTGCAACAAATGCTGTTGGGAAAACTGGACAGCAAAATGCAAAGGAATGAAACCGGACCACTTTCTTACACCATACACAAAAATAAATTCAAAATGATGAAAGACCTAAATGTGATACAGGAAACCATCAAAATCCTAGAGGAGAACACACACAGGCAGTAACCTCTTTGACATCAGCCATAGCAGTTTTTTTTTTTTTTTTTTCTAGATATGTCTTCTAAGGCAAGAGAAACAAAAGCAAAAATAAACTATTGGGACTTCACCAAAGTAAAACTTTCTGCACAGCAAAGGAAACAATTAATAAAACTAAAAGGCAACCTACAGAATGGGAGAAGATATTTGCAAATGGCATACCTGATAAAGGGTTAGTATTTAAAGTCTACAAAGAACTTATCAAACTCAATACCCCAAAACCAAATAATCCCGTTAAAAACTGGACAGAAGACATGAATTTTTTTTTCCCAAAGAAGACATACAGATGGCTAACAGACACATGAAAAGATGCTGAGTATCACTCATCATCAGGAAAATGGAAATTAAAACCACAATGTGATGTCATCTCACACCTATCAGAATGGCTAAAATCAACAATACAAGAAACAACAGGTGTTAGCGAGGATGTAGAGAAAAGGATACCTTCCTGCACTGTTGGTGGGAATGTAAACTGGTGTAGCCACCTTCCAGAGTTTTCCAAACAGTATGGAGATTCCTCAAAAATGTAAAAATAGAACTACCGTATGATCCAGCAATTGCACTACTAGGTATTTACGCATGGCTTACAGAAACTCTAATTCAAACAGATACATGCACCTTGATGTTTATAGGAACATTATCTACAATAGCCAAATTGTGGCTATGAAACAGTCTAAGTGTCCATCAACTAAGGAATGGATAAAGAAGATGTACTATATATATATATGTGTGTATATATATATATATATATATATATATACACACATATACACACACACACACACACACACACACATACAGATATACACACATACATACAAGGGAATATTTCTGAGCCATAAAAAATACTGAAATCTTGACATTTGCAATGATATGGATGGAGCTAGAGAGTATTATGCTAAGCTAAATAAGTCAGTCAGAGATAAACAAATACCATATGATTTCACTCATGTATGGAATTTTAGAAACAAAACAAATGAGCAAAGGGGCGGCGCGGGGGAGAGAGAAGGAGACAAACCAAGATATGGACTCTTTTTTTAAGTGTATTTGTTTTGAGAGAGACAGAAAGATTGAGCAGGGGAGGGGCAGAGAGGGACAGAAGGTCTGAAGCAGGCTCCATGCTGACAGCAGAGAGCCCCATCTGGGACTCGAACTCGAGAGCTGTGAGATTATGACCTGAGCCGAGTCCAATGCTCAAACAACTCAGCCACTCAGATGCCCTGAAACTCACTCTTAACTGTGAAGAATGACTGATGGTTACCAGAGGGGAAGTGGGTGGGGGTGGGTAAAATAGGTGATGGGGATGAAGGAGTACACTTGCTGTGATTAACACCAGGTGATATATGGAAGTGTTGAATCACTGTATTGTACACCTGAAATGAATATTACGCTGTATGTTACCTAAGAGGAATTTAAATAAACATGTGACTAAAAAGTCATGGGAAAACATGGAAGGGGAAGCTCAAGAAAGAATGCTAACTTCTGGTTCAAAAATATGTGATTTCTTTCTTAGAAGTTGCGATTTTATTGCCATTTTCTTTATCTAAAAAAAGTAGAAATTCAGTTTACTATAGCACTGGCATTATGCCTACCACTGCCTAACTTAAAGAATAGTTCCTGAGAAGTTCTACTTTAGTCAGAAAATAAAAAGTTCCTTCATGCTGTCATCCTCACTAGAGTTGATAAATTATCCAAATCTTGTCCTGAGCAGCCTGAATATGTCCTGGCGATGACACTACATCCTTAAGGAGCTACGTCCTTCCATTCCACTCCTGATTTCAAGATGCAAGGTCCCTTTTCCCTCTCTTTTTCCACTTCTCTCTTTCTAATCCAGGTCAACCCTTTGCCTCATCCTCTCCTTTTTTCTCTCCCTAATTTAATCTATTTCAGGTAAGCACACTTCCAAATCTTTCTATCATCTACTTAGGCCAGAGAGTTTTAGTGTATACATTTGTATTTCACTGTAAGCAGAAGGAGGAAAAAAGTTGCCCTTGGATACTCAATAAAAGAATAATGAGGAAGGGAAATATGAAACACACAGATTCATTCCTGAAAATATACTTCTGTCATCTAATCCTAAGTACTTTTAGATTTAGAACTCTAGGCTACAGACTCTTATGATCCCAGAATTTAAAGTAGAAGAGTTACACGGATGCAGAATTGAAGTCTATAAAGACTTGGAAATTATTAAGGACTGAAGTGAGCAATGGTAAAGTGAGGTGCAGATGAATACTGAGTGTAAGAGGAGATAAAACGGGCATTCAAAAGGAGACCTTGATACCAAAATGTAAGACATAGAAACCACCATTATTACTAATAAATTCAGGCAACCAGTATGAAAAGCAAGCCAATAACCAGAAAGTGTAGGCAGACAAGAAACAGGAGGCTGTCTGTGCAATCCAGGCTTCATGGAATAGACACACATACTAGCAAAGAAACAAAAAGGTCAATATCTCCAGGTAAGTGGTTTGGAGAAGAGGAAGGGTAGCCAGCTAAACCTAAATTTTACAGAAAAGTCCATTTTTTTCCTAAATAGAAATCTTTTTCTGCTTTCTCCTAGGCAGAAACGAATCAAAGACATAGATAGCATTTGGAACATTCATATTCCAATCAGATACATTGGTACATTAATTTCAAGAAAGAACAAAACCAAAAAGAAAGCAAAAAATTATAAATTCCCCAAATTTATTTTAGAAAAGATATAATTTGAATGTTATATATGTTAACCTCCTAATTATAGATACCTATCATTTAGACTCTCTACAATGGAAAGAGAAAAAATATACATACTTCAGATTTTGGTGTGACAGTTAAATACTCATCCAATAAACTGTCAGGATGCTCACCACTCTATTGACATCAAGTATTAGCCAAGTATCATCCTTAAGAACTTTAATTTTCTTAAATTTCTTCCAATAAATTATTAAGATGTGTTGATGTTAACACATGCTCCATTAGGACAAATATCATTTGTTTGACAACCCATCTATGATGACACATAAATTTCAGATTTTAAAACTTGCATTTAATTCCTCAGGTATTTTATATCATGGAATCTGTCAATTAATAGGAAGTTTCCTTGGCCAGGAAAAAACATAAGTGCCAAGGTATTTGGATACATATCAATAATGATTGACACCATAAAATATTATTTACTAGCCATAGCCATAACTAGTTTTATTCTGCTCTATTAGCACAACTACCAGTAGAAATATTAGTGGTTTGCAAATTTTTATATTGAATCTTTAAGGGATCTTTTATAATCAGTAATTTTTTTGGACACAAATTTGATTTATATTTAGTATTATTCATGCTGTATGATGCAAAAAAACTAAAGTCAGCAGGGTTTTTTTGTTTTTGTTTTTGTTGTTTTTAGAGGCAGAAAGTCTTGCCTGGATCATATGTATCTCATGACCAATATCTGGGAGAAGAATAAAATTACTCTGATTTTTATAACAGACATCTGACCTTACTTGATAATCATTACAACAAAGGGAAATTTACTAAAGCAAAGACAACTTCTTTCAATTACCAACATGGAATACCCAGATATTTGAGAAAGGTTTGTTCAAAATACAACAGAAATGACTAGTAAGTGTTTTAAAGTATACCTACATTTTATGAGGCAAAAGAAAAGAAGGTTTCCACTTTCGCACACTTCCTACCATCATGATGGATAATTTTTCCATTGTAAGTAATTATTTAAAGGGATGTAACTACAGGAAGGCAGGAGAAAGTCATGATTATTTTCAACTAGAACAAGTTTGAAAACAGTGCTATACGGGTTAACCATATCCTTATTGATTTCCTGGGTGCTTGATTATCAATTATTGAGAGAAGCATATTGGGGTCTCCAACTATAATAATGGACTTGTCTATTTTCCTTACAGTTCTATCAGTTTTCGCCTCATGTATTTTAATAGTATGTTGTTAGATGTATAGGTATTAAGAAATGTTATGTCTACTTGGAGCATTGGCCCTTTTATCATTTTGTATCTTCTCTACTTCTTATTTTTTTCCTTTTCCTGAAGTTAGCTTTGGCTGAATTTATATAGTTAGTCTAGCTTTCTATTTATGGTATATCATCCCTTTATTTTTTAACCTGAATATTTAAACTGGGTTTCTTGTAGATAGCATATAATTATGCCTTTTTTTCAAAAGCAAACACATTCTGATGGTCTCTGTTTTTAATTGACATAATGGACACTTCGAAATTTAAAGTAATTAGTGATACAGTTGAATTAATATCTACATGTTTGCATCTGCTTCCAATTTGATGTACTTGTTCTTTGTATCTTTTTTCTGGTTTCTCTGGTTTTAGTTGAACTTATTATAGGAGTCTATTTTATCTCCTCTTTTAGCAGACTAATTATACATTTTTAAAATGAATTTTAACGAATGAGGCAGAGTTTGAATACACATTTTTAAGCTAATCTAAGTCCACCGCAACAAATACTGTATTATTTTGTGTGTGGTGCTGATGCTATAACAGAGTATTCCCACTTTCTATTTCCCATCTCTTACGACTGCTGTCATTGATTTCACTTAACCATGTGTTATTATTACCCACTATATTTATAGGTTGTTATTATCTTAAACAATTATCTTTTATATTAAGAAGAAAAATAATATTTTATTTCACCTTCATTTGTTCCTTCTCCAACTCTCTTCCTTTTTTTATCTAGATTCCAGTTTCGGACCTCTATCATTTCCTTTTCCCTGAAAACTTCGAACATTACTTGCAAGACAAATCTGTTGATGTAGATTCCCTCAGTTCTTGTCTAAGGAAGTCTTTATTTCTCTTTCATTTTACAAGAATAATTTTTCTGGAACTATAAATTCAGAATTTAAATTTTCTTCTTTTTAAATTGTCTTCTTTTAATATTTTACATTTTCTCTTCCACTCTTTTCTTGTTTGCATGGTTTATGACAAAAAGTCTGGCATAATTTTTATCCTTGTTCTTCATTTGGTAAGGTGTTTTTATTCTTCAGCACCTTTCAAGATGTTTTTGTCGTTATCTTTAGTTTATTGTTTTCCAGTGTGAATACAATATGCCTAGATGTCAATTACTTGGTATTATTTTGTTTGATGTTCTCTGAGCTTCTGGCATATGTTATTTGGTTTCTGTCATTAATTTTGGAAAGTTCTGAGCCATTACTTCAAACATTATGATTCAGTTTCATTTTTCTTCTAGTAACGCCAGTTAAACACGTTATCTTTTATAATTGCTTCATAGTTCATGGATGTTCTTTTCTTTTTCTTTTTATTCTTTTTTCATTTTCATTTTGCAAGTTTCTGTGAACATATCTTTAATCTTCCTTACTCTTTCCTCATTTATGCTCAGTCTACTGATGATTCCATCCTGGGTATCCTTTATTTCTGTTAGTGTTTTGACATCAGCATTTTAATGCTTTCTTAGACTTTCCATTTTTCTGGTTACATTACCCTTCTTTTTTTCCATTTTGTCTACTTTATCTGTTAGAACCCTTAACACACTATTTTTAATTATTTTATATTCCATGGCTAGCATTTCCAACATTTATATCATATTTGAGCAAGTTTTGATAATTACTTTGATTCTTTTTCCTTTTAACATACCTATAAATTTTGTTCACAGACAATCAAATTGTATCAAGGTAACTGAGGTAAAGAGGCCATAAGTGTGAGGTTATGCTAATTGGGCTAGAATTTGGGCTATATTTAATGTTTGTTTTATCATTAGATGCCAGCATTTTCAAATCCTCTAGTGTCCTTTCTTTTAGTCTTTTAGGTATAACTCACTATGATTATACTAGAAATCTATTGGTGTGGTGATTAAATGTGGCAGAACAGAAGCATTCTGTCATCTTATGATGAAATCTCAACGGACTTGTGTCCCTGAGCTGTGCCTTTCACAAATGTTTTTTAGCAACCACCCTTCCATAAGTAACACAGGAAGGCTAGAGAGTGCTGAATTCAGGGAAATGTTTTCCCCATGGTGAGATGTGCCTCTGATAAAGTATTTTCCCCAGGAGAGACCTTTGTAATGAAGACTATTCCAATGGATTTTTCCATGGTTGCTTTTCTCTTCCCCATGCCAAAGCCAGAAGAGGATCTTTCTTGGCCCTTAACCTTAGGAATCTGATAAATTTCCTGGAGGTAAAATGCAGGAAAGTGTGCCTCCAACCCTAAGACCATGGCCCTCAGGAATTTCTCACACTTGACTGGTTCACTCAGTTTCTAGCAATTTTGTCAAAATGATTATTTAAGAATTCTTACCAGTTTATGGCCTGAGCAGCTTTTGATCCAGATAAGCAGATCTCAGTTGTGACTCCCTAGATTTACCTATACTCTCAGATTTCAGAAGAGTACATTGCCCTGCAACCTCAGCAAGAATAGTTGCTTTTTTTCAGAGGTATTTTTCACCTTTTCTGTTATTGTAAGAAATTAAGTGATGACTTTCAAGCTCTTTACAAGTTAGAGCTCATAATTATTTTCAGATGATACAATTAAAACCCTAAAAAGAACAAATGTGTTATAAGACCATTCATAGGGTATCAGGTTGCAAAAAATATAAACATAATAGTTCATTAGTTAAGCCAGTTTTGGCTTCAGTAGTAGAATTATCCCTGATTCAAACTGATGTAAAGATACAAAGACGCTATTTTATACGACAAGAAATTTTTTTTCTAAATTTTTTTTTTCAACGTTTATTTATTTTGGGACAGAGAGAGACAGAGCATAAACGGGGGAGGTGCAGAGAGAGAGGGAGACACAGAATCAGAAACAGGCTCCAGGCTCTGAACCATCAGCCCAGAGCCTGACGCGGGGCTCGAACTCATGGACCGCGAGATCGTGACCTGGCTGAAGTCAGACGCTTAACCGACTGCGCCACCCAGGCGCCCCATATGACAAGAAATTTATATGTAGACTAGGCTTCAGGTTTAGTACATTCCATTTTCTAGCTCTACTTTTCCTATGATTCTCTTGAACTGTCTTCATTTAAATTAATTCTTCATCTTTGGGCTAATAACAAGATGGTGGCAGAAGATTTGAGAAATTATACCACATAAGGCAACAATCTTAAAAAGAAGCATGAAGTTGTCAGTTTGAGTATTATGACTGATGGTACTGTCCCTGAAATCTTACAAGAGGTACTCTCTTGGGTATCATTGGTGGGAACTGGGCCATGTGTGCATTCCCAATTCAGTCATTAAGAAGACCAATAAGAATATCATGACTAAATTTGTATAATCACGATCAAACTTTTGAAACTGGAGTTAGAATTACAAAGTTACATGGAGGAAGTCTGAATGCCTGAATAAAAAGAATAGTTAGAAGAAAAGAATGGGGAATGAAAGAAGGATAGATAGATACAATGCTCACCACAAATAGTTTTCTTCCCGGTAGTTAATGACAATTAGGAAGACAATGCAAGAAACATCATATCTAAAATCCCCCCAAGAAAGTTATAATTAATGGGAATACATCTAAAAAATAATGTGAGTCTAAGTTATCCAAAATTCAGATTCAAAATCCTACTAATAAAATCATAAACTGTGAAATAAAAGGATAACTGTAGACGTACCTCAATGTGGATACGTAACACAGTATATACTCTGTATAATACAGAATCATATATATATATAGCATATATATATATATGTATATATATACATACATATATACACATACATATGTGAATATATAACACTGTAAATGTGTCAGTTATTCCCAGATTATTTAAAATTAAAAAAAATTTCCAATTAAAATATTTAAAGGTTGTTATTAAAATGCTTTTAAAAATTATGATTACAAAGTTAATATAAATGAATAACCAGGGAGGTAGCCTGGGAAGATGGCAGAGTAGAAGGATCATAAGCTCACCTCATCCCATGGAAATCTGCATAACAGTCACATCAGTGCAACCAACCAATATAATGAACTACAGACTGAAAGAACAGACTCTTCACTTAATACTAGAGAGCAGGCCACATCACACAGAAAGAGTAGAGACATGGTTAGAACGAAACTAGCCTGTGAGACTAAAGCAGGAGGGACACCAAAAGCACAAAGAAAGGAGAGGAGCAGAACACACACAGGCACCCCAAACACAGGGGACCTGCACTATGAAGACAAGCCTACATAACATTTGGCTTTTAATAACAAATAAAGGCTCATGACTACTCACCAAAGAGATATGTCATTTAATCAATGTAATCTTTGCTTCAATTCTACATGGTAAATATTAGAGTAATTATTATCCTTTATTTTTTAGCTACAAATATGAGTGTAAAAATTAAATTGCTCATGATCAGATAGCTCTTAAGATATAGATTCTGATGTCAACTAAATGTTATTTGACACCAGAGTTAGTGCCCATTCCAGATACCCTGTAAATTTTTGTTTTGTTTGAGGTCTTGCATTTTGAGAGAAATGGAAATTTGAGAGACAAAGCCAAATCTGACAGACTACAGAGAGTCTACTAAAACAAGAAATAGTAAAATATATTTATAACATCAAAACTGGATTTTCACATTTCTCTCCTTCTTTTAAGAACATTTTAGCAGCACGATCAGAATTTCCCCACTGTCTAATCACAAAAAATGTTCTAGCGAAATATGTTCTAGAAAATGGTTACCTACTCATGACAGGTTACTAGAAACTTATAACCCTGAAATTTTTAGATTGATAATTATTGCCCAAGAAATAGCATTCAAACCATTAGCCAATAAAGGAAAAGATTAGTTGTGGAATAGTAAAATTGAGAGAAATTTATATTTCCAATGTTTGGCCAAAATTTTTGTCTATTGCTCTATTGAGGGAATAAGTAGAACTGTTGGGAAACAGATTTTATTATAGAGTAAAATATCATTCAGGAACATTGGGTCTTCATGGAGCAAGCATGAAAACCTGGGTTCCTGTTCTTGTAACACTGTGGCCAAGTCACGGAAACTCTCAGTCTTAGTATCATCACTTACACACTGCAAGTAGACTTCCCCTCTCTCCCATACTTTCTGGAAGCAAATATCACAATTACTTACAAGCCCTTTATAAATTCTGTTTGTTTTCAATACCAAATGGTGTGGTGCTCCTAGTAAGGTTGTTAAGTGCAGTGTTACCTCTCTGGACAGTTTTAAGTGTCATGTTCCTTGTTTAAAAAAATTTTGAGAGAGTCTTAATATAGTAGATGTTATGGGCTGAATGTCTGTATCTCCCAATATATATTTGTTGAAGCCCTGACCCCCAATGCAATGGTATTTGTTGATAGGGGTTTTGGGAGGTAATTTGGGTTAGATGAGGTCTTGAGGGTCATGGGGCCTTCATTTATCCCATGGTGGGATTAATGCCTTTATAAGAAGAGATATCAGATAGCTTGTGCTCTCTCACTTACTCTCTCTCTTCCATATAGGACACAGAGAGCAGCTGGCTATCCATAAGGCAGAAAGAGAGCCATTACTGGAAACTGACCATGCTGGTATCCTGATCTTAGACTTCCAGACTCTAGAACCAATAGAAAATAAATTTTGACTTTTAAGTCACCAATTTATGATATTTGTATAACAGCCCCAGCAGACTAAGACAGAAAGATACATTATAATGACAATTTGTTTTAATTTTGTAGTTTAAAAGCAAAAACAAAACTAGGAATGCATTGGGTTATCATGTCTAGATACTATACATTTTTACCATCCTACAAAGGAAAATTTATATTGTAAATTTTAAATAATTCAGTACTAACTCATAGTTAAAAAGAAAATAAATAACTCCATGGACTTATTAGCAAGTGCAACAGTAAAGTTCTGAAGAGTGGGGAAATGTTCCATCTTCAGCCAAATTTATTCAAGCATAGCTCGATCAAAGATAATATGCAGAACGCAGCCTTCAGTGAGACCACAGGACCAGAAGGCATCAGATGGACACAAGCCAGTTCTGAGCAGTGCAGCTGACAGGAATTATCTCAGCAGTCCAATTGCTATTCTTTCCAACTCTTCTTCCATATTAATATCTATATAAGTTCCAAAAGCTGCCCAAATATTGTTTATGTGGAGGAATACTACTCCTTCCAAAAGTAGAGTGGACTTAAACCTCTACAAAGAAACTAGGAGAAATTGTACATCTAGGGACTCAATCAAATTTGTAAGCTGACATTCCCATTTTAATCAGAGTGGAGTAATAAAGAGAAAACATGCATTCAAGACAATGTTATCTTGATCATGTACACTGGTGGGCAGATATTTGTAGATGAAGATATCATAGCTAATAGTTTGAAAACAGACTGTTATAAATGACCAATCAACTTTAATTGCTCTTTCTCCCATGTTAAATTTAACACAATTCTTTCAGTACATTATGGAAATCCTGCTACTCTCCAGGTATGGATTGAAAAATCACTAATTCATATGATTCACTCCATTTCTATTCTAGACAACTAGACCATATTGTATAAAAATTTGTAGGGGGCGCCTGGGTGGCTCAGTTAGTTAAGCATCTGACTTCAGCTCAGGTCAAGATCTTGAGGTCTGTGAGTTCGAGCCCCACGTTGGGCTCTGTGCTTGACAGCTCAGAGCCTGAAGCCTATTTCAGATTGTGTCTCCCTCTCTTTTTGCCCCTCTCCTGCTTGCACTTTGTGTCTCTCTCTCTCAAAAATAAACATTTTTAAAAAACTAAAAAAAATTATATAAAACCAAAATTACACTATCTTTGCACATTAATAAGATTTTATTTTTTAATTTGTTAATATTTATTTAGAAAATAAATATTTCAAATAAATCTATACAACTTTATTTCATTCTTTAACATAATTTTAAAGTGTTTAAAAAACTGTTTATCAGGGGCGCCTAGGTGGCTCAGTCAGTTAAGCAATCTGAATTCCGCTGAGGTCATGATTTTGTGGCTTGTGAGTTCAAGCCCTGCATAGGGCTCTGTGATGACAGCTCAGAGCCTGGACCCTGCTTTGGATTCTGTGTCTCCCTCTCTCTCTTTCCCTCCCCTGCTCATTCTCTGTCTCTCTTTTTCAAAAATAAACATTAAAAATTTTTTTTAAATTGTTTATCAGACCACTTTAAGATATATTTCACCATTTTCATGCATTTATAAATTACTTATAACAAATATTTTGTGGTACTAAACAATACAAAAATAATATTTTGAAAAACATATTATGGCCCTGGATTTCAAATGAGGATATTAATACTTTTAAATTTCACTACCTAGAATTAAGATGCTTAGTGAAGTCAAAAGTAAGTATTCATTATTTTGTTGTATAATCAAAATAGACTTCCTATTCAAAGAGGGAACCTCAGTAATTGATTCATAATCCTGTTTAAAAGTTTTCTCTAGAGGGGTGCCTGGTGGCTCAGTCCATTGAGCAACCGATTTCGGCTCAGGTCATGATCTCATGGTTCGTGAGTTCGAGGCCCACGTTGGGCTCTGTGCTGACAGCTCAGAGCCTGGAGCCTGCTTCAGATTCCGTGTCTCCCTCTCTCTCTGCCCCTCCCCCGTTTGTGCTCTGTCTCTCTCTGTCTTTCAGAAATAAATTAATTAATTAAAAAGAAATTTGTTTCTCTAGAAAATGTTTCATGTTTCACATTCTCCTTTCTTTCTACCATGCTTCCCACATAAAATCATAGATTATGATTATAACCGTTAAGTCCAGGTAAATGCATACAAGCAATTTTTCATTTCTATACAGGAAGAATGGATTTTAAAATTCCCACTGATCTTTAATTTCTCATTTTAATCCTACAATCAAATTTAGTTCCTATACTAACTTATAAAAATGCGCAGTTAAAATGTACCCTCTTGCTCCAAAACCACAGCATCATTTTCCTCTAAAAGCTCCTTTTACTTTAAAAAAAACCCATCATTTTATTTCAACATTATCTTATTTTTTTTAAACATTTATTTTATAATTGTAGATTCACAGTCAGTTTGAAAGAAATGTGCCAGGAGGGCCTGTGCACTCTTCATCCAGCCTATCCCAATAGTAGTATCTTCCACAATTTAGTAAAACCTCAAAGCTAAAGTATTGGTTGGTATTAATTATCCATTCTTTTTGCTGAGCTAAGGGAGTTAATGAATCTTCTCTAAATATTTTCAACTTTACATAAAGACACCTTTCCATATATAGGTGAATGAGTGTGTGTATATGCATGTGTAAACATGTGTACAAGTATATGCTAAATGTCTGAAAATTAGCTATAGCTTTCTCTTTTCTTTCACATAAATACTTTTGTGTTCCACCACTTAAAAGCCATTTTTATCTAAATATATTAATCATACTACTTTTATAATCATTCTTGGCTTTGCTTCCTCACCTTAATACTTCTAAAGGTAAGTTTCTTAATAATAAATTGACTAGATAATATACATTCTTTATCCAGACTTATACGAATATAGGGAATTTAATATTACCTCAGGGGTCTTAAAATTTCCTCAGGCATATTGCATTGGGAGGACACGTAAGGGATTTGTCGGCTTTTGAAGAATCAGGATCAATTGACCCAATATAAATTTGACTTGGACTTTAATGTTTCATTGTAATTTCTAGTACTGGTTACCAATACCCTTACATGATAGTATTTATAAGGTAAATATATCATTAACTTCACAATTTTCCTCAAAATGCTATGGCTACATTTGATATTCTAGTTTTTGTGGAATTATCTTTAATACCGAAGGGAATTAATGTTGAAACAGCTCCTTTATTTTCCTTCTGTTTATCTGCTTAAGTAGTCTTGAACGTGAGAGTACATTTACTGTATTTTACATTTGTGTCCCCTTATTTAGACATAGAGAAGAACAGACTTCATTTTAGGCCTTGGCTTTCTTCAAAACTGGCTGTGTCTATGAAGCATTATTAGTTTGATAGCAAGTGGAAAGAGCGTAGGATCCTTAGGTTTGTATCTGGAGGAAATCTCAGAGAATTAAATCACATTGGATGTGGGCAATAATTTCTTTGTTCAAGATGTGAACCGAGATAAGAGGCAGCAAAATATGGGGCAAATAGCTTTGTATCCACTCAAGCTTTAATATCTCTAACTTCCTGAGGTCTTCCAGTATAATGGAATACATTTGCAGTCGTTCCGGAACTGGATAAATAGAGAAAATTACACCGTTGGTCAGTCTCTTTGATAGGAACCAGGGAAATACTGACAGATTGGTGATGATAAGTGAAAAGGAGGATTGACAGAGTGGTGGGGTTAGAAGATTTTCATGCACACTTAATGTTTCCAATATCCATACATTTGGAGTTATTACCCTTATGTTAAAAATATGAAATTATCAAAATCAGAGTACAAATTTCAGTTATGACTTCTCCAAATACTTCTAAATTGCTTATTTCATTATAACAGCTGGAGGCTACTTTAAGTGTTTACTTTCAATAAATCCTGAAAAATAAAGATTAAAAAATTATATTTCAATTAATGTTAAAAAACAGTGCGTATATAGAAGCTGTTTTCTAGGAACATGACAATCAGTAAAAAGGAGAAAGTTCAAACAAATTCTAGTTATTGGATTATATGTGATTATAATTTTCAGAATTCTATGTGTATTAAGTATTCAACATAACAAATATTTGACATATCACATAGACCCTCTTGCATACCTGTCTAACTAGGGCAAGTTTCTGCATTGTCCAGTTGAGACTACTCTTTCCACATCATTACTGTCCATTTGGTGAGTGCTTCAAGAGCCTCAACTGATGTTTTGGAAAATTGAGAGGAAGTTAATGAGTATTCTGGACGCTTAACATGGGGCAGAGGTGATAGGTGCTAAGCAAAACTGCAGAGGGCATAATATTCTTCTGCTAGATAATAAGCAGGCTCCAAAGGCGGTATGTACCTAATGAGGCTACCCAACAACACATAAATGTCATCTGTGTTCACACAGGGAGGATGCTACATGTCTACGTGAATGACAAGGGATGTGCCACAGGTATGCTCAATTTCAAGGTAGAACCCTGGCATTAGCCAAAATGTACTCAGCTGTCCCAGCATCCTTCTATCTAGTCTGTGCCTCTCTCTTAGCGGTCAGGACCTACCACCATAAGGTACCCTGGAAGCCCTGGGGGCCTTCATCTTGGGCATAGAGGCCAGGGTAGACTGGTTTCCATCTCCTTCATTTTGCGTTCCAATTTTACAGCATTATCTGAAAATTATTTTTCCCTCAATAACTTCCTTTTAGTTTGTAAAATGTTGCTTGGAAATAAAACAAAAACAAAAACAAAAACAAACAACTTCATTCCTCCTTGTATTATTGCTTATCTCTCCTAATTTGCCTTTAGGCAATGTTAATTTTCCTGTCTACCAGAGGAAGACTTGGGAATTGGGAGACAGAAAGAAAAAAACAAAAGTACATATTCTAAGATTTATATAGCTACATGCATGTATGTGTATACAGGTAAATAATATAAGTACACACACACATATACATGCACACGTTATGTGAAAAACATATACTACATATGAGCCCTAAGGAGGTCAAAGATTATGCTTTCTCACCTTTGTGTTCTCAATGCCTGTAAAGGTACCCATCATGTAAAAAGAAAAAAATTCTTAAACACGTGCATAACCTGGGTATATATCCTAGACATATGGTTTGTGTGTCCTAGATATTTTCTGTGGGCCCCCAAGACCCACTTGCCAGTCTTCAACCACTATTCTCTCTGCCACATGGAGCTAACTCTGCCGATAACAAAGGGATCTTTTGCCCTCTGGCTTCCAGGTTGGTCCAACCACTGAGTATAACTAGCAAATGATTATGAGGTGGAAAAACAATTTATTTCCACATCCTCCCTCAGAGTTTGGCCATGTCTCTCTACCAGAAGGGTCATCGAAATTTGACGATGTCTCTCTACCAAAGAACACAGCTTCTATCAGGGGAGGTAATACATCTCTTAGACCTATAGCTCTTCTTTCTCAGTCTCAGTGACTATTTCTTCCAGTTGTATCTGAAGCATACAGTGGCTGAAACTCCAGAAAATACGTCAGCCCTTGATACTTCCCACATATTCATAAATAGGTCCTTTATTACACTCCGCTCATTTAAAAAATCTGATTATGACATAAGTCTCTAATCAGGACCCTGACTGAGAAAAGTTACCTCTTTTCTTTTTCGGTAGCTTTTTAAGTCAGACTTCTACTTCAGTTCCCATTCTCAAATGAACCATAATATTATAAAAGCCCTAATTCTTCCAAAAGCAAGAATTCTTGCTGAGATTCTCTATTGGTCAACATTCTACCTTTCCAGCTCGAGGAGTTCCTGCTATATTTTTCCTGTTCAAAGCAATGATGGTGTCAGTTGAAGGGCAAAAAACACAGAAGATTGTAGATAAAGGAAGAGATTGTAAGGCATGACATATACAAAATACTTTTTCAAAGATGAATCATACCGTCTTGCAGAACAGAAGTAGGTGAACAACAAGTAACACAAGAATTTCTCTGAAACAACTGTCGTATGGAATTCTGGAAAAATGACTTCATTTCTTTTGCTTCTCAGACTCTAGCTTTCCTTATCACTTGCTTCTTCTTAGCAATAATAAATGCAAATCACCAGAAAGAATCACAAGTCTCATTTTAAAACTCTTTTCCTCTTAGACAGATTTCTCTTTTTCTGAAAAAGAATTTCTCCAGAGAGTTAAGAGATCGCCTTCCCTCTCAACAGATTTCTTTTTACCCCAATTGCTGTTATTTTGTTCTCCTCTGATTCTTCAAATTGGTGTGTTTTCAATTCAGCCTTCTTATCAAAGCACATTATTCCACAATCTTCTTTCTCTACTCCTTTCAACGGGTAAGAGTCTCTGCAGCCCTCCATAGACCTTAACTACTCTTCTAATAGTCATGTTGTTTCAAGTTTTCAAACCTCACTGGAGTGATGGAGTAATTGAAAGTGTGATGTGAGGCATTGTGTACACAATAAAATCACCTTCCCCAGCCCTCAGAGGGGACGGAATGCAGCTCTGGAGTAAGTGATGGAAAGAGGTTATTTCCCTTTTGGATAGCAGAGATCTCACCAATTATTGTTCAAGGATTATTTCATACGGAATTCAGAGGCATCAATTATTTGCCATTTCTCTCTATTCTCCTAACACAATCTTATCTCCAAACTTATTTCTAACGTATACCCATGGAAAGAGTATAACTTTCAGGAACAAAATGATATCCAAGAAGTAAATAGAAGAATAAAAATATACCCAAGTGAACTTTGATAAGCTTTGAGCTGTCTTCCTTAGTCACTAATTAAGGTCATTGGCTCACAATGTGCTTTGTGATAGCATTCAATGATTTCTTTCTTGCTCAAAATATTGAAGTGAATATAATTCAGAAATAATCCAAGGAACTCTAGCCAGGTGAAATGGATATGTTAGTCACTTTGAAATTTAAGGCTTTAGGAGAAAGTTGAAAGCCATGTTGATTTTTCAATTATTATACTGTTATAGTTAGGTTAATTACTACAATTAGTTGTTCATACCAAGAGCAAAACTCTAATTCTGCTAGAGCATATAGAACTAAAAACTAAGTGAAATAATATGAATTTTCTCTTAAAATCTTACACCTGATCTTAGAGTTCAGATCAATTTAATTCAATCAGGGTGATTTTTTTCCCCTTAATATCTTGCTTTTGGTTCACCACAAGACATTGAGAAGTTTGTCAAAAGCCAAATGGATCTTATAATTAATAGAAATAGCTTCCAAAGTAAATTGTCTTTTAAATAGTGTACCTGAAGAACAAGAGAACCAATTTTAAAAGAAATTAATAAATATATGAATGACAGCTAATATATATCATTATGCATCAGGCATTATGCGTTCTAAGTGCTTACCATGTCATTTTAACAAATCCTCAGAATTACTCTAGGATATAAGTGATATGTATCTTCATTTTACAGATACGGGATGAGATTACAAGGTTTCAAAATGCCCACATAGCACATCTGCATTCATATAAAAGATCTGTCTCTACTCAAGACCATGATTCTATCCCATATGCTAAATTTTAAATACCAAAAATATCAATTTTTGTTGCATATTTGTAAGAGTTCTTTTCAAAGTCCCAAGAAAATTACTTGTGTACTTTAAATCACAATTCAGTTATCTCAGCAAATAATGTCCTATTTTATGCATTAGTGTGAGTCCAATTGATGCACATTAGTAAAAGAATTTTAAAATAAAAATATATTTTTAGCACACATAAATCAGTTATTTAATAGCCAAATACACAATGTTTTAAATCTTAAGCCAACCATTTAAACATCACGAGCTCTTATATACAAGTGCTATTTTCTAAATACAAGTTTTAATTGTTTTCGGTGTTTGAACTCTTAAACTTGAGGGAGTTCAATGTATTTACATTTCTAAGAGCAATAAGCATAAATCATAAGACAAAGTTAGAATCAGAGGTCTTGTCTCTTGCCCATTACAAATGAGGGCAGATGTATACAAACACCTGTTCAAGTTATCTTTCAGTTCATTTTGGCCCTCATCCCATTTTGTCTAAAAATTCAATCTAAAGCCTACACTTGGTTGAGGACAATAGCTGATTATATTGTTTTCCTTTATTCTAGGAAAATCATCCTGTTATATTTTCTTCTAAAACAGGTTTTATTTTTATTTTTAATAAATGTAAGAAAATTTAATTTTGATTAAAATTTCCTTCTATAATTATTGTAATTTAAATGGAAATAAGAAAAGCTATTGATGGATGTTAACAAAGATGAACTTATTTATAACAGTGACACAGTAAACAGAATTATAATAAAAGTGACAGATTGGGAGTATTTGCACTACTTATCCCAAATCCAAAACATATAAAGAACACTTAGGAATTAATATGTAAATTACTAGACAGCTTAAGAAAAATATTCAAAAGATAAAAACCATCAATTCACAGTGGAAATATAAATGGACAATAAACACATGAAAAAATTATTTCATAAAAATCAGGACTACAAAATTGAAATGACCATATAATATTTTAACACTGCTGTTTCAAAAATAAATAGGTTGATAATATCTGATGTAGATAAGGTTTTGAGGAAATATTATTTTTAACCTTTGCATTACCAAAATAAAGACATTGATCATGTACAGTACTGGAGAATTTTTAGGAAATCATTAGTCTCATACTCTGTGAAATTGTGGAGGAAAGGTGTCATAATACCTTTGAAGCCCATCTAGTTAAGTGTGAACTAAATGTAAAAAATTGAGTTTTTAATAAAATTTAAAAGTGGGTAAAACTTTTAATTGATGTATAATTGATATACCATAAAGAAATACATTTATTCACAATAAAACACATGAGAAAATTCATTGCATCAGTATTTTAAAAGCAAATTGTTTTAACAATTAATGTCTTATGGGTAAACAAATATTAGGAAGTGGTGATAATAAATAAAATCTACCTAAATCTCTAAATGTCTAAGACTATTGGATGAAACCAATAGTCAAAACTATGTCTAAAATAACACTATATCCAAATATAGATACAGATAGAAGAACACACTTGATATTGATTTCTAGTGAATTGTCAGAGATGAGCTCTTCTTTCTTGTTTGAGTTTTTAACAAAATTTATTTGTATATTCTTATGTAATAAATATTTAAAGATGGATGTGAAAATAAAAGACAGTTGTTGCTAAATTTATTAAAATAATGAATGATCTTATTTTTTCTTCTAAGTAGAGGAGTTTTGGAATGACACTGAAAAATGCTCATAATGAAATTCATTCTCAGTTATTTTAAAAAAGAGAAAATATATTTTGATTGATTTTTTTATTCAAATATTGTTACTATTTTTCTAGGATACTCGGGAACATGTGAAGAACTGGAGCTAGGAAATGAAAGGATGCAGGATGTCTTTAGTCCTCTCAGCTGTGCCTACAGTTGATGATCCAAACTTTCTGCTTTGATATGGTCACCACTTGCAGCTCAGCAGTGTTATTTCAACAACACATCAAAAAGAAGGTATATTTATGCCTTAAGTTTAACATATCCATCTTCTTCTTAGATAAGTTGAAATCCTTTTAAGGAAATAGTTTCAAAACTGTTTTGACAAATGGAATCATCTGAGATTTATAAATATTCTATATATAATATATAAAAATATAAATATATATGTAATATATATACATGTATAAATATTATATATCATTAATATTATATATGCCATATATATTTAATATATTATACATAAAATATATAATGTATGATATATATTATATATATCATATATTATATTTATATATTTATTTATATATATATTATCTTATATATATATATATATATCTTCCAGAAACACACACACACACACACACACACACATGCACACGCATACACACACACATACTTGTTTAATTGATTGCTGAACCCACCAGAGCCTTTCTGATTTCAGAATTTCTAGATAGTTACATTATATATATATATAATATATAACTATCTGGAATGTATATGTGTAGAATATATATATATATATATATATAATGTAACTATATATATAATGTAACTATATACATATATAATCTAACTATATATAATATATATAATGTATAGAATATATATATATATATATAATGTAACTATCTGGAATGTATATGTAACTATAATGTATATATATATATATATATATATATACACACACATTATATATATGTATATATATAATGTAACTATCTGGAATGTATATGTATAGAATATATATATATATATAATGTAACTATAATGTAACTATATATATATATATAATGTAACTATATAATATATATATATATATATATAATGTAACTATCTGGAATGTATATGTAACTATAATGTGTATATATATATGTGTATATATATATATATATATATAATGTAACTATCTGGAAATTCTGAAATCAGAAAGGCTCTGGTGGGTTCAGCAATCAATTAAACAAGTATGTGTGTGTGTATGCGTGTGCATGTGTGTGTGCATGTGCATGTGTGTGTGTGTGTGTTTCTGGAAGATAGAAAGGGGCCCAAGTAATTCTGATTGATCCATCAGATTTTAATCATTCATATGTTTTCCACAAACATGAAATACAATGTGGGGGCCACCTGATGCTATTGTCTTCCACATCCTTCTAGAGAGGATGTTGGAAGTCTGTGTTCTTGAAATTGTATATTGAGATTTGTATATTAGTGGTTGTTATGGGCTGAATTGTATGCCCCAAAAAGATGTGCTGAAGTCCTAACACATCCTTCCCCCTCACCCAGGTACCTGTGAGTATAACTTTATTTGGAAATAGGGTCTTTGCAGATAAAATCAAATTAAGATGAGGTCATTAAGATGGAACCAAACAAATCCATACACAGAGATGAGATAGCCAGGTGAAGACAGATGCAAAGATTATAGTTCACACTGCTACAAACCAAGGAATGAACCTCTCCTATTGTCTTCTAAGGCAGCATGTCCTCCAAGATACCAAATAGACCCTCTTCTATTTTATCCAGCTCTCTCTTGTTCTCAAACTCTTTAACTTCTTTATCATGTCTGTATTGAAGCAAGTTTACAATAAATTCTTGTATATAAATTTGAGGTTTTTCTCCTTTGTGAAATTTTGGCAATTTAACAAGTATAAAAATTCTCTAACCTCCAGTTTTCTCACATATTATGTGTACACTTGACCCTTAAATAACACAGGTTTGAATTACACAGGTCCATTTACATTCAGATTTCTTGGAGAAATATAGTACTGTACCATAAATGTACTTTCTGTTCCTGATGAATTTCGTTCTGCTTTTTTATTTTAGTGCTTTATTTATTTTTGAGAGAGAGAGAGAGAGAGAGAGAGAGAGAGAGGAAGAGAGAGAGACAGAGTGCGAGCAGGGGAAGGAGGGAGAGAGGGAGACACAGAATCCGAAGCAGGCTCCAGGCTCTGAGCCAAGAGCACAGAGCCCAATGCGGGGCTCAAACTCATGAACCATGAGATCATGACCTGAGCTGAAGTCAATGCTTAACCAACTGAGCCACCCAGGCGCCCCTGTTCCTTATGATTTTTTTTTTTTTTTTAAAGAAAGCAGAAACAATGTTTAAAGCATTTGGAAGCCTCTGCCCCTTCTTCAAAGTTTATTTATTTTTGGGACAGAGAGAGACAGAGCATGAATGGGGGAGGGGCAGAGAGAGAGGGAGACACAGAATCGGAAACAGGCTCCAGGCTCTGAGCCATCAGCCCAGAGCCTGACGCGGGGCTCGAACTCCCGGACCGCGAGATCGTGACCTGGCTGAAGTCGGACGCTTAACCGACTGTGCCACCCAGGCGCCCCTCCTTATGATTTTTAAATAACATTGTCTTTTCTCTAGTTTACTTTATTGTAAGAATACAGTATATGCTACAAATAATATACGAAATATGTGTTAATCCACTGCTAAAGTAAGGCTCCCAGTCAACAGTAGGCTATAAGAGGTGAAGATTTGGGGGAGTCAAAATGTATATGCAGACTTTTGATTGTGCTGGTGCAGGGGAGAGGGTTGGTGTTCATACCGCCCCCCCACACACTCTCTCTCTCCTGTTGTTCAAAGGCAGACTGTGGTTAATGGAATGCATTTCATAGGGTTTTGGAGAATCTGAAACAATGTATTAAAGTGCCCAGAATTTAGAAAGCCCATAATACAGAGGAACTATTGTTAGCACTATACATTCTAGAGCTTGTTCTTTTCTGGTATTTTCCATTTTCTCTATTTTTATCTGCCCAAAAAACTTACAGATTGACGTCCCATTTGAAGAACTCTTATATTAGTGACATTCAAATATTTAAAATTTTTTTTTAATGTTTATTTATTTTTGAGAGAGAGAGGGCACGAGCAGGGGAGTAGCAGAGAGAGAGGCAGACACAGAATCTGAAACAGGCTCCAGGCTCTGAGCTGTCAGCACAAAGCCCAACACGGGGCTCGAAATCACAAACCGTGAGATCATGAGCTGAGCCGAAACAGGAGCTCAACCAACTGAGCCACCCGGGCACCCCGTGACATTCAAATATTTTGACCCCAACCCACAATTAGAAATTCTTTTTGAAAATGTACTAAGTTGAAAATTGGCTTCAACCTTAACAATTGCCCAAAAGGAATAATTTGGCTTTGGCTTAACAATTTAATACTTGTAAGTAATACAAAAAGGCATGTCATGTGTACTCCTTTACCTTTACTCAGCTAACTCACTATCCACCTTAAAATAATACAAAGCTTGGGGTACCTGGGTGACTCAGTCAGTTGGGCAGCCAGCTTCGGCTTAGGTCATGATCTCGTGGTCTGTGACTCCTTGAGTTCGAGCCCTGCATTGGGCTCTGAGCTGACAGCTCGGAGCCTGGAACCTGCTTTGAGTTCTGTGTCTCCCTCTCTCTCTATACCTCCTCCACTCACTCTCTCTCTCTCTCTCTCTCTCTCTCAAAATTAAATAAACATTAAAAATTTTTTGTAAATAGTAATACAAAGTTTTATCTGGGCTCTTTTTACATTTCCTTAGAGTCAAAGGGGTTCTTTACTCTCTTGTAAACTAATCTTTTCATGTATCCCCAATGGAAAGTTCTTTCCTCTTAATATTACCATACCATTTCTCCTCTTCTAGAAGTAATTATCTATTTTTGCATAAAAAAACGCTACAGTTTAGTGATAAAATGGTAACAATGTATCATTTCTCATCATTCTGTAGGTCAGCTAAGTGTTTCCTCTGTTGCTCTCACCTAGGCCCAGCCACTCAGCTCCATTCTGCAGGAGTCTTACCTTGGCCAGAAGGTTCCAAAAGGCCTCACTCACATGTCTTCCAGGGTCTACTGGCTGATGGCCAGGGGGTCTCAGTTCTCATTCACATGTCTTCTCATCCTCCAGTTAGCTTGCCTGGCTACCAAACATGATGGTTCATGGTGACATTCAAGAGGGTAAAAATAGAAACTGCAAAGGCTCTTTAGGCATAAGCCCTAGAACTCAGCACTGCTTCTGCTACCCTGTATTGTTTAGGCAAATCAAATCATGAGGCTATCCCAGATTCTAGTGGAAGGACAAATAATGCCACCTTTTAATGAGAGGAACAAACAAAATACAATTGAGCTAACACAAGTCATGGCCTTTAACTCCCAGGGTACCTTTGCTATCCTGTAGACCAAGAAAGGCTAATGTTCAAGGCAAATTCTAGAAGGTGTTAGAGTGCAACAGCAGGAGACTAAACAAACTTGGATTAATGAGTCTCCAAATTATTGCTGTGCCCACTAAGTGCCATCAAAATTCTTAGAATCTGGGAACACAAAGATAATTAAGATACTTCCTTGTTCTAGTGGCAATTATAACACAATGAACTAAATAGATGTACTAAATACAGTGAAGTAATATAGATTAGTTTGAAATAAAGGGGAACTATGTTAAGCATTTTTATGTAAAGAGGAATTTTATTTTAATAAATTTAGCACAGTGGAAGTAAAACTTTGTTTTTAGGATCTTTTTTGAGTTAAAATAATTAAAACCTTCCCATGAGGCAAAAATGTGTTGCATTATAAAATTCCTTCAAGTGTCAAAGATGAACCTTCATAAGGCATCGTGTTCATTTTACTATTTTAAAAAGAAAAAAATTGTAAATAGATGATTTTATTTTGAAAACTATAATGTAAAAATATTTATTATATATAGTAGTTTTATTATATAAAACCTTTGATATCTCAAAATATGAAGATGAAAGTCTATTTAATTATCATAAAATTACCCTATCATTTTTTTCTTAGAATCCTTATTCAAATTGTTATCAATATATCAATACTAGGGATTTAAAGTTGTAATACAAATAGTATAAGCCAATACAGCTGGAGAAGTTAATAAATATTTGTGCAATTGTAAATGTTTTGCCATTTATCTGCTCGCCTGGATCAAATATACATGTAATCAACAAGCTTTAGTTCAATATTTGTTGAGTGACAACTTCATAATGTTAAAGCAATCTAAAATTCCTGACATGCAAAACATATGATTTGGAACAAGTATAAATTATATATACGTAAATTGGTTTATAAAAATTAAATGTTCTATATCCATAAATTTCTTTCTTGAATGACTAGAAAAGCCACTTCTGTAGCTGGCTATTACTGACTTCCACCTTTTTTTAGACTCAGCCTTAATTTTGAATTAATGACATTTTGGTTTTTAAATAGTTTCCAGCCTAATACTTAGCTTATTATTCCATTTAAAAATAAAATCCACTCTAAGTTGTTTCTATACTTTTTCTGATATCTAAGAAAATTTTATATACTTAAAAAATTAACTACTAATTTTCTGACATTACCCAAGTAAATGATATTTTAACAGTAATTTTTTTCTTTTGTAATGAAGTATTTTTCAAGTTATGCTAGGTAGTATCTCCACAATGAGGAAAAACATAGAGCAAAGATTACTAGAAATCTTACACTGTTGTTTATTTCCAAATAACATTTTTAACACTTACTTTCGTACTTCAGTGATGAGTTCACACATTGTGTTAGTATACTGTCAGTGAGAGTCTAATGAAATTAATTATTATCCAAATGTGCAATTCAAGTGAGAAATTGGGATGGAATATAATCTTTGGCATCTACTAAGTATTATTCACTTCGAACATGTGCTGTGGGAAGCAGATGTTGAGCCAGAGTTAGAAGTTCAGAACGTTCACTAAAGAAAGAGCAATTTCAGAAGGAAAAGGGAGGAAGCAGTATTGGACAAGAGGAGCTGCCCCACTGGGATGTTGACCTATGGACATCTCTGTCTGCCCAATGGGATACCACAGAGCAAAGATTGCACATTTGAGAGATTTCCTGTTGCCCACACATGCCAAAGCCCTTGAGCCAGTTCTTTACATATCATTACTGAATGGGGTCATCCCATGAACAGGTGACCTCAGATCAAAAGTTAGGGTACACTGTGACAAAACTAGCTAGAAGCTACTAACCTTGTCCGCTGAAGCCAGGCAGTAAGTCAGTGTCTATCATATAGATCTTCCTTCTTTTCCATAGTACTCTGGTTCAAGAAAACATGATCTCTCCCCTAAATTGCCAATAAACTATATCTTTTGGTTTTACTGGTATCAGGCTTGTCTTTTCATCTATTCTTCACAAATATATAGGATAATCTTTTCTTTCTTTCTTTCTTTTGAAGTGTACTTATTTATCTTGAGAGAGAGCTAGAGAGGCAGCATACATGAGTGGGGGAGAGAGAGAATCCCAAGCAGGTTCCATGCTATCAGTGCAAAGCCCTATGTGGGGCTTAATCTCACAAACTGTGAGATCATGACCTGAGCTGAAATCAAGAGTCAGGTGATTAACTGACTAAGCCACCCAGTCACCCTAGAAAAATCTTTCTTAAGTCATACGTTAAATCACACCAATTTCTTGTTTAACAACATTTAATTGCTTTAGTTTGTACTGAGAGAAAACAAGTCAGTTAGCATTACCTAATAGTCCCTGCTTAATATGAAACAGCTTGTCCTTAATCTCATCCTCTGCTTTTCTCCTGCTTCACTGTGAACCAGTAACACTGGCCTTCTTTCAGTTCTCTGGATCAGTCACCTGAGGTCTTCTACCCAGACAGAGAATCAGCAGACCTTTGCACACCCACCACTGACACATTAAAGCTGTGTGAAATTCAGCAGGTCACTTAGTCTCACCTTGAAACTTGCTTTTCTCATCTGTAAAATACCTTCCTCACAGAAAAGGTGCATAATCTTTAAAGAGATACGATAGGAAAATTTACTGTACAAACTTGAATCTCTTTAATAAGAATAAACTATTAAATTTAATTGTATTCTGTGCCTCTGGAAGCTGTGACAAAAAGACAATTTTTAATATCTAAGTAGACTTGGGAAAAAAAAAACTTTGAATAGAAATGGATAGATTCTTTTCATCATCTATGTTAACGATAAAACAAAAACTCATGAAGAATCCTAGATTACAGAATATTTAAAAGATGCCAGGAGAAAAGCCTCAGTAAATGTACAGACCTAGCAATAATTGACATATAGAACTCAATACAGAGAGAAGTTGGAATTATGTCAGAAAATATATAATAGAGGTAATGATTATCCACTCTCAAAATCTGCAGAGTAACCATAAAAACAGTCTGTTAGCTGGTCAGTGAGGTAGTGTGGGATCCCTCTGGTATAAAAGAAATGTGCTTTCTGCCTAAAGAGAGTCTTTAGCAATTCTTGTAGAGTTGATGTGTTATCATTGAATTCTCTCATTTTTCCTTCATCTACAAGGTCTTTATCTTATTGTAATTACTCAAGGATTTTTTAGTACATATAGAATTATCTATTGGTACTTCTTTCAGAACTTTAAAGATGTTTCACTGTAGGAACTTTTGTATGAAAAGTCTTCAGTCATTTGAGTTGTTCTCATATGTAATACATTTTTTTTTACTGTTTTAAAGTTTTTTATCTTTAATTTATAGGGTGTAAATGATATGTCTTAGAAAGGATTTCTTTGATTTTATCCTGTTTTATGTTAAGTAATTTTCTCCAATGTGTAAATTAGTTCTTTGGAGAAGTTGTTAGCTATTAGTTAAAAAAAAATATTTTTTCTAGTTCCCTAATCTGAGGAAGGAAACAGACATCCAGATCCAGGAGACACAGAGAACTTTCATCAACATCAACAAAATGAGGCCCACATGAAGACACGTGTAATTAAATTTTCAAAATATATTAATAAAGAAAAGATCTTAAAAGCAGTAAGACAAACGAAGTCTTTAAATTATAAAGAAAAATCCATACAACTAGCTGAAGATTTCTCAACAGAAACTTGGCAATCCAAAAGGGAGTGCATGATATATTCAAAGTACTGAATGGGAAAAAAGAAAAACAAAACTGCAGCCAAGAATATTCAATCCAGCAAGGTTATCATTCAGAATAGAAGGAGAGATAAAGAGTTTCCCATACACACATAGCAGAGTTTGTGAACACTAAGCCAGCTCTGCAAAAAATACTAAAGGGGATTTTTGAGTGCAAAATAGAGACCAAGAGTGACAAAGATGAGAAAGGATCAGAGAAAATATCCAAAAACAATTACAAAACAAGTAATAAAACGGCAATAAATACATATCTATCAATAATTACCTTGAATGTAAATGGATTAAATGCTTCAATAAAAAAACATAGGGTAACAGAAAGAATAAAAGAAAAACAACAACAACAACAACAACAACAACAAACTCATCTGTATGCTGTCTTGCAAGAAACTTGCAAGCAACTGCAAGAAAAAATTTTAGACTTAGACACCTGCAGTTTGAAAGTGAGGAAGTGCGGAAACATTGATCACACAAATGGATGTCAAAAGAAAGTCAGAAGAGCAGTACTTATGTCAGGCAAACTAGGCTTTAAAACAAAGTGTAGGGGTGACTGGGTGGCTCAGTTGGTTAAGTGTCCGACTTCAGCTCAGGTCATGATCTCGCAGTTTGTGAGTTTGAGCCCCGAGTCCGACTCTGTACTAACAGCTCAGAGCCTAGAGCCTGCTTTGGATTCTGTGACTCCTCCTCTCTCTGCCCCTCCCATGCTCATGCTCTGTCTCTGTCTCTCAGTAAAAAAATAATAAAAATAAAAACTAAAAAAATGTAAAAAGAGACAAAGAAAAACATTCCAGAATCATAAAGAGGACAATCCAACAAGAAGATATAACAATTATAAATATTTATGCACCCAACATGAAAGCACCCAGATATATTAAACAATTGATAACAAACATAAAGGACCTAATTGATAACATAATACTACTAGGGGACTTCAACAGCCCACATAAATCAATAGACAGGTCATGTAAACAGAAAATAAACAAGGAAACAATGGCTTTGAATGACACGCCAGGCCAGATGAACTTAAAAGATATATTCAGAACATTCCATCTAAAACAGCAGAATGCACATTCTTTTCAAGTGCACATTGAACTTTCTCCAGAATAGATCACATATTAGGTCACAAGACAGGTCTTAACAAAACAAAAAGACTGAAATACCATGCACCTTTTCTGACCATAGCACTATGAAACTAGAAGTCAAGCACAAGAAAAATTTTGGAAAGACCATAAATACATGGAGCTACAACATGCTACTAAATAATGAATGGGTCAACCAGTAAGTCAAAGAAGAAATAAAAAATAAATTCTTGGAAACAAATGAAAATGAAAACACAATGGTCCAAAACTTTTGGGATGCAACAAAAGTAATCCTAAGAGGGAAGTATATAGCAATACAGGCCTACCTCAGAGCAAGAAAAATCTCAAATAAACAATGTAACCTTACACCTAATGAAACCAGAAAAAGAATAATACATGAAGCCAAAAGCCAGCAGAAGGAAGGAAATAATAAAGACATAATGACATAGAAACTGAAAATAAATAAATAAATAAATAAATAAATAAAACAGATCAATGAAACCAGTAGCTGGTTCTTTGACAAAATAATAAAAATGATAATCCTCCAGCCAGGCTTATAAAGAGAAAAGAGAAAGGATCCAAATAAATAAAATCACAAATGAGTGAGGAGAAATAACAAACAACATGACAGAAATACAAACAATTAGAAGAGAATACTATGAAAAATTTTATGCCAAAAAAAATGGACAACCTGGAAGAAATTGAAGAATTCCTACAAACATATAAACTACCAAAACTGAAACAGGAAGAAATAGAAAACTTGAACAGACTGATAGCCATCAAAAAAATTGAATCAATAACCAAAAAACTCCCAACAAATTAAACTCCAAGGCTACACGGCTTCACAGGCAAATTCTACCAAACACTTAAATGAGCGTTATTACCTACTTTTCACAAACTATTCCAAATAACAGAATGGAAAGGAAAATTACCAAACTCATTCTATGAGGACAACATTACCCTGATACCAAAACCAGACAAAGATCTCCCTAAAAAAGAGAACTGCAGGCCAATATGCCTGATGAACATGGATACAAAAATTCTCAATAAAATACTAGCCAACCAAACCCAACAATACATTAAAAGAATCACTCACCACACTATTACTCAGCCATAAAAAAGAATGAATGCTAATCATCTGCAAGGACATGGATGGATCTAGAGAGTATAAACAATGCTAAATGAAATGAATCAGTCAAAAAAAGACAAATGCCATATGATTTCACTCATATGTGGAATTTAAGAAACAAAACAAACAAGAAAAGGGGGAAGAAAAAGAAAGAGAGGCAAACCAGGAAACAGACTTTTAACTATAGAGAACAAACTGATGGTTACCAAAGGGCAGTGCGTGGGGAGATGGGTGAAAGAGATGGGGATTAAGGAGGGCACTCGTGATGAGCACCAGGTCATGTATGGAAGTATTGAAATCACTATATTTTATACCTGAAACTAATATTACACTGCATGTTCACTAACCGGTATTTAAATAAAAACTTAGAAAATATTTTTCTGCACTAATATTTTTTCTTCTCCTTCTAATACTCCAATGACAAAAGTATTATATATTTGGATATTATTTCAGTGCACAGTGGGGTTCATTCACTTGTTTTCTTTTTATTCCCCCTCTGTTCTTCAGCTTGGATGATTTCTAATGACATACCATGAAGTTTGCTGACAATTTTCTCTATTGCAATTCTGCTAGTGAGCCTATTCAGTGAAAATTTTTATTTCAGATACTGTGTTTCCCAGTTCTAAAACTTCCATTTGATTATCTTTTACAGTTTCCATTTCTCTGCTGAAATTTATCTTCCCATTCATTTTAAAAGTTTTTACTCTTACCTCACGAGGCATGGTTAAAGCTGCCTTAAAATTTATGTCTGATGACTCGAACATTCGGTGCATCTTGAATTGGCATTTATTCATTTGGGAGAGACCCAGAATAGGCAATTTTAATAAGCACCTCAGTTGTGGACATTTATGACATCTGAAGGAAATACATAATTCAGAATACAGCAGGGGATCTGACTTACTTCTTAATAAAATTCTTCAATCTTAAAGACATACAGTTTAATAAAGACATATTCTCTTCTAAAAAAGAATTATGCTACCTTATAATATCATTACCATTGGTAAAGTACTTGCCATGATCACTTTGATGTAATTATATGTTGCAGACTCAGATGTCTTACTCTAGTAGACACATACACACACATAGACACACACACATACACATATACATACACACCAGCAATTTAAGAGGAATCAACTTTTTTTGTATGATAGTATATCCCTGATTATAATAACATAAGAGAATGAAAACAAAAGAAAAAGTCAACTGTGCATAATTAGATACATAAAGCCCATTTAATAAGCTACCTTTATATTGTTGAGTGCATAAAGGCCCAATTTTAATCTAATTGGTACTGTCTGTGGGATTAATATTGGCATAATTAATAATGAAGAAAGAAATGTTCATAAAGCCACTAAAGTTTAAAGAAAAAAGTAAAGGTATCATTTTTTATTCCCTGGATACAAAGGTCCAGTTGGAGCTACTTACATGAGTAATTACAATATTCCCATCAGAAAACTTAGAGTAACAGGAAAAATGCACAGAAAAATCGCATTATAGTTTTCCCCCAACAAGATTATAGCATAGAGAAATAAAGTCTCTTATCAGTTATCTTCATTTATGTGAAAAAATTCTAGCTAGTTCTGTATTGTCCATGGATAAACAACAAAATTTTAATCATGTTTACCTTTTTCAGCTTCAATTTTTTTAAATGTGTTCATATTTAGCAGTGTAAATAGGGGGTCCCTGATTCATCTCCTCTACTTGAATAGGTTTTCTCACTAGAAATTTTCCATTTTCCTAAAGCTGCTAATCCACAAAGAATTATTCTATCAAAAAGGCTGTTAATTATCCAGGCAGAAATACAGAGTACCATTGTTTTCCTGTCATGACACATTTTCATCCACTCGCTTTAGTCAGACAACAAATATTTATTTAGTATCTACTTTATGTGAGCCTTGCGTTAAACTCTGAGGAGGCAATTGTGAAGAAACAAGTCATAAACTTAGTCTTTAAAAAAAGAAATTGATTCCTTCCACAATCATTGAGTAGACACCATATACGCACAAGGCACTGCACTCTGTGTATGAATGTATATACATGTTTCATACACATATGTGCAGTTTTAATTTATATTTGTTGTAATTATTCTGAAATAATAGAGCTTAGCTTTACTAATCCTTAGTATACATACAGAAATTATATTTTTATGTATTTTATTAATAAGCATACATGCATTTGGTTATATACTCAAAAACTTGAGGAAATGTGTGCTATTGAATTCTGATACATCTGTCATAGCAATATCATGTTTGTTAGTTTGCTCCTTGAAGAAAAAATAATCAAGCCTTCCTATTCATTAATGTGGGTAGCACAGCATTAATGTGGATTAATTAATTACTATGAATTAATGAATTACTAATAATTAGTTAATAATTAATTGTTAATTAGTTAATAATTCATTATGTTAGCAGAGTTTTTTTTAAGTTTGAATTAATTAATTAATTTAAAAGATCATAGCCACACAAATATAGAATCTATGATCTTCTAAGGCAGAAAATTATACTTCACAGAAGTTTTTCAAACAGAAATTTTGAGAGAATGGTAATAGAAAGTAACATATTGGGCCAGATAAACCATGCACTATTTTAAATTAATTTTTATAATATTCCTCTGTGTATTTATGACTACTATTTTATTTAGCTCCTTATAAACATTACTTCAATAGAAATGAGTACGTATGCCCCTATATGGAAAATGTTTTTATTTAAATGTTTCTTTTTTTTTTTAATTTTTTTTAACGTTTATTTTTGAGACAGAGAGAGACAGAGCATGAACAGGGGAGGGGCAGAGAGAGAGGGAGACACAGAATCTGAAACAGGCTCCAGGCTCTGAGCTGTCAGCACAGAACCCGACGCGGGGCTCGAACTCACGGCTGGTGAGATCATGACCTGAGCCGAAGTCGGATGCCTAACCGACCAAGCCACCCAGGTGCCCCTGGATAATATGTTTTAATAATATATTGTAATTAATCTAGTAATCAGTCATTTGAATGGTTTTTTTTTCTTTTAAACAACTGAAATGTGTGTTAGTATTCTTGAACAAAAGTTGTCATTATATACCTTGTCATTTTATGTAAGACCAGAAAACACTGCCTATGAGCTAGCCAATCCGTAAAAGCAAGTGACAAATCCCCGTTTCCAGATATGACCCACACATTCCAAAATATATGGAATATAAGGGCCGACAAAAGAAGCTGAAAATATGCAGAAGGAAATTAGGCAAGAAGCAAAAAGAGTTCAAGGGGCCTGACAGGACCAGACCTTAAAAAGCAACTGTCTACATAAATAATCTTGCAGAAGGGGAGGGGCTCACGCTGAAGTGTAAAAGCTGAATTTCCTGTTTAATGCATGAACATGGAACTGAGTATACCACGGCCTTTGGCAGAAGTCCTCCTCGATCCAGTATCAGATGCCATAGGGATGCAAAGTTACACTTAAAGATTGCATAAACTAGAATTTTTTTCAGGAAGCACCTTTCTCTATGACCACAAAGGAGGAGTAGAACAGCCTAGGCTAATGTGGCCCCTCCCTATCCCACACCAGAACCTCCTGCAAAAAGCCACACCAGAATATTCGGCTCCTTCATCCAGCAGAAATAAAAACAAACTGACAAGGAGATTTTTTTAAATGCAATAAGAAAACATGTAGGAAAAAAATGCAGTAAACTTACTCAACAGATATTTTTCATAGAGTAAAATTATGATCAACATTTGTCACGAAAACAGAATACAAAATTGTAAAGACATAATCACCTCTATTAAAGGAGATCACAAAGCAGAAAATGAAGAATTTAGGGTCAAAATGGAAAGACAAAAGGATTTAAAAAAATGATCTGGATGACATGAGGAAAAGGGGAAATAATTAAGACTTAAAGTATGGGAATTAATATATGTCCCAACCCAGGTCTTCAAAACAAAATCAAACTGATCCTGAAGGAAAAGAAATATGCAAACATGTTACTTGAAAGTGCGATTTCAGGAAAGCAGGAGCTAGAGAAAAGGGGAATGAGAGAGAACCAAAGTTACAGAGAGCTTCACCGAACTGGCCACATCATCATGACAAGCATTCCTCACTATTTTATTAAAGGGCATTTTCCTAGAGACCTTATTGGACCCTTAAACTATTTGTCCTGAGGATAGGGAGGGAGAATTTATCTGTAGGTTTCAGTATCCTATCAATCAAACTTTGCCAAATAGGACTTCAACTTTCCCATGCTTCTGAATTGTACCAGTCTCCCCAAACAACTGCTGTAGAAGGCAGTAACCAACAGAGCGATGATGTATCCTGGGCCCTGCACATGTTAGTGAACTCCTCATCTGTCCACTGTTGCCTACGGGCTTGTGGGCCTGCATTGGCATCCATGGGTGATGGACACACTCTGCTGTTTGTCATGCCTCAGCATCATCAGGGAAGCCTAAGGGCTAAAGGTGGGAAGCAAGTGACAGACATCAGAAAGACATACCATTGGGATTTTTCACTCTATGTGACTGGGAGGACCTAGGAGCAATCCACCAAGGCAGAATGCCTGGTCTTCAGAATTGCAGTAGTAACAACACCCTAACATCATGCTTGTTGGAAAAGCAAACTCTTGCTGAGGGCACTGCAGCCAGGTAGCAAATTAGTTCACAGATCCAGTGTGGTGCATAAACTGTGTCCAGTTGTGGTGGGCAGATTGGGATGCAGACACAGTACACAATGAAAATATAGACATAATACAACTCAAAACAAAACTGAATGCAAGGGAGAAAGCATGTGGTAAGTAGGGTCAGTTTGCTAATAGCCTTACCAACGTCTATCATTAAGATAGTACAATAGCCCTTGTATTAAGGCAAGGGATGCCTCTTATAGCTTTTCCAACCAAGCAATAGAAATTGAAGCATATTTAATGGCAGAAATTGAAACACTAATAAAGATTCTATTGATTCTTAAATTTGAATGGTAGAGGACAGAGATGGAAGAGAGGGAATAATTATTCATGTCAGTGAAAATGAATGAAATTAACTTGACTAAAAGAAATTTAGTGATAGGGCCAAGGTCACAAAATTATTAACCAGCAGAAATAGGAAGAGAATTGAGGTCTTCTGATCTTTGGCAATACTATTGCCCAGGGCAACACTATTCCACAATGCTTAAGAAGCATGTGGTAGCCCTTGGAAAACTATGAGCTGTAAATGCTGTATGAAAACATGCAAAGGATTGTGGGAACACATATATGCACATGTAGATACCTTAAAATAAACATACCTAGTTTTGTTATTTTTAATAAACCCTAAGCTCAGAGAGGGCAAAACACATGTCCTCCATTTTTGTTTTGTTTTGTTTCAATGTGAACTTTGCACTTTTGAATATAAACTTTTCTTCAACATTTAGACAAACTGTGACAAAAGGCCACCTGATACATGTGAAACCCTAGGAGGGACTCTTCCATCACAAATGGGGTCATATATTGGGTGAACAGCATCCTTTAGAGATGAGAGTACATTGTACTACTCAAGGTACCAGAGAAATTTACAAAGTTGCTGTTGATCCTTTGCCAGATGCCCCTCTTTAGAAAAACAACCTGGAACAAAAAATAGTTACATTTAAATCACAAAATGCTTTTGGAGTTTATCTCTGGAACGGTGAATTGGCCTGCTTAAAACATGCAATTTGGCTTTTCAATTTTGTTTCCAAATTTTTGGCAACTTATTATTTTTATTTCATGTTACAGTCAAAATTAGAAATCTTATGGACAATGTTTCTTTTTTTGCTATAAAAGCGTTTCTGGCCACTCTACTGTTTAACTTGAATTCTTTCAGACTGAAATATTGAACAAGAAAACAGTGAACACGACCAGAGTAATAATCTCGCAAATATACAGAGGAGTTAGAGATAAATGCCCAAAGAGTCAAGTGACAGGCCTCCTTTATTTGGCAGTGTTTACTCAGGCCCAGCAAACAGAAGTCTGACAGGCAATCTGCATCTGAGAAGTGTCAGCAGGTCGCCAAGCCAAATCCTGGCTTGGAGTTCCATAGCTATTTGCAATACAGGCTTGTTCCAAGGGTCACAGAAACTGAGCTTAGCTTTTCATTTGATGCCAAGCTATATCAATAAATTTAAGAAGAGGGTACTGCTCCCAGAAACCTTTGTGAGCTGTGGCGCAACAGAAAGTACTTGCCTAAACCGGAAGAACGGCTGCTTCGACAGAAACCATTTGGTGTGTGGCATGGCTAGACCTCAAGGGTGAGAAACAGCTAGTCTATTAGGGCGGCTTTTTTTTTTTTTTTTCTCCTGGGAAACAGAATCCCGGCACATATTTGTCTTCTGGCCATGGCTCAGTGATTGTCAGAACCAGGAAAACAAGGTCTGACAGGCTGACGGGTGCAGCGAAGAAACAACAACAAAGTATGGTAAAGCAGTGACTCACCTAGTGGCCTGTGGTTGAGATGATGCCGTTGAAATGATGGCCTGAAACCAGAATGTTTTTCCAAGGCTCAAAACACTGAATCCAAAACTGGCTGCCACTGCCACTTGGCTAATATCTGGAACAACTTAGGACAGGGAGAGACCCGAGAGTATTTCAGAAAGACACTGCCAACAAGAGTTGAGGGAAGGGCATCTCCTATTTGTTGTCATGCTGTGGCCAGTTTCCAAAGATCTCAGATATTAAAGGTCTTCGCGGCACAGGCTTTTGATTCTGAATGTCTTGTTAGGGGGTGGTGTAGAGAAATGGAGGAGACACCTCATCATGTACAGAGACATAGAGCTTTCAAAGGGCCATGATTACATCATGTCTCAGACAGGGCAGGACACACCGCTAGATTTCTCCATTTACTGTTTAACTCTGAGAGCAGCAGACTGGCAAGGCAGACCTCATTCATCAATGCCTTCAGAACCTCATATGGATTTAAGCCTCATATGGATTCTTTATGGCAACCGAACTTAATCTAGTTTCTGTATTTTTGGTGGGTTACAGGACCACACAGGTTGGAGTGCTTTTTTTTTTTAATTTTTTTTTTCAACGTTTATTTTTGGGACAGAGAGAGACAGAGCATGAAAGGGGGAGGGGCAGAGAGAGAGGGAGACACAGAATCGGAAACAGGCTCCAGGCTCTGAGCCATCAGCCCAGAGCCTGACGCGGGGCTCGAACTCCCGGACCGCGAGATCGTGACCTGGCTAAAGTCGGACGCTTAACCGACTGCGCCACCCAGGCGCCCCAGGTTGGAGTGCTTTTAAATTAAACACTTGAGTACGCAGAATACATGTATGGGGGAACGAAGCTCACACGGCAGGCCAGATTGCTTTTATCGTGTTATTATTTTCTCCTTTTGCGATGCAAGGTTATTTATAATGTCCGTCAGTGACACTCCCCCACTTGTGATGATGTGCGTTGCTGTAGCCCAACAGCAGTGTGCTGATACTTTAGGATAAAGCTGATACTTTAGCTATCGTTTCTGTGCCATGTGCACACCTTAAATGCATGTGCCCAACACAAAGCTAATCTCAGGAGTAATCAGCTGACATAAACATCAGTGGCAGTTTAAAGGAAAAGATCGGAAACCCACATTAAAGCTCTAAAGAATTACCATGAATTAGAGTTGACTCTTCCCCATGTGGGGTGAATGAAGATACAATCTCATTACACAGTGCCCGCCACCCCAGTACAGTGTAGTGGTTCAAATATAGACTTTGAAACCTAACATATCACTCTGAATAATCTTTCTACCACTTCTTATGTGGCTTTAGGCAACCATAATCTCTTTAAATATCAGAAAATTCATGTAGAGTAGAAAGGAAGAAAAGATAGAAATCATACTTAACTCACGCAGCTTTTGAAAAGGATTAAAAGAAGGGAATGTTAAAGTGCTTAGCACAGTGCCTAATATACCAAAATGCTGAGAAATGTTACTTACAAGGATTACTATTATCACATTACTATTTTGATAAGGCATTCTTTTCCAGGAATTTCTTTCCACTACGAAGCTCTATTATAGGATGGCCACCCAGCAGATGCTTGTCACCATGGATAAATTTGTTACACTAAAAATGTAGAATGGGTTTGGGACAGAATAACATATCTAATCACAAGGCAGGCTGACTTGAGCATGCTACCGTTTCGGTGGAAGCAAGAGGGCCTTGGGCACATGCACAGTGTTAACAGGACTGATGCACAAAGACCTGGAAAACAAGAGTGATGAATGAAGAGAACAAAACAAATTCATCCACCATGTTTTTCATTGGTTGTTTACACTTGAGCCCCACCACCATGGGTTGAAGGCACAAAATAAATCCAGTGCAGAGAAGACAAGTACCTCATTGACACAACCCAGAGCCTCCCATCCGCTCATCTGCTCATTCATGCACTCTACAATAGCCAAAGTTTCTCAGAAGTGAATCCCTCAGCTGTTATTGTCTCAACATAAAATGCAAGGGCACTTTAGATAGCACTTCCAAATCCCCCAATTGAACCTGGGACTCCTTTCTCGAAGCCCATAACCCTAGTTCCCCCAGTTTCTCTCTTGTCTAAACTGGAGAGATAATTCACAGCCTGTGCTGCAGCTGAGAAGCTCAGAGGGGACCAAATCGATGACAACGTGTTGTGAGCTATAAAACACTGCTGAAATGTCAGGTCTAGTGAATCGAATGGCCAGCAATGTATCACCCTCTGCTAGAGCACCGTGCCTTTGATGCTACTGTAAAATTGCCACAGGCCTTAGTGACAGAAAGATGTGAGTTCAAATGTGAGCTCTAACACTTACTGATTCTGTGACCTTGGACAAGTTACTTTTCTAGCAAAAAAAGTAGCTATAGGAGAGAAACTGAATGTGCGTGTGTATGTGTGTGTATAGCATGCATTTGGTGGCAGGGATGATGGGAACCTAAATAATAACTCAGTGATCAGAAGAGTTAAGAGTATTTTTCAGATTGTCTTAGCAGGTAAGTAACATTTGCAAACCTATGAATTTGATTGAAAGATGTGAGTGAAAACGGGGAGAGAAAACGTAGTTATGGTTACGTGGAGAAGTACTCTAACCACTGGCACGAAAAAGATTTTCTAATTTAAAAACAAACAAACAAACACAAAAAACACTGAGATGTTTCCCTAGGAAAAATAAGAAAAACCTCCCTTCTTTACTGAGAATAGACTTGATGGCTTCCCAAAGATGACAGTGAGAAAAACCTGCAGATGGTGATAACAATGCCTGGAAAATACAAATTGTAAGACAAGCTGGTCAGCGTGGCTACGGGCCAGGAGCTCTCAGGGCAACTCCAATCCCTGCCCCTCAAAACACATGCATACCTTTTAAGGCCTCAATAGGTTTTGACCCAGTAGCCATGTAGCCAAGAGTTAGGTTATTTCAATATTGCTGGCACATTTGGGGCCTCTCTTAAAATGGCCAAAAAACAGAAAAACTATCAATGAATGGAAAACATAACATCGATGATATAATGAAGGACATTTTACAGTATGTAAAATTTTGCTCAAATATGTTGGAGCAAAGGAAGCAGTACAAGGGCAAAAGCTGTAGTAAACTCATTTTCTGCAGTGAGGCAAAGCAAGCCATAGGTACAATCCAGCTCTAAGTAAAATGCATATGTGTCTTAGAGGTAACAACGTGAGTTAGCACAATAGTCTAGAAGGTGGACAATACAGGTCTGGATAGGAAAGACACAATGAGAAAAAGAAGTCACAACATGCTTGATAGTCAATCATATATTAAAATTTGGCCTTTGATATTCTACATGACAGTACCGTGAGGACAGGTTCTATCCACCTAGTTATGCAGGGATGGGTAACGACAACCTGACTCACCGTGGGGCAAAATAGCAGAGCTGATGCAAACAAAGGCACCACCAGAACTCCAGAAATAACTAAAGAAGGAACAGAAAGGAAATAAGGAGTTCAACCCTCAGGATTATCCTTACTGGCCGTGTACTGTATCAATTTTTATTTTTTGAATTTTATCATCACATTTACTAGATTAATTTTTAAGCTACACCAGCCAGACTGCCTTTTAGTATCACTCATGAAGATGTTTCCATAGACTACCGAATAAATAGCACATCCAACAAATTCAGCACACTAGTCTTTGAAAACCTGAAAAGCACAAATTGTTTTCAAATTCTGGAGAATAAACTTAAAAAAAGCATACATTTTACAAGAAAATAAATTAGTCTCTTTTTTTCATGAATTTAAAAATATATCTATAGTCTCTGGTAGCTGTTCCTATCTTTAGCTCTTGTCTGGGGTAAAGAAGAGAAGGGGATTGCCATGATATTGTGAAATTATCTGAAGGTAGGCAGAAATAAAAGGAAAGCTAAGGGGGCTGTGAGACTAGACTTCCACCTGATTTGGCACCATTTCTTGAAAATAGAGGTGGCAATATTGTGGGCAGATACTTATCACTGTAAATCATTAAGTGCCTCAGGCTTAAAAGTAAAATATATTGGCTATACCTCATGGTTTCCACAAACTCAGTATTATTGGACAAAATAATGGCACTAGTGAGACAATGAGAACACAACGGAGCCTCTGGTTGTATTTTCAATTTATTATTCTCCAAACACTTCATTATAATTTGGCCAGCTTTTTAGTTCAAAGGGTACACATTCTGAACAAAATAAATATATGAGGGAACCACCATATGCTTAGAACACTCATCGAAGCTTTAATCCGAAGGAAAATTAACAAACTAATGATTTTTACATTCTGTGTTCCAGTAGAAAAGGAAAATTAGTACAAGAAACAGATAAGGGTAACAACTCCATGTGATAAAAATGTTTTAAAGGAAATTAAATTACAGCTTTGATTTAACATTTTCTTATAACTTGTCCTATGCTTGTTTTCATCTGTCACTTAGAATATGCTGAAAGAAACCCAAAGATCAACATTAATAATTGAGTAAAAAATACAAAAGAATTAATTACAGTTGTGATAAATGGTACATACTGAAATTTTTAAAAGTCCAAATACATATCTTCATGTGCCTATTTGATATTGCTATTAGACTAATAGATTATAAATGCATTATTTTAAATAGAAAGAAAAATTAGATTATTCATGAATCAAGGTTAAATTTGTGATTGAATTGTGGTACATAATCATTTGATCATTTCAGGAAAACATTTTTTTGTCAGGAGAACATATTAATATTTGATTTTAAACTTAAGAAATGTTAATACATTTTTCTATATCTCATTGGTAAATGTGGATTTATTAAAAGGAGAACATCTGACTCGAAGGAAATGATTTGTCTTGACAAAGCAGCTCAAGTCAAGTTGCTAATTAATAGCGTCTCTGCTGTGTATTGAAGGATCATTAGATTAGAAGCAGAGAAACCTGGATATTAATGTGGGCTCTGCCATCAACTATCTGAGTGATCTGAACAAGCTGATGGAGGTTTTAATTTCTGTATGAAACAAGAACTGTCCAGGCTGAACAGATCCAAGGGAACCCAAATCTGGAATTTCTTTCTCTTGCCAAGTAAGTGTTGTGTCACCCCCAAATCAGAGACTGATTTCCACTGATGTTGGTTTCACATTCCGGCTATGGGAACACTCCACAGTACTAATTTTTATCAAACAAGAGCATCAGATAGCATGTAGTCCTTTTATGCATTAGGAGTTTGTTGAACAAGATTTGTATATTAATGAAGTGAGACTACTCATTTTTTTTTACATTTATTTATAAAGTGAAATCAGCACTTCTGTGGATACTTATTACTTATATACTATGTACCAAGCATAAAGCTAAGCTCCAGAGAGATGCAGAATGACCCAGACATTCCAAATATCAAAATTTGCTTGAATTCTTAAAAGAAAGGAAAAGTGGCGTTAAAAAAATAATACATATCATGATGAAGTACAGGTTTCTTTTCTGTGTCAAATATAGTGAATTCTCTCAGTGTGTAGCATTGTTGTTTGCTTACTGGAAAGGAATAAACAATTGGGAAATAAATCATGCTTTTGGCATTGCCCTTTTATCTTCATCCTGTTCAAGTGCCTTATTCCAGGGAACACTTACAAAGCAACAAATGCCACTTGGCATTTTGCTATAAAATATCAGATTTGTTTTCAGCTCTCAGTATAGAAAATGAGTTTATAGTCTCAGGAAATGTAATTAATTATCAGTATGTTTGCAATAATTTAAAATGGCCATATCAATGAAGAACACTTATGACATTCAACTGAGCTCATTTATTATTGTGTAGACTTTTAGCATCTCTATAGTTAATGGCCTCTCGGTATCTTGTTAGCAACACCATTTTTTATAACTTTAATTCAACAAGATTGGAAATAAATCTGTTTGGGGGCTCCAGCTAAAACCTAGTAAACCAGTTTCTAGGTGAACTACAATTTTTTTCATCATTCATTTTTAATCAGTTGAAATTTGAAGAATTAGAAGAAATTTTTCCTCAAGGTGTAAGTACTCATGTATAATCTCAAAGGCCAAATTTTAATATATTGTGGGCTATGAAGTATTTTATAATGAATAGATATCTTTAATAAGTAATACAGAACACGTGTCAGACACTGCAATAAGTCATTTTCATATATTTTTGTTGATTTGAAATAAATTTTGAGAGCCTACTATATGTCATGCCGATTTAAGGCAATAAGGCTACAGTGATAAGAACAGATACAAGATCTCTACCTTTATGGCACTCCCAGTTTATAAGGAAGTACATAAATCATAAATAAATATAAATTTACAACTGTTATAAAAAATAAGCACATGCTACTTTGAGAAAACATAACTGCATGCTGGCCTTCAATTGTATAGGTAAGAAGTATTATTACATTCTGCTGATGAAAAGGCAGGTCATTTACTTAATCTCTATAAACCTGAATTCTCAAAAAAAAGTGAGCAAACCCAAGATTCAAACAGAAGGCATGTTTAATACCAAAGCAAGTGCTCATAAGCACTAAATCATACAGGCTTTACAAGCTTCCACATTTGTGAAAAATAATATTACAGCATTTGTTCACATAATTCAGGAACAGGCTCAATGAGAATGAATGGCATTTACCTCAATGCAGGTTAAGATGAGTTTTAATACCAAACAATAATTACAAAAATAATTATATGTGATATATATTCTATCTGTAGTTCATAGGTAAAACTCTATGAACTATATAATGGTATTTTCAATTACCCTTTCTCAAATTTTTTTAATAAACCAAATGAGGATACTGAGCCACTCCAGAATGCCATCAATGGTAAATATGATTGTTATTTTAGTGACAGTATATCTATCAAACGTCAGAGACTATATTCAGACCTACCGTGTAATGACATCACAATAACATCTAAGACTATCTAAAAGATACCTTTTTTTTCTTCCTATTTTCTTTTACTATATCATGCAAATAAAATTAGATGCTTTTTTCCCCTAGCCATTTGCAGGAAATGCAGGACTTAAGATGTGAATGAGGCCATGCATTCAACACATTTACTATTGAGGAGAGGTGTGATTTCAAAACAATTCACACCCAAGATCCCCAAAGGTACATACTCAGAATTACTAGGGTTGTTTTGCAATCTAGCTGTTTCTCACACATGCAGCTCAATGTAGCATATTCCAGGGCAAGTAGCGGCAGGGATTTAATTATTTAACAAAGGTCACCAGTTCTCCAGAGCAACACCATCTAGGCCTACTTCACTTGCATATATGAGCATACTGACAAAGACATAGTGCAATAGTATAAAAGTATCCAAGTTGTCTTACCTTATGGCAAGCTATCACAAACTCCACGTTTCGTCTATAAAGTTAAAATAATACCTTCTCCTAAAATGAGATTATAAAATAAAACGTATGAAGAGCATTAACAGTATACCTGACGCACTTCCTTTTCTCTTTTTTCTTGTATTCACTTTCTTCCTTTTCAGCAACTGTCTTTTTTTAAGTTTATTTATTTATTTAGAGAGAGAGAGAGAGTGCATGTGCATGGGAGGAGGGGCAGAGAGAGGGAGAAAGTGAATTCCAAGCAGGCTCTACAATGTCAGCACAGAGCCTGATGCAGGGCTTCATCTCATGAACCATGAGATAATGACCCCAGCTGAAGTTAGATGCTTAACCAACTTAGCCACCCAGATGCCCCTTCTCATATGGTGAAGGTATGCCCTACTGAGCTATAATTAGAGGTTCCTTCCACATAAAGGTCATAAATCATGGAACTCATGGCACTGGAACCCCCTTTATTAACTTTTAACCAAATAAGTCAAATAATCTCTAACGTACTGAAATATCTGAGGATGGTTAAAAGTTTGTGTAAAAGTACCTTAAGAGACATAAAAACTTACAAATATACAACTGCTGAAATGAAAAATGGGAGGGACTCACCACTGTAATAAAAAGAGTAATAGATCAGCATAACAGAAAAATATACACAAAGAAATGTTAGTATGTAAGAGGCAATTAGCCAACAAATAAATATGTCTCATGCATTAGGAAAAGAATGGTGTGCTTAGCAAACACTGCTAGCACTAGAGATCATGCATCTGAAAGTCAGGAGTAACTGGAATCCTTCCTAATATCACCTCAGTTATTCTAGACTGCATCAATGACAATTTCAAATATAATAAAAATAATAAATTATTTTAGAATGGACCTTAAGACTACATCCAATCAAGAAACCCAGAAAGTATTAAAGAAGCAACGTAAATTTAACTAAGAATTTAAAAAAGCTAAAAAATAACGGCATGGGGAAACATGGGCATCATACATAAGAAATACAGAGTTAACATTATCATGCAGAAAATTTATACTAATTTTAAAAATAAAAATGGAAATAATCCAGTAAAAAAATCTGCAAAGAACCAATAAATATTTTAAAGCAAGCTGAAATGCCCAGTATCCAGGGAAACATAAAGTAATAGTACAGTGTTATATCAGTTTTTCACCCATGAGATTTAAAAAATTAAGAAATATCATACAGAAGGATGGGTGAAATAGGTAATGGGGATTAAGGAGTACATGTGTCATGATGAGCACTTGGTGAAATATGGAATTATTTAATCACTATATTGTACACTTGAAACTAATATACAACTGTGTGTTAACTATACTGGAATTTAAAATATAATAAAATACAACACAATAAAACATAAAATAAAAGAGAGATCAGAGGTTGAGGAGCCAACAAGAGAGACTGAGAAATAATGATCCACGAGGTAGTATACTCCACTCAGCCCTTATCACAGTGTGTATTTTTGTTTGTCTGTCATCCTTTAGATACTAGGTCCTTTAGAGAGGGAAGCCATTTCATATTTTATCAAATAAAAGACTGTAAATAGGACAAATAAAATAGGATAAATAATAAATAGGATAATAAAAGATGATAAATATTGCCTAAATGAATTACGTTTTCATTATATATGTGTGTGTGTGTGTGTGTGTGTGTGTGTATGTGGGTGGGTGTATATATATATACACCCACCCACATACACACTCCCCAATGTGGGGCTTGAACTCACTAACCACGAGATCATGACCTGAGCTAAAGTCAGACGCTCAACCAACTGATCCACCCAGGTGCCCCTATAATATATATTTTGATAACTTTAAAGAAGTTATTTCCCTATGTATTTGGTATACAGTTATTTGCTTATAACTTACTACTACAATAGAGTGTAAACTTTTTTTTTTTGCAACAAAAGAAGGGACAGTTTTGTGTAGCAAAACAAACAAACAAACAAATAAAGAGAGAGAGAGAGAGAGAAGGAAAAGAAATCCTGCACAAGCATACATCAGAGATACTGTGGATTCAGTTCCAGACCACTGTAATAAAGTAAACATCAGAATGAAGTGAGTCAAATGAATTTGTTGGTTTCCCAGTGCACATCAAACTTATGTTTATGCTATACTGTAGTCTATTAAGTGTGCAATAGCATTATGTCTAAAAAATAATCTGCATACCTTAATTAAAAATACCTTATTGCTAAAAAGTGCTAGCTATCATCTGAGCTTTCAGCAAGTCACTCTTTTTGTTGGGGGAACGTTTCCTTGATGTTGATGGCTGCTGACTGGTCAGGATGATGGTTGCCGGAGGTTGGGGTGGCTGTGGCAATTTCTTAAAACAATAAAGTTTGCCAAATCAATTGACTCTTCCCTTCATGAACAATTTCTCTGTAGCAGGTGATGCTGTCTGATGGCATTTTACCCACAGTAGAACTGCTTTCAAAACTGGAGTCAGTTCTTTCAAATCCTGCTACCCCTTTGTCAACTAAGTCTATTAGATATTGTAAATCTTTTGATGTCATTTCAGTAGTCTTCACAGCATCTTCAGCAGGAGTAGGTTCCACCTCGGGAAGCCACTTTCTTTGCTCATCCACAAAAAGCAAATTAAAAAATATATTTTTAACATTTATTTATTTGAGAGAGAGAGAGAGAGAGAGAGAGAGAGAGAGAGAGAGAGAATGAGCAGGGGAGGGGCAGAGAGAGAGAGAGGGAGACATAGAATCCAAAGCAGGCTCCAGGTTCTGAGCTGGCAGCACAGAGCCTGACATGGGGCTCAAACTCACAAACTGCGAGATCATGACCAGAGCCGAAGTCAGACACTCAACCCACTGAATCCTCCAGGCACCCCACATTAAGCAACTCTTTATCTATTAAAGTTTTATCATAAGATTCCAGCAATTCAGTCACATGAATATTATTCAGGCTCCATTTCTAACTCTAGTTCTCTTGCTATTTCTATCACATCTGCAGTTATTTCCCCCACTGAAGTCTTGAACTCAAAGCCATCCACGAGGGTTGGAATCAACTTCTTCCAAACTCCTGTTCCTCTTGAAATTTTTACCACTTTTCGTGAATTACAAATGTTCTAAATGGCCTCTAGAATGGTGAATCCTTTCTAGGTTTTCAATTGACTTTGCCCAAGTCCATTAAAGGAATTACTATCTCTGACAGCTATAGCTTTATAAAATGTATTTCTTAAATAACACTGAAAGTCAAAACTACTCCTTGATCCATGTGTAGCAGAATGGATATTGTGTTTGCAAGCATGAAACAATACTAATCCCATCCTACATCTCCATCAGTGCTCTTGAGTGACCAGGTGCACTGTCAGTGAGATATAATAATGGAAAGAAATCTTTTTTTTTTTTTTTGAAGTAGTTTTCTACAGTGGGCTTCAAATACTCAGCAAATCATGTTGTCAATAGATGTGCTGTCATCCAGGCTTAGTAATTCCACTTATGGGGCATTGGTAGAGTAGATTTAGCATAATTGGTAAGGGCTCTAGGATTTTCAGAATGGTCAGTGAACACTGGCTTCAATTAAAGTCATCAGCTGCATTAACCCCTAACAAGAGAGTCAGCCTATTCTTTGAGGCTTTGAAGCTAGACATGGACTTCTTCTGTCTAGCATTGAAAGCCCTAAACAGCATCTTCTTTCAGTAGAAGGCCATTTCATCTACACTGGAAATCTTTAGTTTTAGTATAGCCACCTTCATTAATTATATTTAGATATTCTGGGTAACCTGTTGCAGCTTCTCTATGAGGACTTGCTTTACCTTCGAACTTTGTGTTATGGAGATGGTCTCTTTCCTTCAACCTCATGAATCAATGTCTGCTAGCTTCCACCTTTTCTTCTGCAGCTTCCTCACCTCTTTCAGCCTTCATATAGAATTGCTCTGATTAGGCTTTGGTTTCAGGGAATATTGTAGCTGGTTTGGTCTATGCAGACTGCTAAAACTTTCCCATATCAGCAATAAGGCTGTTTCTCCCTTATCATTCATGTGTTCAGTGGCGTAGCACTTTTAATTTTCCTCAAGAACGTTTCCTTTGCGTTCACAACTTCCTTCACTGTTTAGCACAAGAAGCCTAGCTTTTGGCCCATGTTGGATCTCAGCCAACCTTCCTCACTAAGCTTAATCATTTCTAGCCTTTGATTTAAAGTGAGAGACATGTGGGGCGCCTGGGTGGCTCAGTCAGTTAAGCGGCCGACTTGGCTCAGGTCATGATCTCACAGTCCATGAGTTTGAGCCCCACATCGGGCTCTGTGCTGACAGCTCAGAACCTGGAGCCTGTTTCAGGTTCTGTGTCTCCCTCTCTCTGACCCTCCCCTGTTCATGCTCTGTCTCTCCCTGTCTCAAAAATAAATAAAAACCGTTAAAAATAAAAAAAAAATTAAAGTGAGAGACATGAGACACTTCCTTTTCTTTAAACATTTAGAGGCTATTTTAGTGTTCTTAATTGACCCAATTTCAATAATAGGGAATATGTGTCTCAGGGAACAGGGAAGCCTGAGGTGAAGGAGAGAGATGGGGAACAGCCAGTGGTGGAGCCGTCAGAACACAAACATTGATCAATTTATTCACCATCTTATATAGGCATAGTTCACAGTGCCCCAAAACAACTGCAATAGTAACATCAAAGATCACTGGTCATAGATCACCACGACAAATACCACAATAATGAACAAGTTTGAATATTGTGAGAATTACCACATGTGACACAGAGATGCAAAGTGAGCAAATGCTATTGGAAAAATGTCACCAACAGACTTGCTTGACTCAGGGTTAGCACCAACCTTCAATTTGCAAAGAAGTCAATATCTATAAAGCACAATAAAGTGAAGTGCAATAAAACAAGGTGTGTCTGTACATTAATGATATATTAATCATGCATTTATGAATTTCTACTGCTGTTTGGGCTTTATTCTAGCAATTTAGAATTATAAATATGCACTCCTTTTGATCTATTTCACTTTTAAGAAAATATTCTATAGAAATAAAGAATATATACATAAATATTTCATCAAATATGCATATCACATCATTATTTCTAAAAGTAAAAGAGGAAAAAAAAGAATCCAAATAGCCTTCCATAAATTACATACTCATACTTTAAAATCATTTAATTAAAAAATTAGTCAATTGAAAACAGTGGACTGATGAATGCATGGATGAAAGGAAGTACATAAAGCATTAATGAATAAAACCTAGCTTGTAAAAAAAAGTATGATGGATAATCCTTTTTTATAAAAATGAAAATAATTCATGAGGAAACATGGTACGAATATGTCACTATATGTTTACGATTACATATTTAGTATGTGAGTACGAAAAAAGATGTAGGTACTAATGATCAGGGCATTAACATTGTTATATTATGGACATGGAAATCAGAGAACAGAGGAGATAAAGAGGAAACTATTAATTTTTTTTAAAGAAATACATATATTTTTATCATTTCAGTGGTTGCATTGAGTCCCTACTAATTTGTTCATACTTTTAAATTCTTTATTACATACTCCTAAAACAACCTATATAGTAAATATCTTTCTAGTTTTTCCATAATATGAAAATATCATAAAATATTATCTTTTCTTCCTAAACAGTTCATATTTGGTCAGTCGCTTAAATGCCATGCCAGAGATTTCAGAGGAGGGAAAATTTATTTCAGCTAAACTCAGGAAATCTTCAGGATGAAAAACTTTTAGAAGACATGAGAAGAAAAATATCTTTTGGTTAATAAAATATAAAGGAAGCTTCATTTGAACTTTTTGGTAGAAATAGTAAAAAGATACACACATAGCTGAATCAGATAATCCTCCTTTAGTACTAAAGAAATAGAAAATAATTCTTAAAAAAAGAATATTCAGAGGAAACTGCAGAAGGAAATCGCCTACTGTGTCCAATGGAAAATATGGTAAAAAAGAACCACAACAAAAGAAAAAGAAATAAAAGATTTAGGCATGATTCAGTGTCTGCTGACTCTATTCTTCTCCTCTATCCAGATGGAAAAAGAGAGTGCACCAATAAAATCCTAACATAAAATCCTAATATCTCCCACTCAATATCATCTAATTTCTAGAAAAACAAACTGTGACAACCACTGAAGATGGTCAGAATCTCAGCAGAAGAGAAAAAAATGCAAAGGATTACTATGTATGGAGGCTCACTATTAAAATAAGACATCTATCCATAACTCAGAGATATTGTCCAGAATGAAAGAATAAAACCCAATGATATATACGTGTGTGTGTGTGTGTGTATATATACATATACATGTATCTATATATATGTATCTATATATAATGACGCCTCTTACATGGCATCAAGACCCACCAAAGTTGTACTGTACTGTGACATTCTATCTCCAACCAAAAAGTAAATACAACAGCACTCATTACTTGAACTAGTTATAAGAGGGAGAAGATATGTTAATAATAGATATTAACAATAATTTACTCATACTAGCTAAGAACAAATTAAATGTTTGGATAGTGCTGCCAATTGAAACATCATCAACTTGAAAGGAGATGGCAAGGGAAATTTTGCAAATGAACCATAGGAAAATAAGTAAAAGAAAAATACAAGACAGAAAACAGAAAAACACACTGGTCTGGAATAAAACATAGACTTCGGAATAGCAATACATCCTTCTAAAAATGTTTTGTGTTCTAGAATAATTTAATATGAAAATGAATTAAGTAAATAGAAAATTCAGTGATTATATGATCATACAGACAGGGTGGAAAGCAGAGATGGAAAAGTTAAGGAAATCAGACCCACACGGTTATAAGACTGATGGTAAATGGCCTTCATTCAAAGACCACTTAGGGACACAATTGTTGAACACTGAACTGACTGAGGCCTTTCAATAATGGAGATATCATACCATGGGACCCCCTGGGATGTCTCAGTAAGAAGATGTTAGAAAGAACTTATTTAAAGGTTTGAGCTTGTGTTATGTGTTTTGGGAACAACTTCAAGGAAGCAAGACTTTATTCTCGATTAGATGCTGTCAGAAAGTAGGGTAATTTCATGATTATCTTACTTTTTATCAGAAAGAAAGATATAATGAAGTGAGACTAAACATGTAATTGGAAGGAAGCAACAGTCATTTATATTAGGCAGGATAGTAAAACATTTAGTCTTTTTTATTGTGTGGATGAAGTCCATGTTTTGTTTGCAGACATGATTACAGAGTAGATCTGATTTTGTGTTGATCTAGGGACTAGATTATGTTCACATGGGGCCTTCAGCGGATATCAGTGTTCTGTGAAATTGTTTGGGTTCAAAGGGAGAACTCTAACGCCAAGCTGAGACGCAAGTCCATCTCCTAAAGATATCAGGGTCTAAAATAATGCTAGGCCACTTCCAGGCTGTCAGAAATTGTTTTTCTTTCTTTTTTAAGATTTTTCTTTTTAGTCAATAACTTTATTTTTTAGAGCATTTTAGGTTCACAGCAAAATGGAGCAGAAAGTATAGAGTGCTTTCATATATGCTCTGCCTTCACCTGCACACGTTTCTCCACTATTGACATTCCATGGGACAGTGGCAAATTTGTCAAAATTGATGAACACACATTGACATGACATTGTCAATCAAAGTTCATAGTCTACATTAAGGTTCACTTTTGGCACTGTTGATCCTATGGGTTTTGACAAATGTATAATGGTATATGGATTGGCCATTAAAGTAAGAAACAAGATAGTTTTCACCGACCTAAAAACCCTGTGCTCTACCTAGTCCTCCCCGCCCCCCTCCTCCCAACCCTGGGCAAGTGCTGGTCTTTTTTCCTATCTCCATAGTTTTGCCTTTTCCAGGATGTCAAATATTTGAAGTCATACAGTATGAAGGTTTTCAGATCGAATTTGTCCCCTTAGTAATATGTACTTCAGTTCCTCCATGTCTTTTCAGGGCTTTGTAGTTCATTTCTTTTTAGTTCGGGATAATATTCCATTGTCTGATGTATCACAGTTGGTTTATCCACTCACTTCCTGAAGGACATCTTGCTTGCTTTCAAGTTTTGGCACTTACGAATAAAGCTGCTGCTAACAGCTGTGTGAAGTTTGTGGTGTGGACAGAAGTTATCAGTTTATGTGAGTCAATGCCAAGAAATATGATTGTTGGCTCATAGGGTAAGAGTATGTTTAATTTTATAAGAAACTGCCATACTGTTTTTCCAAGTGGAATTTTTCACTCTCATCAGCAATGAATGACAGTTCCCGATATGTCATTTGCAAATATCTTTTCCCATTCCGTTGGTTGCCTTTTAGTTTTGTTGGTTGTTTCTTTTGCTGTGAAGAAGCTTTTTATCTTCATAAGGTCCCAGTAGTTCATTTTTGCTTTTAATTCCCTTGCCTTTGGGGATGTGTCAAGTAAGAAATTGCTATGGCTGAGGTCAGAGAGGTCTTTTCCTTCTTTCTCTTCTAGGGTTTTGATGTAACAAATATCCACCCTAGTGTAGGATTTTGATAGCAGGAAGGCTGGTCGTATATGGGGAGCAGAAAGTATATGGAAAAATCACTGTACCTTGTGCTCAATTTTGTTGTGAACCTGCAAGTGCTGTAAAAAATAAAGCTGCAATGGAAAAAAAAAAAGAAAGTTCCCATTGCTCTACATCCTCATCAGCATGTAGTGGTGTCAGTGTTTTAGATTCTGGCCATTCTAATAGGTGTGTCCTGAGATCTTATTGCTGTTTCAATTTTGAATTTTCTAATGATATATGATGTAGAACATCTTTTCATGTGCTTATTTGTCATCTTTGTGCTCATTTATATGTCCTTTGGTGAGGTGTCTTTTCCATCCTTTCGCCAATTTTGTGGTCAATATGTTTCATATCATTGAGTTTTAAGAATTCTTTGAACACTTTGGACAACAGTCCTTATCAGATGTCTCTTGCAAATATCTTCTCTCAGTCTGTGGTTTACTCCCTCATTCTTTTGACACTGTCTTTCACAGGGCAGATAATAATCAACTCCAGCTTATCAATTTGTTCTTTCATGGATCTGCCTTTGATGATCTCTTAAAGAAGTCATACCTTACCCAAGGTCACCTAGATTTTCTGTTATTGCTAGGAGTCTTATAGCTTTTCATTTTATATTGATGACCCATTTTGAGTTAATTTTTGTGAAGGATGTAAAGTTTATGCCTACATCTTTTCCCTTTCTTTCTTTCTTTCTTTGCATATGGATTTCTAACTATTCCAGCACCATTTATTGAAAAACCTGCCTTTTCTCCACTACATTGTCTTTGCTCCCCTGTCAATGACCAGTTGACTACTTATGTGGGTCTATTCCTGGGCTCTGTATTCTGTTCCACTGATCTATTTGTTTATACTTTTACAAATACCACACTACCCTGATTTATAAAGCTTTACAAAAAATCTTGAAGTTGGGTATTATCAATCCTCCAACTTTTTTCTTCTTCAGTATTTAGTTGGCTACTCTAGGTCTTTTGCCTTTCCCTTTAAATCTTAGAATTAGTCTGTCAATATCTACAAAATATATAGGGTACAGCCTCTGAAGGTAAAACTCAGGTAGGAGGCCTCATCTTGACTAGTTTCCTTGGAGTTTTTAAGTATAACATTGTCCACGTTAGGCTTCTGGGAATCTGTCAGTTCCAGTTTAGGTTTTCCTAACCTGGGACTGCTTGCCACAAGTTTTTATTCACAGGTTTCTGCTCCAGTACATTGTGATTCTCTGTACCCATTCTATTTGGCTCTCAAATTTTGGGAGCAGCAGTTAGCCCTATGGCCTCTCTTTTCTGACAGATCTAAAACGAGTTGTTAAATTTTAAGTTTGTTCAGGTTTTTAGTCTTTTTTGAACAGAGTGGCAGCTTCCAAGTTCCTAACAAGCCATACCAGAAACTAGTAGTCTGCTTTTCTATTTCTCAAAACAAACAAACAAACCTGGAAACCACAAGTAGAAGAATAGGTATGGCTGAAAAATCAACTATTGACTTAGAAAAAAGTCTTGAGATTATGACAGTAAACGACATAGTAAAACAATTAGAGAGAAAAAGAAACTTTACAAAAATAACTGGCTTCCATGAAGTAGAAAGTAGAAAATAGAACCAAGAAATATTCAAAGACAAAAATAGAAGAGAGGAAAGAAAATCTAAATATTCAGATTGAAAGAGGATATTAGTTTTTCAAAACAAGTCAATAATTGACTACAAGTGGTAGTTGGAGAGACTGGGGGAAGGAGATTCTGGTAGCTTGCTCCTCATCAGAAAAGTAAAAGTCTGTAGACATTTGAAAAATTTCCTAAAAGTTCTCAAGTAATGAAAACTTGACCTTAGAATATGACACTGATCCACGCTGTTATTCACTAGTGAAAACAAATGATAAATTTTTTCACTGATGAAAGAATTCAGGTAATACAACCCTGGTGAGTTCTTTTGGCATAACATGAAACAAAATAAAGTAAAACAAACAGCAACATGAACAAAAAACCAACTTGACGCAATCTATCCAAATAATAAGTGAATGAATGAGCTATTCAATCTCAATAAGACTAAATTCACTATTTTTCTTGGGCAAATAATCTTTCTAGTTTTCCAACCATTAAGAGACTGTCATTTCATCCATTTTTCCAAGTCATTGTTTATCTTCCCTTAAGAATTATGGCTATGTTACATGTAAATACATGACCATGTACTAGAATTTAACAGGAAAATATTATATTTCGGGAATTCATGAACTTTAGATTAATGTTACATCAGAAGAAATACTTTTAAAATTTCCAGTGAAAGCAAATTATTAAATTTTAAAATTGATTTCATTGTAGGTGTTCTTTAAAGTTGAGCGCAGGAGGACTCTTATTTCTTGAGATCTTTTGTGGGTAGGAATAGCTGAATATATTCATTAAACTTGAATAATCATGTAACTAAATAAAATTTTCATCAAGCAAAAGTTATTTTTAAAAAATATCTAGACACTGCTCCACTAACTATAGTATCAAATAAAATGGAGGGTCTGTGGAGAGTTGTGATGATTTCCCTTTCTGTAAAGACAAATTGCTTTTCTGCTTGCCTATATGGTTATCTAACACTTTCTGAGTATGCTTTGAAGAATGAGGAAATGTTCAGCTAGTGTTAATAATATTATTTTTCATGGCATGATTTTTGATATATTTGCAATTGTTTTCTTGCACTCCATAGTCCGAATACTTATTAAAGTAGATATCATCAATGAAATAAAGGCATATTTATTTTTTAATTTTATTTTATTTTAGAGAGAGGACACACATGCAAGGGGGGAAGGGGCAGAGGGAGAGGGAGGGAGAATCTTAAGCAGGCTATATGTCCAGTGGGGAGCCCGATGCAGGCAAACTGTGAGATTATGATCTGAGTGGAAATCAAGAGTCGGTCGCTTAACTGACTGAGCTACCCAGGTGCCCCCAAATAAGGCACATTTAAGCGAGGGGAAGGATAGAGGTAGTGTGGAACACGGAAAGAAACAGAGTCAGTGGAGAGCACAAAATATATTCGAGGAGAACTCATGTAGAGATTAAGGTGAAGCCATTGCATCAACTGAAGAAGGACTTCCAGGACAACCCGAAGAGTTTAAGCATAGTCAGTTAAACACAGAGAAATTACTGGAAGGTTTTGCATAGAGCAACAGAGGAAGGCATGCTCTTCAAGAGAATCTATATGCCAGTCATGATCAGAGGAAAAACTCCAGGTAAAGAGACACACTTAAGAGACTTTTGAAACAGAAGAAAAATTGCAGTTTCTTTCTTTAGTTGATATAAAACAGGTAATGAGGCTTGCAGTGAAGGAATGATGAGATTTTTGGGTTTGGGTTTTGTTTTCCTTTCTCCTTCTAGCAACTTCCTGGCAAAAATGTTACGTGGAAACTAACGAAGCATATGGAAAGTACACAGGTCATACTTAGTATGATCTTAAAACACCTGAGAGCTGTGATTTGCCCCCCTCTCCTTAGCTTCAGATCAAGCAGCCTAAAAATGCATTGCAAGTATTGTAACAAATCATGCAACCTGGGATAAAGAAATGAAAGTAATACATCCCTTAAGAAGTTAACTTTTCAGATATTTTCACTAGAAAATAACCAATGTCAGTGTCTTAAGACATGGGCGGTTTAACCCATGGCTGGAAAACTAAATAAGCACCATTCTTCATTATATAAGTTCCATTTGGTGGTTGGAGTTTTGTTTTGTTTTGTATTTTTCAGTATATCTGCAAAGTAGTAAAGTTTTAAAAAGAAAATCACTCCATTATTTTACCTAACACCAGTGTAATGTCTGGAAAATTCCCAAATGCCAAAAATATTACATAGCTATTTCATTCTCAAGAACCTTAATCCTGCTCTAGCCTAGAGCTTTAGGATTGTTTCCTCCAACAATATTTTCTGGTCAGAGCACTTTATAATCTAAACTTTTTTACAGAACTTTAAAATATATCTACTAAATGACTGCTTTATGGGGGAGGGATTGTGGGAGATAAATGAGATCATGTGCAATTTTCCATGGAAATAAGAACAATTTTCCACCATCTTTTACTTTCTGCTGAGTTTAGTATTTTAATTACAAAGATTCTATTTTAATTCCAAAGATTCTATTTTCTTCACTTTTTATAAAAATGCATTATCTGATAAAACAGTGAAACAGGTTAGGAGTATAAAGATTTCATCCCTAGTCTCATTTTTTTCCCTAATACAATGTCAATTCTTTATAAAATAAAAGTGATGAACTAAAATGCAGTTTTAAATGTATATCCTTATGGTTTTATAAGACTATGTTACAATGCTATCTAAATATTCAGGAAATGATTACATATGTTATTTGATATAATACCCTGATTAAACCAATGATTTCTTCTACTGCCTTAGAAAACTATAACTGAAAGTCTACATCTTACATCTTATAACCAATTGACTTTTAAAAGCAGATAGAATTAAGCTGAAATGTTATAAATTTCAGATATAGTCTAACAATGCAATCCAACATCTGATAATGAAATCACATCCTAAAAATCACTCAGCTCACTCTGGAATCCATATATTTAGAGTCAGATTGTGCTCAAACCTAGACTTACGGTAGTTTATACCATTAATTGAAAAGGAGAAATATATTTGCTTTTTCCCCAATCTTTATTTCAACATTAATACCTACTTGATAATTATTTATACATATAATTTTGTAAACATCAATAATTTTTGCAGCTCAGGATGTACTGCTTGAGTGTCTAGAAAATAATGTGTAGTAAGGAGTAGAAAAAATATTGGTGTAACACCATTGAGACCTTATCAAGGAAATACAAACAGACACTTCACATCTCCAATTATTATCTCAATGGCAGCCTCAAATACAAAAATAACAGACTAAACTTTTTTTTTTGCTTTGTTCACAAATAGTTCAAGATTTATACTGACAAATTAGTAAAAAGGGGGGCATTAAGGACAAGGAGGACCAAAGGAGCATTAAATGGGTTCAGTTAAATTTTTAGGTTTCAACATTTGGCAGCCATGTAATTGCAGTAAGAGCATTTTACATCTGTGTTTCTCTGTTTCTTTGTTTTTTCCCTTCTCCTCTCTTCTACCTATCACAGTTATACCCATTTATCTAGACCAGCTCCCAACTCTCATGTGGAAACTTCCCAATTACTACCTCACCTCAATAGAGCAAGTTAATCTCTATTTCATCTAATCATGTGCCTATCCACTTCCACATTTATGTTAAAGATATTCTGCAATTTATATTATTAGGACTTGGATTACTGCATAAACACCATGGTAGTGATTGAAATTTTGAAACAAAAAAAATTGGCTAATTACTGAGTTGCTTCTATCTGCTAACACTTGCTGCTTTATTTTTAATTCTAACTTTTCATAGAAAAGTGTTAGAATCCTAGAGTAGTTTGCTCAAGGTGACACAAGTTCAAGTAGGATTGAATCTAGGAATACCAATCTCTAAATCTCACACTTTCTCTACAAATATATTTTATTTTATTCTGGATAAAACAAAATGACATAGACTATCTCAAAATAGCCCTTGCACTTATTCTGGTCATCATTTAACATTGTTCTTAAAACTTATTTGATTGATGTCAACAGGATATGTTCAAGTTTCACTTGAATGCAATAAAAAAACATTTACAGCCCCCTGTGGATTTAATGGAATATTAAGGTCATGATCTCTGGGTAGGCTTGCCTGGCAGTAAAACTTGACTATATGTACATGTAACTTCAAAATTCTACTAAGTGAAATAAAAATGGAACACATGAGAGGTGGGAAGTCTTGTCCTAAAACAGTCGTGTCCACGAATAGCAAGTGAAGGGAAGACGGAGCAAATTGTGCCCTCTCCTTTTTACCAAAGGCACATTTAATCGACATACTGGTGTGCTTCTCACTGTTGGTTGTAGACCAAATGACTAATTTAAAATATTGGATTTTCCTCCTAGAAACTTGAACTAGAATTAGCATAAATTGATACTAGGTGAAGGATCCTAGCCTCAGGAGTGGAGGATCCAGGATCACTACTAACATGCTTAACAATATTAAACTACTGCAAAATTCCATTTGCTTTGCTTTTTCTTTGAAAAGAATTTATTTTCAAAGACTAAATTCAACCTCTAAATCATATTTTAAGGAAGAGCAAACTCTTTGGTATTTTATCCAATAGTTTCCATCTCAGTATTATTCCTTCCTTTTACTTTTAATTATATTAATGAGTGAACACTTAAATATTTCTCTTTCATCATACTGATGAAACACCAGGGCACTTGGATGAAAGGTTCTTATAGCTTTCTTCATGATGACAGATAACTTTTCTTAGAGATACCCATTAATCAATTCACGTATGTATTCAGCCAGTATTTACCAACTTCCTTACCTGTGCCACATGCATAAAGAGATAAAGAAGGCCTAGATCATTCCTTTAAGGAGTTAATAATCTATGGCCGTCCTATCTGATATGGTGGCCACTAGGGCATGTGTACGCTTATGCACATGAAATATAGCTACATACAAATGAGAGGGGCTGTAAGTGTAAAATACCCACCATACTTCTAAGACTTGGATTTTTTAAAAAAGTATACAACATATGCCATTGATATTTGTATACTAATCATGTGTTGAAGTGGTTATATGTTGAATATGTAGGATTAAGTATTCTGTTTTAATTTCACTTGCTTCTTTCTAATTTTTTAATAGTTGCATTAAAAAATTTAAAATTACATTTTGGCTTGCATTATGTTCCTATAAGACTACACTAATCTATAGGATCACAGAGTTTAGAGGTTTATGGGAATACAGGTTCTAAATATGGGTTAGAATGTTAGATACACAAAACCATGTCTATTGGGACTGAATTCCATCACAGCTTCCAAGCTCAAGTGAAAGAGGTACAAATACACAAAATCCTGAACAGGAAAGCTAGACACATTAATTCAGGACTGAGAATAAGGAAAACAGATTTAGTAACTAACACCAGTCTCCAAGGTACACAAGCATGGTGAGTGTTCATTATTGGATAGGGGGAGCTATAACAAAGAAATTGGCAGGAGTATAGAATGCTGCATCATTTCATCTTTATCCCAACAGTGGAGAGCATAGGGATCCTCCCCCTCCTTCACTCTACTTAAGACAAGTAAAGGAGGCACCAAGAGAACACTTTCTGAGGCTGGGGATGCTGCAAGAGAAACTTCTATATTACTATCTGAGAGGATTCTGTCTGAGCTTCTTAAACTCTTCAGCTTCTCCGGGGCAGCCACCAGAGCATAAGTCAAGAACACTCTTGGGAGAGCTTTACACATATAGGTTAGAGGTAGGGCATAGCTACCTATAATAGCGTTTGTCTAGAATAGTCTGAGGACAGGTGGTTGCCTTGAGCATCCTGAAACAGAGAGAGAGAGAGAGAGAGAGAGAGAGAGAAAGTACAGTGGGAACAGCTATGCTGTTCTGTTCTGTGGTTGGTGGGCAAACTTGCCTCAGTTACCTAAGGGCCAGGTAGATACCACAAAGGTAGCTAGAATGGATGTATTTTTAAAGGATACTCTGCAAGAGAAACATCTATTGGGGCAAAAGGTTTCCCAGAAGAAATAATCTGTATGGGGTCCACTACAGGATAACAGCTAATGGTTGATAAATATGAAGTCAACCAAGAGAGCATATTGTCATAACTGGGGACAGTGAGATTCAGGGGGCTTTACACAGTCTTTGAAAGAATGACTAATAATCGCACATTAGAACACCTGCTTTGAAAAAGAGGCTTCACTGGCTAATACTAAACTGCAGGTATCAGCTAAAGAGAGAAATATATGCCCTTATTCTTTCCATGCTGCTTTACAAGCCCACCTCTACTTGAGCCAGAAGCTGGAGTGAGGGACTGAGGAAAGAATTAAATGGAACAAAGAGGATCCCAAACAGACCACAACATTCTTTCTTATTGCCTGTCCTAAAAAAGTAGATCAGGCTTGAGCTGAGGGATCAAGAGAAAACTAGAAATAGATGTGAGAACCAAGCTTTGATTTAGACTTGCCTTAAATTTTAATTCCTCAAAATGAAGTTGCTTTAATGTCTGAAAGTAAACAGAATATTATGAGGTCTGCCCAAGATGTCAATTACAAGGCAGGAAATTAGCAACTGTTTTAAATATGCTGCCAGAAAAAATACAGTAATTCCACTTCAGCCTACTCACAACCTGTTAAACGGGAAATGTGCTGAACTGTGAAAGGTAACTTATCAGAGCAATTCACCAATAATTTTGAAGCTCTTTTCTAATACAGATTAATTTTTCATACTCTCAAAGGAAAGGAACTGCTATTCTTATTTGATACTGCCTTGAAATGCTTCATATAAAATGTATTAAATTTTAAATGTTTCAGCATCATACAAATTATAAATCCTCAATTCTTTAAAATATCAGTATAGGAACCAGTTCAATATATCTTACAATTTAAATTCCAAACATAATGTACCTAGATAAGTTTTCAAATGCATAGCTAGGCTACAGGGGGTCTTCTTACAGTGTTTGAGGTGTAAAAGGTATATCTGAGTATGTATGTGGGGGGTGGGTATGAGAAGGAATGTCCTAGAAATGGCTTAGATAGATTGAAATAAAGTAACCAAGAAATAAGGACTAATCTCTTTGTGGGAGAAATTTATAGCCCAAATCATTAATTCTCGAAAACCCATGCCCCAAGCAGACCTCAGTGCCTGTGTCTCTACCCAGAACCAGGAGAGACTGTTAAGACTGGAGGGAAACTTTATGTCAGGGTGGCAGCTACTTATCTCTTGAGAGAAGGCCATCAGAGTGATGTACAAGATTTATTAGAAGCATGAGCCAGTCCAGGAAAACAAGGGAAACTCTGGGGATGGCGAGAGCTCTAGGCAACACGCATGACTTTCTGAAACAAACCCTTATTTAAGTGATAAACATGAAGCGGAATCTCAAGACAGAGAAGTTAAGCCAGAAAATAAGAGGTGCGATTTGGAGAAAAAGAAGAGTGTGTAGGTAACTCGCACATGTATATTATCAACATTTTATTGAATTGTACTATAAAATCAAAGTGCAAACATTGTAAGTGTCAGCTGGATAGCTTTGCAAATAAAACACCTATGTAACCAGGACTCATAAGAAGAAACAGACTATTATCAGGACTCTAGAGGTTTTTTGAGTTCCTTTCAGTTGTTACCATCTTCCAAAAGTTCCCATTAGTCTAAGACTGATTCTCATTGCTGAATAATATTCTATTTTGTCAATATATCACATATATCCACTATTCTTACTGGGTACCTGGGTAATTTCTAGCTAGAAGCAATTAGAAATAGTGCTGCTTATGGGGAGCCTGGGTGACTCAGTCAGTTAAGCAACCAACTCTCGATTTTGGCTCAGGTCATGATCTCACGGTTCATGGGATCAAGCTCCACGTCAACAGCACAGAGCCTGCTAGTGATTCTCTCTTTCTCTTTCTGCCCCTTCCCTGCTCTCTCTGTCAAAATAAATAAATAAATAAATAAATAAATAAACTTTATAAAAAGGATTTCTATAGAAATACTGCTGCTATAAACATTCTACCGCACATCTTTCATTAAATGTATATTCCTTCTAGGTGTATCCATGGATATAGAATTGCTTCATCATGAGGTACGCAACTCAACTTTAGTAAGTGCAGGCTAACTGTTTTTCCAATTTGTTGTAATAATTTATGTACCCACAGGAAAGTAGGAAACTTTTGTTGGATATACATCTTCATCATAATTGAATTTTTCTGTTTCATTTTAGCCATTCTGGTGGTATCACATTGGAACTTTTGATTTGCATTTTTTAATAACTAATGAAGTTGGCTATTTGAATCTTTTCACTATTGTGTCTTCAAATATTCTGCCCATTTTTGCTATGAGATTTTTAGTCTTTTTCCTTATTTATTAAGAGTTCATATATTCCAGAAAATCCCCTTTCGGATATGCATTGCAAATATTTCTCCCTCCTCTGTATGTGGTGACACAAATTTATTGGTTCCTTTTGATTACAAATGTTATTTTAACATAGTTCAACTTATTTTTTTTTCATTTATGGTTAGTGTTTTTGTGTCCATTTTAGTAAATGTTGCCTACTTCAAAGTAACAAAGATGTTCTCCTGTAAATTTTCTTCCAAAACTATTATTATTGTATTCCAGGAGTATTTAAATACCACATAAATTAACCCAGGGCACTGGGCAAAAGATTCTGTCTAAATCCCACTGACTTAAATAGAAAAAAGTTCCCAATTCCCATCAGACCAGGCAGGGCTATAGGTTCAGAACCAAGACAGGACCATCCGTACCCAAAGCAGTACTTTTCAAACATTGATCCTAGCTTGAGCACTCTGGACTAAGATTTTGAGGGAGCAAAACTGCTTTCAGTACACTTAATGTCTAATTATGATCTGAGAATATGTATGAGAGTAATAGGAGTTAAATTTACAATATGTCAAAATAACCCTCTAGTTGTTACAATAGCACTGATTTCTATAAGCTGACATCAGGCTATTTCAAGCTTATCTGTAGTCGGAGGCACAAGCTTTTAAAGCACACAGGTATAATACACTTCCTCTCCTGTTACATCTCAAGAGAGTTAATTCGAATTGTCCACGTAGAGGATTTCAGGGAGGTATAAACAAATTTGCAAATGTTTATTGTATATACCAGTTAGACACTGAGACAATCACTGGCTTGTTACAAATCTGTACAAAATACAAATCTGATTGTTTGATATACTGACAGCATTAGAGGTAATACATATCTAGATATATATTTCAATCTACCCTGATTATTTTGCTTTTTTCCAAAATCTTCAAGGTCTAGCTTTATTTTTTTTCTAGCCATCTATCATCCCAAACATAATTCCAGAAAATATGACCACAGGAGGTATTCTGACATTTGAGGGGGTATGTTAGGGACAGCTCATTCTAGGTAACATATGTCCATCATGGGGAAGTTTGCAAAATTTATAGCCAATTGGTACTTGAAGGCCTTGATGTACCTTAGGGAAGCCAGGTTGTTATACAATCCATACTGCAAAGCTCTACATATTTAAAAGTTTGGGCAAAAAAAAAAAATGAGATGTTTGTTTATGCTCACCTATGATCAGTGCATCTTCCCAATGACTAGATGCAAGGGAATAAGAAAAAGAAAAATTTCAGCAGTTGGCTCAAATTCATTAGTTCCTTCTCAGGCTACAAAAACTATATATTACGAAGTCGAACACATAATAGATAGAAGATAATGTATTTTACACATAGGTAAGACATACATTCTCCATCACTGTCAATTATTACCTTTGTAATTAATCTCTATTTAAGATGGCATTTAATGTCTCAGCAATATTTATAATGCAGAACATCTGTATTACTTCATAAAATGCACATTGCTCACAGCTGCTCATGGTACTGTCTGCAACTGTGGGATAGTTTGCTTAGTAATGCCTGGGCTTCCTATTTTATCTATGAGAAGAAAAGATGAAGCCCAGATGGCCCGTATCAATTATGCCGTAAAAAGTGCTGGCTAGTCTCCTCCTTCTCAGTAGGACTTCTATTGATCTCAGTTCTGTCAGGATCTGATACAACGATTGTGGGCAAATCACTTTTTCTCCATAAGTCTCATTTTCCATACTACTAAAACAAAGATGTCAGTTCCAATTCTATGTCTTGAAAAGACTTGACTTTTCATGGGGCCATAGAGCAGTACGGGAGTCAGGCTGAGAGTGGGAATGATTAGGACAAGCAGACACAGTTCCAGAAACTTCTGCCCCTCTTTCCTACATTGAAGCTCTAGGGAGATATTTATTTGAATGCAATTTTTTTCATTAAACCTCTAAGCATGATTAACAACCATGCCCCTTTACTTTGTAATGACCTTTGAATCCCTTCTAAGGGAAGATAGTTATTGTAGGTGTTTAAGAACTCTCAAGGATAGCCAGAACTAAGATTTAATTATGGCCCTGCTATTCAACCAGCTTTAGGGGGGAAATGAAATCTCCCTCTCTTTTGATCACTTCATCCATAAGATAAGAAGATTATAAAAGTTAATGCCTCATAAAGTTGATGTGAATAGTATATTAAGTAATCCATGTACAGCACTTAGTATAGATCTCAGCAAATAGTGGGCACACACAAAATACCCCCAGTGGTCTTTCACTTTTTGTCATACATAACATGTAATCTCTTGATAAAATTAGTAATAATATCAAAGTGAAATTAAGTATTATTGATTATAATACTTTTATAATAACAAGTGAAAGGCTACACTCAAAAATATGACTTTGTATTAGTTTCCTAGGTCTGTTATAAGAAACTACAATAAACTGGGGGGCTTTAAACAAAATATATTTATCCTCTCACAGTTTTGGATGTTGGAAGCTTGAAATCAAGGTTGTCAGCAGAGTCATACTCCCTTGGAAAGCTATAGTAAAGGATCCTGTCTTACCTCTTTCTAGTTTCTGGTGGGTACCAGTAATCCTTAGCACTTGGCTTGTCACTTTCTGCTTCCATCTCAATGTAGCCATCTCCCCTATGTATGTGTTTTTGTCTGTATCTCCTCAATCTTTCTTGTAAAGACACTGGTCATTGGATTTTGGGTCTATCCATATTTAGTATGACCTTGCCATAACTGATTACATCTTCAAAGACTCAATTTCTAAAAAAGGTTACATTCACAAGTACTGAGGGTTAGGACTTCAATATGCCTTTTGAGGAGGACACAATTCAACTCACATTAGGCTCCATGAAGATATAGAGAGATTTTGAGTTTAAAATGCTAAATAATTTAATAGAAGCATGCACAGTCTGAAAACAATTAGTCATTAATAAAGGAAGCTTAAGAAGTCTTGACATAATACAGAAAATACCCACATATATTGACACTATGCCTTGTTAATGTATGGAAAACTCAATAATTTATGATGTCTTGAAAGTTCCTCCACATATTATCAATTCAATGCAATTCTAGTCAAAGTAACAAAAGATTTTTGAATATGCATGTGGACCTTAACAAGCTAATTCTAAGATTTATAGGACTCAACAAAGGGTCAATAACAGCCAAGTCAATTTACAAGGAAAGGCATATGTTTGTAGAGCTTGAACTACTATATAATGAGACATTATTATGACATTGATTATGACATACATGATTATGACATTGTAGCACTGGCACACCAACAAAGAAATAGATAAATGGGCCTAATTTACTATTGCAGAAACAGACTCAAATAAACATGAAACTTTGGATTGCAACAGATCAGTGGTGAACACTTAAATGATACTATAACAATTGCTGATTCATAAAAGAGGGAAAAAAAGGAATCCCTATGTTATGCAATGAACAACTCCAGAATGATTAGAAAACTAGATGTGAAAAATCAACTTTAAAACTTCTGAATGACACATAGGGAATTTTTTCTATGATCTCTAGGTAGATAGAATTTCTCAAGAAATTCTAAATTCTAAAATGGCATTAAAAAAAGTGATGAAGTTAATCACATTAAAATTCAAGTTTTCTGAATAATAAATAAAAGCACAAGAATGTGAAAAGATAACTCGAATCTTGAAAAAACAAAAAACAGAAACTACCTAAGGTACATGAATAGGAAAACTAACACTCTAGTGTATTGAAAAAATGGAATTGTGTATAGCAATGAAAATAAATGAGCTATAACCATAAAATAATGAGTTAAAAACTCAATTTTCAGGTAAGTTTAAAACAACATCATCCCATTTATATGGCATTTAAAGAATAAAACAATGCTTAGAAATAAGAAAAAAGTACTTATTTCCAGACAGGAAGAAAATAAGAATATTAAGACTGTGTTAGGATATACATTTCTACAATGAGAAGTGGTCCATGAATATTAAGGCATTATTCTTTATACCTTTTGTACTTACAAATTTTCACAATATTTTAAAAATAATGTATAATAATAAAATTCAGCCTTTTAATTTCTTTCTTAGATCACAAAAATGTGTTTTAGGCATCTGAACACATTTCATAATAAATTTCGTAAAAGGGCAGGGATTCTGGGAAGACAAAAGCAACAATCTTCCTTCCTTCCTTCCTTCCTTCCTTCCTTCCTTCCTTCCTTCCTTTCAACAATCACCTGTATCCCTTCATTTAATGACCGGTGTAGGAAGTGAGGATAGCAAAACAAAAATCCATGTACAACATCAAAAATAAAGCTAGTTCAGTATGTTCCCCTTAGCTCTAAAATACAATCAGAGAATGACAAACACTGACAACAGCAGGAATTGTGTTTTTCTCACAACTGTGCAAGAAGGAGCAATGGAACATCTGACTAGACCAAGAGGTTCAAAAAAGCTAAGAGGTACTCACTGTGAAGCTTGGATAACCAACGGGAGAATAGCAGCTGGCAGGGGAAGAGTTGCATTCTGTATAGTTCCACAGGAAGGTTTGCAGGGCCCAGAGCACTCTGATCTCATAATTCTAAAATGTGAAGTTAGAAAAATAATTCTGTAATATTTCTTTTTAATTCAGGTAATTGATTGCTTGTAAAAATGGATAACACAGGGACTGGGTCAAAGTTGCTGTTAAAAGAAAAAGAACAGGGACACCTGGGTGGCTCAGTCGGTTGAGCATCTGACTCTTGATTTCAGCTCAGGTTGTAGTGTCGTGGTTCGCGATACCTGTGTTGAGCATGCTTGGGATTTTGTCTCTCCCTTTCTCTCTGCACCTCCCCTGCTCAAGTGCACATGCCCTCTTGAAAGAGAAAGAAAGAAAGAAAGAAAGAAAGAAAGAAAGAAAGAAAGAAAGGAAGGAAGGAAGGAAGGAAGGAAGGAAGGAAGGAAGGAAGGGAAAGAAGGAAAGAAAGAAAGAAAGAAAGAAAGAAAGAAAGAAAGAAAGAAAGAGGAAGAAAGAAAAGGAGAGGAGAGGAAAGGGAAAGGAAAGGGAAAGGAAAGGAAAGAATGAACAGGAGGAAAGCACATTCCTAAAGACAATACAAGCTTATGAGAAACATGCTCAAAAATTTGTGAAAAGCAAGTCATATAAAAACAAATTAAGAGACATTAAGAAATTGATATAAGGTATTAAAGAAAGGTCAGAATTAGAATAATCGAAAGTGTGGTGATAGGACTCAGGACATAATTGAAAATAAAAGAAATTGTTATTTCAGAAATAAATGTTAAATTAGAAAAAAACATAAAGCCTAAAAACGAATAAAACATAAACCTCCATATAATAGGAACACCTAAAAACTTAATACTGAAATATATATTTAAGAAATACTCATTTAAAAAATATTTGAATCTATACATAGTCCAACTACAATTCTGGCATTGTGGTACTTGGATTATGATGAAAACTGACTGAAAAGAAAAATAGCTTCTGAAACAAAGAAAAAAAAATCAGAGAATCAGAGGAAATGTGATCAATGAATCAATATTTGATGATATTAAGAAATTACTGTTCATATTCTAAGTGTGCCAATGTTATTGGAACTATGTTCAAAAAGAGTTTCTACTTTTTGGAAATTCATAAGAAATTGTTATAGATGAGATGAGGTTTGTGATTTGCCTCAAAATAATCCATTGATAGAGTGGGAAAAAGTGGTTGGTGGTCTAAGTGAAACAAAATTCATCATCATGTTAGTTGTTGAATCTGGTGAATGATTATCAGCAGGGGTGTCCATTATAATATTTCTGTCTCATTCTGTACCATTGTCTCTTACTCTACGTATGTTTCAAATTGTTCACAAAACATTAAGAAATACAAAAATGATATTAGAGGATAAATAGCAATCTCTAATATAGAGGAAAAGAACACATATATGGAAAATGAAAAAGGTGATTCATACTGAGGGCAGAAAATGTCAATAGGTTCTTCTCTAAAATAAATTATCCTTATTAAAAAAGTTAACGAAGACAAAGAAGAACCTTAAAGCCTTAATTGGGGAAATTTTTTCATGGATTGAAAACAAAAACACAAATACATAGTTTTATTCAACTAATAACTTCAGCAAATTTATTGAGCACAGCCTATGGGATACATACTCTTCTAGATACAGCACTAAACAAGAAAAAATTAACCTTACAAATATTTCATAGAAAAATAATATTCTAAGAATATTTTAAAAACAAGGATAATTAAAATAATCCTATATGCAACCAGGTAGTACAAAGCATTTTCATTATAAGGAACCAAAGTCAGTTTTTGCCCAGCCCTGCTTTTTATAGCCTAGAATATGAGGGAAAAAATTACTAGAAATAGAATCTTCACCAGACCTTTTCAACTTGTAGCCAACGGAATTAGGGTAGGAAAAGAAGGGTAGGGCCATGTGGGGTGAAAGAAATGAAAATAAATGAACGGAAGCTGGCATAGAAACTGAGAATTGTGCCAAAGGCTGATTAAGACATTTTATTAAAAGCTATAATATATTTTGAATGACACATCCACTCAATTTGGGGCTAGGATAAGCCAGCCTTCTTTTTCTTTTCCTTTTTTCCCCCTTAACTGTTTAGTGAATAAATTATGTTGGGTCCACGCAAAAACCTTCTAAATTAAAAGTATAGGACTGTGCTTGTAATTCTCCACAACTCAGGGAGAAATGTCCCCAATAATTATCAAAGAAAGGGAGGAGGACCTTGAACAGGCTCACCTCTTTTTCAAAAAAGGCCCATATTGAGAAATCACCATGCTTATTTTCATAATCATATACATGTTACGGTGTCCCTGTGGTTGCTAGTATTGTTGAAGAAGCTACAGTGGTAGTATTCTCATCAGTGGTAAAAAATATACTTGCTTGTATCTTGTGTATGTGCACTGAATGAAAAGAAGTAGTACATTCTCCACCAAGGGGATCCAATGCAAATGTGTCTTAGCTAAAGTAAGAACACTGTTGGTGAACAAAAAGCAGGTTGGTAAACTTCTATAGGGCCATTCCTCTAAAATAACAGTGATTGTTAAATGTCAGCTAAAAAGCCTCCCTTTTATTCTTAATTAAGTCAATTTATGATCTTTACTTTGGTATTATTGAACAGTTTTAATACACAAAATGTACTGATATTATAGACTGTTTAGCCATTTCTTCTATAAATATATTATTAAAGTGGAAGGAATGTGCTGATCAAGACATTTCAATAAATCCTTAGTACTAATATTTTTTTTAAATGAACTCAAGAAAAAAAAATTAACATTGAAAGTACACTCTTTTGGCTTTCCATTAATTGATCACCACTCACCACAAAAGATAGACTCCATGAAAGCTGTCGGAAACAAATGGATGGAACACTTTTCACCTGATTCCCGATTTATTTCATGGACTCACTGCAAAGATACTAATATAAATCATGAAAATCCTATGTTTGTTTGAATATAGTAAATGTTCATAATCACTCTTTATTAACCAGGTCCACATTTTTCTCAGTTGGTTGTTTGGTACCTAGGCTTTACTTTATCAAGTAATATCGATGATAACGTCTGCTGTGCACTGAGTACACATCTTGGTCCAGGCAGCGTTCTAAGTGCTTTATATACCCTAGTTTTCCACAAGAACTCTGTGAGAAAATTGCTTCGGTTACCCTATTTTAGAGATGACAAAACATGACCCAGAGAATTAAGTCATTTGCACAAAGGCACACAAATGGATAGGAAATGAGAGAATTCACGTGCAGATGGAGCCTGAAACCTGCAATTTACCACTGCAAAGTACCACCCCGATGGAACAAGCCTTAGGAAAC